>NC_060953.1:16182893-16262160 GCF_022045245.1 Lucilia cuprina | reverse complement strand
TTTGTATCGCAATGAAACTCATCAAAACTAACTGTTATTTAGAAATATATCCTTTTCCCAAATTTACCGAGGATCGGCCCATATTTGACCTATATAAAGCCTCATTTACAAATTTTAGTTTTTCTATTAATAAATGGCTTAAAAATTTTGGAATTATGGTAATATTCAACATAAAAGTTTCTTTACAAAAAATAAAAATTTAAAAAAAATATACTCATGGTGTAGGGTATTATATGGTCGGCCAAGCCCGACTATACTTTTCTACTTGTTTTTTATTAAAATTGTGAAAATAAGTGATTATGTTAAGAAATATTTAATAACTTTTATGAGATTTTTTTAAGTTTCTTAGAAACCATTTAATTGTTAATGATAAGAAAAACTGATTAAGGAAAACATAAAATTTGGTAGATGGATTTATATGAGAGATAATGTTAAATCAGCAGTTAGAATTATATAAGACAAATTAAACATTAATCCTAATTATGAGCTTAAAAGTTCTATTCAAGGGGTCCAGTTGAATAGGGCTATAATTGACTGATTTTTAAGAATTTCAATAGTGTTCGTCCTAGGAATGAAATTATATTAAAAATTGCGACCTGTAGTGTGAGCACAAAGTTTTATGGACACACTAACAGATGGACTGATGTTTGTATCTTCATCGATTCAGAAAGTGATTCTTTGGCAATTGGTATACACTTGGAAGTACAATCAATATTTTTGGGTGTTACAAACATTAGCACAACCGCATAATACCCTCTCCGATATAGATGTATAGGTTTTAAACTCCAGTTTCGTTGGTCGGTCGATTCAACGCTATTTTATTTAACTATTTAACAGGGACATGCTTAAGCAATTGGCAGAGTGTTTTTACGCATCGGAGTTTACTCTCTTCCATTAATTAGTTAGAGTGCTATATTCGGCTATGCCGAATCCTTTGCCTTTAAGCTAAGTTATGTGTATTAAGAGAATTTTGGATATGTATGTATGTATGTAAGTATGTATGTATGTATGTATGTATGTATGTATGTATGTATGTATGTATGTATGTATGTATGTATGTATGTATGTATGTATGTATGTATGTATGTATGTATGTATGTGTGTATGTATGTATGTATGTATGTATGTATGTATGTATGTATGTATGTATGTATGTATGTATGTATGTATGTATGTATGTATGTATGTATGTATGTATGAATGAATGTATGTATGTATGTATCTATAACGGCTGCTATGACCTATTATGGGCCGATTATACTGTGGCCAATAAATTTCGTGAAACGATTTGTATATTAAAAAAAAACATTATTCCTGTCGAGTTTTACAACGATGCCGACATTTTTAAGCAATTATATTCTTTTAAGTGATTTTCGCACTTGGATCTTATATGGGAGCTATGACTAATTGTTAACTGATCCGTACAAAAGAATCGCATAAGGTTTTACAATACGCAAAACTTAATCAAGTCGCATTTTATTACGATATCCTCTTTTATCAATGAAATATGTGTTTTAAGGAAGTCAAACTCATATGTCAGCTATGATCAAATACGGACCTATATGGAAAAAAAATTTTGAAAGGAGATTTATATATACACAAAACATAGAATTTCATCAGTATAGCTTTATTTGATAATGAAATATTTGAGTTAAAGTAATTTTCGCAGGTGGACTTTATATGATTTTGTATGGAGTTTTGACTTATTGTGGACTGATCCGTATAAAAAATTTCCTGCAAAATATATACATATATAGAAATTAATGTGTGCTTGTTTGGACGTTATAAACAGCTAAATGGCTTAATCGATTTTTTTGAAATTTTCACACTCTCTTCTTGTATGTCTCAAGGAAACTATAAGCTACTTTTTAATTCAAGATTTCAAGTGGGCGACGCGTCACGCCTACATCCAAAATAAGTGTTAAAAGGTACACATCTCAGAATTTGCAAAAGTTAGAGTCCTCATATTTTGTATAGACAACTTTGACATCCATAAGAATAGTTTTTGAGCAAAATGTGGGAGTGATTCCTGCCATATTGATAAAATATTATATTAGTACTTATATATGAAAAAATATAATAGATAGAATTCTTAAAATAATGCCGGAATCACTTTAGTGTCAATATTATTATTTAAGGAAAGAAGGGGGCGGACTAACAGTAGAGAGAGTGGTACCCGCCATAGGAATTGAAAAAATTCACCTATATAGGAAAGTATTTGAGTTAGAATTTTAGAATTTTGCACCAATAACTTTAACGAACTACTAAAGGCAACACAATTTTACATTAAGTACTTTAATATCTATCTGAATATTTAAGGAAAAAAGGCGAATGGACTTTCATTGGGGGGAATGGAACTCCTCATATGAATTAAATAGAAAAAAACCGTAAGTCTTGAAAACTATTATAGCAAAAATCCTAAAATTTTGCACGAAAACTTTGACATCATTGTGAACATTTTGTATAGTGGTTTTTAATTTACATTTCTTTTAGGGCAGTAAAGCCTACTGGGTAAAGCTATTAATTTATAAATAAACTAATCATATTTTTATCGATTTTTTCATGATTACTTTATTTATCAATAAAATATGTGGATATAAGTGATTTTCGGAAGTGGACCTTATATAGCTGCTATATTTCGTTATGGACCGATACAGATATAATTTTGTAACACAATTTTTATTAATATTTTATACCAAATGTATTGATAACGATATACATTGTATATGAGAGAATTAATCACGGTAAATTTATTTCTGGTAATATGTACCTTAGTATGGAAAATTCTTAATCGATGGTCAGAATTATCAACATGGTTGATCCCTTAAAGTAACAAATTTAGTTGATTTATTTTGTGTAATTTTAACATGATCATTTTATAGGCAGACAGACGGACATATTTAACGAAACGCAGGATCTCATAAGGATTGAGACTGCGATTTTAATGACTACTTGTACTTAAAACTTAATTGTCAATAATAACTTCCCCCAGGGGGCATGTTACCTTGGCTAGACCTCCGTCTTGGTGTTATTGCAATCTCGCGACATTAAGAGGTGGCTAATACCTCCAGTCTGGCCGAGACTGAAAAATTGGTTACAGTATACTGCTTGGCTTAGTCCTTGCATAGATTGCCGGAGGTCAGACCAGAGCACCGCATAATCTGGTACTACGGGTGGCCAGTTGCTCGCAGGACTATGTCCTGGCTGGCCAGTTGGTTGTGGTTCCTTCGGGACCCTCGTTGTGGCTGTGGTTTAAACCCGAATTCGCGAGGAGAGTAGGTGGCGGTTAAAAGACTGATGCATGATAATAGTCAAATTTTCGGGATAAGCGAACTTATCCCGAAATTTTGCCGAGAACAACAAATACCCCGCAGTCGAGTGACTGTGGGACTAAGCGTTGGAAATGAGTTGGTATTAATTGTATATGGTACGGGATGAATGTGAGGTTCGGCGGGCCTTACCCCACCCATCTACCTAATGAATGTGTTGTATGTTTTTTTTCTTATTAATGTGTTGTATGAATGAAATGTGTGCTGGGTTGAATGATGATGGTTGAAAGGTATCATATACATATGATACCATTGAATTTTTCTTCCTTGTCCAGATATGTTCATATCTGAATTACCAAAGTGTGTCCCTGTGAGTAAGAACAATGTCCACGGCTTATTAATGGATCGTACTTCGGTCTACCGGTTACGTCTCTAGGTGCTGTTGCCGAATCAACAGAGGCCATCCAACGGTCAAAACCAATGTACAAAAATTGTCTCCTGCGTTCTTCATTGAAGAACAAAGTGGCGATAGTAGACCGTTCTCAAGTCTACCCAGTGGATGAAAAAGACCACCGTTAGATAAGGCCGTCAAGGCCAATAATAACTACATACCGTCTACATTACTTAGAAGAAATTTTAAGAATTTTAACTACATAAGTTTTTACTGGGTATAAGACCACAATCCAAAAATTTCCATTAATATCCTAGTGTAAGATATATACATATGTATGTAGGTTATTTTTCTACATGCCTGATTAATTTTTGCACAACTATGCATTAATTATTAACATGCCTTTTAAATATAAAGAAACATATTATAATTCAATAATAATGTACTTATAAACAAACAAACACACATACAAACATGCAATTAATTAAATTGAATATACAAGAATTAATTACTTTTATTCATAATACTCACACAATAAAGATCAATTTGACAGTTCTGACATTTAAGCATTATTTTCATTGCGCATTAAGTATTAAAATATTAATCAATTTGTAAACGAAATCATTAAATATTATTTTTTTTCTTTTAAATATTAAATGCAAATTTTATACAAATACTACAACAATATTAATCTTAACAACAAAATATTCATATTTATGTGTTGGTTAATAAAATAATTTAAATTAATTTCCCGCATAAATGATAATCTACCAAACGCAAAGGATACGGGCCATACGGTCACATATTTACATCTATATATATGTATGTATGAGTATGACAGGATTTGTGTGCAGTTGTATGTGGAACATATGGCTATTAAATAAATGACCATAACATCCTTTACGAAAGCATTGAAAAGAAAACTTGACACGATTTAATAGAAATTTACAAATCAATAAAATACCAAAAGGATTGTGAACAAATCCTATAACAACTAAATGGTAAAATACATTTATACATTTATAAAGGAAGCCTGGTGATATATTCCCATTATAAAGGATAACTAAAGCTTACATTTTTTAAATGAAAATATAGAAAATTCGATATAAATGGTTGGAAATTATTATTTTCATTTAATTTTAATTTGAATTTTATCTCTAGCACTGTTCAATAGTATGTTGTAACTAAAAAAGAACTGGCAAACGTGAACAACTAATACAATTAAATAGTAAATGACAATTATCGGAAATAATCAATGAATAAATGGAGCAGTCTATTTGGCAAAATTCATTATTACAATAAATGAATTTAAACAAAACATATCTATACATATGGAAAATGCGAACAAATACCAGGACTTGATGAAAATAACCGATTTATTTATTCAAACTATATGGCTAACAACAAACCACTAAATACTTTTTAAATAATACCAGCAAATACCAACAAACAATATTTAAATATATATTAGGGGAGATTTAGTTTTTTAAAATGAAAAAATTAAAAAAAAAATTAAACAGTGCTATATTTGGCTGTGCCGAATCTTAGATACCCTCCACCAGCTACTTTTATATTATTACTTTTCTAATTGATCAAATATTTGTAGAAATAAGTTTTCTCATGTCTCTAATGGAAAATATACCAAAAGTTAAATTTATTAAAATTCCAAGATTTATTGAACATTATAAATTTAGTAATTTGCATGTATGCATGTGCATGAAAGATTTAGAGATTTTTAAAATACAAATACATATATAATTTTGTTCAACACAAATTAATCTCTAAATACAGTTAAAGCGCTTTTAGGGGCTGGACCTAATATAGAAAAAATAGAAGTATACAAAACTAATATTTTTGCCAAATTATGTATCCATAGCTTAATTTGGTAATAATTAATGTGCGTTTAAGAGATTTTCGTAAAAGGACTTTGTATGGGAGCTATGACCAATTATGGACCGATCCAAAAAAGATTTCACTGTAATAATTCTGGTAAAATAAGAGGCAAATACTTGTCCTAAATTTTAATATCGAAATCTTAATTAGTAATGAGTTATACGCGTTTAAAAGATTTTAGGTAGGGGACCTTGTATGGGAGCTATGACCAATTATGGACCGATCCAAAAAAGATTTCACTGTAATATTTCTGTATATAAGAGCAATACTTGTACTAAATTTTATATCGATATCTTAATTTGGCAATGCGTTATGCGCGTTTAAGTGATTTTCGGGAGGGGACCTTGTATGGGAGCTATAACTAATTATGGACCGATCGAAAAAAGTTTTTTTTTGTAATATTTCTGTATATAAGAGCAATACTTGTACCAAATTTTATATCGATATCTTAATTTAGTAATGAGTTATGCGCGTTTAAGTGATTTTCGGGAGGGGACCTTGTATGGGAGCTATGACCAATTATGGACCGATCCAAAAAAGCTTTCATTGTAATATTTCTTTATATAAGAAGCAATGAACAAGATGTCGACATTACGATGGATGTTATTAACAAAAAACCAAATTTCCGGGAATTTGTACTTTTGTATGGGAGGTATATGAAATTTTGGGCCGATTCTAGCGATTTTACGGAGAGATTAAGCTCTTGTATTGAAACGAATGTATGCCGATTTTTATGGAATTATCTTGCATAGTTTTTGAGAAAATTGCATCAGAATGTTTAAAAAATGCCTATTTTTTCGAGGTTGTTTCAAATTTTGATTCATAACTTCTCCCGATGTGAACCGATTTTGCCCATTTTCAATACCAAACAACTTAGGAAAACTAAGAACATTTTGGGTGAATTTGGTTAACTTCTATTGCTTCGTTTTATCGTGAGCGTGTTTTACACAGACAGACGGACAGACGGACAGACGGACATAGCTAGATCGACTCAGAATTTGATAAGGACCCAGAATATATATACTTTGTTGGGTCTTAGATGAATATTTCTTGGTGTTACACACGGAATGACAAAGTTATATATAACCTCTATCACCACTTATGGTGGTGGAGGGTATAAAAAGTACCAAAAAGGTCAATTTTATGTGCTTGATCTAATCCAGGCTCTATATACTTAATTTCATGTTTCTAGGTTCTATATTATAGAAAATTCAAAAAGTACCTTTTGTAGAACAAAAAAGTACAAACAGTTACCTTTTATGTGTTCTGATCTAATTCCGAATCAACGTACTAAATTTCATGTCCCTTTGTTCAATATTATAGAATATTCCAAAAGTACCTTTTGAAATTCTCACCTAATTCGGACTCTACATACTTAATTTCATATTTCTAGGTTCAATATTAGAAAAAATTCCAAAAGTACCTTTTAAAAACAAAAAAAGTACCAAAAAGTTCCCTTTTATGGTTTCTAAGTTAAGCCAGGCTCCACATACTTAATTTCATGTTTCTAGCCAATAACAACACACTAGTGCTGCTCTCGCTCTGCTACTCTTGCTCTGCTGCTCGCGCTCTGCCTTGTTTTTATAAACAAGAGTACAATAACAAAATTTACCGTATGATTGTGTATTTTGTTTTCGTTTTTTGCAATTTCTGTTTGAGCATGAATAAAAAAACTCAAATTTTGATGAAATTTTCAGAGGTTGTCTCGGATTTTGCTCATATCTCCGTTATTTATGGACCGATTTTTCTGACCCGAAAGCATGTCTAACTGGATTATTGAAGATTCGGTTCTCGCCGATATCTGGGATCCTAAAAAAACTGATTTCAACAAACATACAGACAGATAACAAGACGGACAGACAGACAGACGGACATGGCTTAATCGCTATCTATAAGGATCTAGAATGTATATACTTTATAGGGTCGGAAAAATATATTATAGAAATTACAAACGGAATGACAAACTTATATATACCCTTCTCACGAAGGTGAAGGGTATAATCAGGACCTATTTTCCTTGTAAAGTTTTTTAATAGGAAATTAAAGAAAAAGTGAACCCCTTAATAAACATACGCCATTAAATTAAAAGGAATTTACACAAAACACTATTTTACTCATTCAACCTAACGCACACACACTAACAAACACCAGGACACTGTTGTTAGGGAAGTGAACAAAAGAGAAGAATCAATTTTTATAGCAATTACCACCAGAGTTATATTAATGAACTATTTAAATAAAATTGTAAAACGGTTTGATATCATTCTTCCTTATATACATATATAGAGAGAAATATTTGTTTTTGTTAAATTCCTTATATGTGTGAATGATTGTGCGTAAACGTTTTATATCCATGTAAATGCCACACAATTCTGCGGCAGTATGGGCGAGTAAATGATAGAGTGGTATAAACGAAATATTTAAATATAAAATTTTATGCATTAATTTAAAATACAGCAAATACAACAACCAATAACCAACATAACAGAAATTAAATCAATTTCACTGGCTCCAAAAGAGCTTTTCGGGGAGAGAACAAAATGCAAAAAAAAGAAAAAAAAAAAAATCATTACGATTTAAAATAATTACCGTTAATACAATATGAATTTCATATTGTATGTAAATTGTGAAAAAAACAACAAAACCAAAGACAGATATGCAAAATACAGCAAAACATGATGTAAGTTATATGCGCTATTTGAAAGAGTTAATTCTCTTAATTTGTAAGGATTATAATAAGGATTTTGTAGTAAAATATTTTTGTTGAGCTTTACATTATTCTAGGTACGTATTGAGATGCCTTATATGCATGTCCCTTGTTGTCTCTTGACAGTTGGATATTGTCAAATCTTAAGATATTTTTATACAATTATTCTCTTTAGTTAAGTTTTGTTAGGTATTGCAATTGGATTATATGGGTCCACGTTATTACATAGCTCACATACAAGTGGCCGCCTAAAAAATGCTTTAATAGTCATAGTTGTTTTAAAAATATTGCGATGCGATTGTTAAAGGAAATTTTATTTTGACACATTCTTGGATTTTTCCAAAAACAAAATACATGTGTTTGTTGTAGATGTTGTTGTACAACAAGAGATGTCGCTACTTTATTAATTTACTTTGATACGAGATATATATTTTGTCATAAATATGTTTTATATGAATCAAAATTGGTCGATCGCGGATTATAGGTTCATAATTGAATCTAGGAAGTTATTAACAAAAAACCAAATTCCCGGGAATATGTACTTTTGTATGGGAGGTATATGAAATTGTGGACCGATTATGGCGATTTTACAGAGATTGAGCTCTTGTGTGGAAACGAATGTATGACGATTTTTATGGAATTAATTTGCATAGTTTTCGAGAAAATTACATCAGAATGTGTAAAAAGTGCTTATTTTTTTCGGGGTTGTTTCAAATTTTGATTCATAACTTTTCCCGATGTGAACCGATTTTGCCCATTTTCAATACCACACAACTTAGGAAAACTAGGAACATTTTGGGTGAATTTGATTAAATTCTATTGCTTTGTTTTAACGTGAGCGTGTTTTACACAGACAGACGGACAGACGGACATAGCTAGATCGACTCAAAATTTGATAAGGACCCAGAATATATACACTTTGTTGGGTCTCAGAGAAATATTTCTTGGTGTTATACACGGAATAACAAAGTTATATATACCCTCTGTCACCACTGATGGTGGTGGAGGGTATAAAAAAGATTCAAGAATATTTAAATGCTCTTCTTTTATATGTATGTAGTTTCTTTACGCTTGGAAATGTTGAACAGAACTCGGCTATGTATACCAGTTTTAAGTGATTGAGTTTATATATAAAACTTGAGTTTTTTTAAGCATTTTTGAATTGACTTGTGTCCTAAAATATGAGTCAGTCTGTTAGTCTGTCTGTATACCTGTCTGTCCATGTAAAACTTGTAATCAAACTACAGATCGCAATTTTGAAGATAATTCAATGAAATTTGGTACATGATCTTCCTGGGACGAAGCCTATTGAAAATGTCCATCCGTCCATTATTTCATATAGGCCCCATACAACTGAACTCCCGAATAAGGCTTGTAAACCTTGTAATCAAACTATTGATGGAAGGTATATTAAACAAACTTTTCATCCTGCATACTTCTCAATTTTCCAAAATTCTCATAAGAGAGTCACTCTAAATATACGGGCGCAGATCCGGCCAGTCAGAAAAAGTGGATTATGTGGTTCTCTTATTTGACCTCATGTAAAATCATTTCCAGGAAAGTCTGACAAGTGAGTTGACCTCACTAGTTTATAATCCCGACAGACTACAGGTAGTATCTCTTTCCATTAAATTGCAATCACATCAAAATGGGGTCTATCTACAATGTCACATGCCGCTAAGGGATCTAGTTAACATTGTGTTAAATTTCTCTTGATAAAATAAAGCTTTCGGAGAAATAAATCTAAACTGGTTGACGAAAGGCAAAGTATTAAGATTGATTAAAGTTATGTTTGGTGACACCAAATGTCAAAAAACTGTTTCAGTTCAACACTAAGCAAGTTGTAGTTTACAGTCCGAAGTGCTTTCAATAAGAAGATGAAATATTGACGTTTAATATAAATCAGATCTTAGTGACGATCCTTTTTAGTCAGGAGTTATATATTTCTATAAATATTTTCTATGAAAAAGACTACATTATTCCAAATATCTGTATAATCGGTTTGAATTACAGATGTAGGTATGTATGTGACTTGTGTGGTTAATGTTTTTATGTAAATTTAATGGTATTATATGTATGACGCTGTATACATATGTGCTTTTGTGTTGTTCGTGTGTGAGAATGTGTGTTTACGCACAAATTTAAATAGAGGTCAAACCGCATTTTCAGAGTCATTTAAAAATGCAAACGCTGACTCATTAAAACAAAAAAATCGCTGTTCATTCCAATTTTGTTTTTGTCGACAGTCATTATAGTACTATGTTCACATTGTTGTGCTTATAACATTGCAACAACAACAACAAAACAAAACTGATATCTGTACAAGTATAAATATATTTAAATTATGTTTATATGCAACAACCACAATGAAAACTTTCAAAGAATACAGGAGAAAGAATATTGGAAAAATAAAGGCAACAATGTTGCCAATATTTTGGTATTGTCATCTATTTTTTTGTTACTGTTAAACAGTTTACAAACCAACAACCACCAGGCATACAAACTCACGAACATATTGAAGAACGTTTATATGGATATATAGTTTGTTGAATATTTGTAAACATTTTGGTTGAAATCGATAGTAGCATTTTGTTCATTTTTTTCTATTTTGCCTCCACTCAATGGATAATTGTACAGTTTATTTTTAACCCATTTCTTTTTATTCTGGCCATTATGCCACCATAAACTCAACCATTATCATAAAATACAGATGTACACAAAGACACACAACATTTCAAGAGGGGCAAACAGAAAAGTGCATTTGGCCACATTTAACAAAACTTTGGAAATATTCTGCTATTATAAATGACACACTTTTTCAATCATTATTATATACCATATGCATTACATGGAAGTAGTTAAGTAATGAATATTTGTTTTTCTATTATTTAATAAAAAATGTTATCTTAATATTGAGTAAATATAAAAAAGAACTTTTGAGATTGCCTTCATTTAAACAATTTTCGATAAAAAACAAAACAAGTTTAAAATTGAAACAGTAAAATATGCACATGTATGTATGTAGACATTTTGGATTACTGGCCTGCTGTTTCAGTGCAAAATTTTATGCATTTGAATGTATTCATAAAACCTGCAATAATATTGTTTAACAATTGACATTATGACATCTTGGCAAAATGTTTGCAATACAGACACACACACACACAGAATACATAAAAACTCAAAACTCATTTGCAAGGAAAAAAGTGCTTATTCGAATTGGGTCGAATATTTGAATGCTCTTCTTTTATATGTAGTTTCTTTACGATTGGAAATGTTCAACAGAACTCGGCTATGTATACCAGTTTTAAGTGATTGAGTTTATATATAAAACTTGAGTTTTTTAAGCGTTTTTGAATTGACTTGTGTCCTAAAATATTTTTACTGGAATCTATTCGCAATATCTTGGGGATCATCTGCTTAATCTTAACATTGATGGATTCATCAGCTTTGAATTAAATTTAGGATCTCAGTCCTGTACAGAAACGGTTGCATCTATCTAGTTTATATACTGGACTGAATCATATATGAAAAGTTCGCCTTGGGGTATGGGGAAATTTGAACAATGATGGTGCAATCTAAGTTAAGGAAATAATGTATAAAATATTCAATTTAGCTCATCTCAACTAGAAATACGATGAGATAATTGAATATATATTTTTTTTGGGATTTGGAAAATACAATATATAGAAATCGAATGATAACTTCCAGAATAGTGAAACGAATCATTAAGGCTGTACAGATAACCAAATAACATTTGCTGAGTCAGTCTGGATGTATTTACTCTTAACACTATTACACTGTTAAGATCCCTAAAAATTGACTCTGAAACGCGCTTGAATCTTGAGAGGATAACCGTTAAAATCTATTTGAACAGGCTGTCAAATATAAGCTAAGTAATAACTTGGAAATATATTCATAAATGTAATCACTCCCTGTTCCATCTCTGAAAATATGTTATTATGATGGCATGGATTTTAGACAATTAAAGCATTTGTGGAAATTTAATTTGGATCGTTCTTAGACAAATCTTCCTTGCAAAAGTCGAAATAAGTCGAATGATTGATTTAGAGAAAGAATTGCATACGGGACAACATGGATACTTGTCTAGTAACTATATGAATAGATGCAGTATATGAGCTATATATATATTAATTGTTTGGAATAAGAAGAATGAGTATCGGTACCTTTCATTTATTGCCCCAATTCAGAAGAACTCTGATTAAGATATTTTTCTCTTGGCTTTTTCATGTATGTAAGTTTGCAACAGAAGATTAATAAATGGTTGACAAGTGTGTTCATTTAAATACGAACCTCATTTGTAACCTGTATCACGTTGTGATTGGGACTTATCAAAATATAGATTTGAATTTAAACCCATAGAAACATCAACCATCTGACCAGCAAGTACCAGATTTAGTAGTTCTCTGGTTCGACCCCATGTCAAATCCGAGGAATGAATTGACATCACTAGTTTATAGTTCCGGCAATGACAGACAATGAATGTCGAAAGATTAACGTGAGGACCTGCCTTGACGGCCTTATCTCACGGTGGTCTTTTTCATCCACTGTGTTGACTAACGACGGTCCATCATGTGTCGCTGAATTCCTCTATGAAGAACTCAGGTAAAAATTGTTGTACATGGATGTCCGGTCCATGTAAAAGCACTTTGTTGAAGTACTCGAGCTCTCTTGCCATAGTAGCCCCGTTGCGGAATGACAGGCCGCATTGGATTAAATCCCCAACGCGTATCCCGACAAGAAAAAGCAATCACTGGTCTATAAGTAGTCAATAGAAAACACGGTGACATATTTGGTAGTCCAAAATACCCAACAAAATGGATCAGGATCCCCATTTTATGAAACGATCAATGTAACAAAGGAAATAGGAATTTCCAAAGTCAATTAATTCCAATAATTACCCCTACAATTGCAATGGGGGAAACATGCCCCCGGGGCAGATCCAGCAGACAGCAATACACAACAATTACGGTTTTTCATAAAGGAATCATGATTGAGGAGAATATCCTCTGCGTCATATCAGATTCTCGGAAACAGTCTTTAATTTTAGATAACTTTGGTTATCTAAAATTAAAGACTTTTAAACATATGATTTTAAACCACAGTCACAACGTGCAACTCTTCAATAACTAGAACAAGACAAAGTCCCAACCTCTAATATCGATATAAAAGTCTCTGGTTCAACCTCATATCATATCGTTTTAAGAAATATAGTACATGCAGTATAGAGGTATTGGTAGTATCTCATTTCCTCTAAACTGCAATAACACTAAGATGGGAAAAATAATCAAGGAAACACGATTTTGAGATTTTCAACCCTTGAGTTGAAAACTGCATCGTTAACAATAGTTTATTTCTTTCTCCTGTAGGGTATTTAATATAATTAACAATGTCTTCACAAATTTAAAACTACATTTTAATATGTCATCAATATGGTCTGAATGCATTTGTTTGACTTTCGACATCCTTTCATTTTCCCTAGATGTTTATATCCATTTGAGGGTCATTCTGTCCACTCGGTGCAATTGACAATTCACCAATTGCTGCCATTATAAGATAATGAACGCTTTTGCTATAATTGTGCATTTTTATAACACTCTCCTCTTCTCTCTCATCTCATCAGGTTTTTAATGAAGTGTATACTTGAAATGAATGATATATAATAGTGTGCGTTTGTTGTTACAACTCTCACTCGCACAAATTTATTGCACACTTACATACGTACATTGTATATACATTTTTTGTATTAAAAATAAAATTTTATTTCTTTATACAGCTTCGTTAAATGGTTTAAAACAATGAACGTTAAAGTAATGACCTGGATTAATGAGATTTTGTTAATGATTTTTTGTTAAATCACCATTCATCACTTTATGAGGAAAAGGAATGTACAAACTTAAATGAAATAAACCACCAACAAAATTATTTCAGAATGATGAAACAAATGTGGCATAATAAAAATACAAATATCTTTTTTTTAAATGGGAGATTAACTTTGTGTGTAATGAGAGTGATTGACTGTGGAATCAATTATACAGTGAGGTTGAATAAAATGTATATGTTTAAAATTTTTGTTTATAGTAAAAAAGAAAAAATACTTATTGTAGCTTAAACATGTATAAACGATTTGGTCACCTAATATGTGTCACCCTAATATATTTTAGACCATGGAATAGTATGAAAAATTGTATAGAATACCATCTCAACACCTATACTATTTTTATTAAATCAATTACAGTTTCTTAATTCTATTATACCCAGTCAATTAGTTCTCTTGTACTTTTTTAAAACAATACACAAATAAGGTAAATTATATTATTTTATATTCTAAAGAATACATTTCATTACATAAAAAATAAATAAAATTACAAATGCTTTATAAAGATGTCGTTTTGTATGTAAGTTTAAAATTTTAATTACATTAAAAAAGAAATACTTACTTGTTCCTTTTTGTTGTCTTCGTCAATGTTCTGTTTCTAAAAAAAATACATTTTGCTAGAAAGTCGTTTTTTAACTAAATGCAAAACGTATGCAAATATTTATCGATTCAGGATGAAATTTCGATATTGATGTTGTCGTTGTCCTGACAATGACGTTGATGTTATACAATACATAGTTCAATAACACATCAATACAACCATATAGACATCTCAATGTCTTTAAATGTATTTGTGTTTGTCAGTCAGTTTGAAAGGACATTTTATGAAGAAAGTAATAAACTGACAACTATTCTTATAAATTCACATACTTATAAGTGTATTAACTGGTATCAACGATGTTTGAAATAAACTACATGTTGTACCAATAATTTCATTTTGTACTTAAAATTTTTATCCTGATTGTAACTTTTTGGAGCTGATGAATAGGTTTTAGATAGTTAAATAGTTAGATAGTTAGATAGATAGATAGATAGATAGATAGATAGATAGATAGATAGATAGATAGATAGATAGAAAGATAGATAGATAGATAGATAGATAGATAGATAGATAGATAGATAGATAGATAGATAGATATTGTCATTCGATCAGTTCACCAAATGATGTGTCATTGCTTGCCAATAAGTGTCGTCTAGTATCTTACATTTCTTTCTATAAAGTTAATGTTGGATCCCATTTCGATCATATGGCTCCACTATATAGCGGTTAACATGCACGTTTATTCTTAGTCCTATTTTTTTATAAAGATTTTTGAGTAGTTTTAGTTTTCTTTCACTCTATAGTTCTACTTACGTATATACTAGAGTATTCAAACGATTAATCGTCGTTCGGTTAATCGATTAATTTTTGACGATTAATCGTTCGAATAAATGAAAATTGTCAATTTTCAAATAACGAATAAACCGAATAATTTCTATCAATATTTAGCAGTAAAATTACTATATATATTCTACAAAATTTAATATTTATATAATAAATTTTCTTTATCGCCTTTATTTCTACAATCAGTTTTTGGGAACATTGTTGAGTTTTTAAGTACATATTTCTAATAAGTTTTTCAGCAACAGTTATAGTTGAACTAGTGTTCAATGGAACGTATGAATTCTAGAAATCGTTGAAAATCTTAATAACATTAATTTCTTTATATAGAAAAGCATTTCACATAAAAAGGTATAATTTCTAATATTTGAGAAAAAACTAGACATAGAATTGAAGTGAAAATAATATTTTCGTTTATAGACCGTGCAAAAGTTATTTTCAAACATGAAAAGATCTATGCATGCAGGAAACTGTGGATCATTAGTATTAACTCTGTGTACTCAATTTTTTATAATCAGCTCTTATGCTCCTGTCAAAGGACTTTAAAATTTAAAAGACATCCGATTTCAAAAGATGGAATTGTAAATTTATATTAAAAAGTTGGTATAAATATCAATTTCAAATGAAGCTGAGTTCCTCTGCTTCGAAATAATATAATTTATTTCAAATCATCTAGAACACCAAGAAGGAATTGGAAATCTTAAAAAAAATTTGTCACCAAAAAGTAGTTAAAAGATTTTGAGTCGAAAATGAAACCTTTTTAAATTAAACTTATTTTTCGTTCTTTCTCTAAGTGAGACAGGTAAATAATATAGATAGAATTTACAGATTCCCAGCTTCCATTTGATACCAATATTAGCATTATAAAATGCATATAAATATTTTAAATATTCGCTTGTAGTCCTTTAAACTTTGAAATCCTTATATAAAGACATAAAAATCGGAGTACGCAATTATATAAGTCTAATCTATTTTCACATGCTTATCAACTTTTCCATGTGTGAATGTGAATTGTTACAGGGTATAATATGAAGAAAATTATTGTAAAAAGCAATAGTAACATCAAGTTTTCTTTTATTCGAATAACCGAATAATTTTTAATTATCCGATTATTAACCGGCTAACGTAAAACCTCAAATAATTATTTGCCGAATAAACCGAATAAGACAAAACCCCGAATAATCGAATACGCTAGTACATACATATGTATGTTCAATTTTGTATAAAGTTAATGGTGGCGTATGATTATTATATACATGTAAATTTACAACAAGTATACGCCTGGGAAAACTAATGTTACAATTTCAAACATCATAACAAATAAAAACTTAATGCATTTTGAATTTTAACAGCTATGATTTGGAAATTCTCAAAAGTGTCAGATATCTGTTTTATTGAAAAATATTAATTTTGTACATTATTTTAGTGTGAAATTTTACCAACAAAAAACACTGTAAAAATTTAACAAAATTTAATAAAATAAAGTACCCAAAAACGTTAAGCAAAAAGTACCGTTAATACCAAACATTTACCATTACCCAACATTATTATTGTTGTTAGATATACTCTTGTTGTTTTGGCTTAGAACGATTTTAAGTATATTGGAATATTTAGAGCTGTAATATTGGCATACATATTTTTATGGATAAGATATGAGATTACTAATATTGTTTTTATTGAAATTTCATATACATAAAACTCGTACCAAACAAGCATAAATATTTAAAATATTTCCTTTTCTTCGAAATATTTTCAATTGCTTGAGTAAAAATGTTTGCTAAAAACTTTAAGGATAATAAAATGAAAGACATAAGAAATATAAATATTTGTTTAAATCTATAGACAGATTATAAGAAAACAATAATAAAAATACCAAAAAAACAAAAACAACATTAACGATAATATTCTAAATATATATTTGTTTTTATACCCACCATCAAAAAAGATGGGGGGTATATTGTTTTTGTCATTCCGTTTGTAACACATTGAAATATTCGTCTAAGACCCATAAAAGTATATATATTCCATCGCCATTACTTTCTTTTTCTCTCCTTCCCAATGAGCTGGAGAAGATCTAATACCTTTAAGTATATGGTATCCTTCATCATGTTGTACCAGGTTATGTATGTAATTATCGTCCAACATATCCCTGGCTGTATGGCAATTCGATCCAACCTTTTTGCGTAAACAGGTTGAGATGCTATTCTTAATTTTAAATAACTCGAGTTTTTTGTAAGAATAAAGTACTTTATCAACTCGAGCGCATCTCCTGTCATAGCGACGAATTTCACACCTTATAATTTTGGCTACTGAAGCTTCACATACTCTTTTAACACCACAATATATAGTTGGAAATTATAACTCTTCGGCATCTTCATCCATGAGCATATCCAGTGGCCGCTTTCCTTCACCTGGAGGAATAGAAATTCTGCTTAATGGAATATTTTCCATGGGAATATTATCCAGCAACGTTTCTTGAGGATTACATTCTTCAACAACATCTATTTCATTGTTAGCACCAGATAATCCCAAATTTTGTAACCATTCTTCAGCTATGGAAATTTCATGTTTTTTATACAATTCTGTATTTATTAAATAACGAATTGCTTCAAAAACTTTTGCGGGACGAATTGTTTCCGTCATAAAGCTATGATTATATTGCAATCGCCGCTTAAGGTGAACCTGAATTACTTCAGTTTGATCAAATGTTCTCGGAAGGACGCTTACTATACTGTCGACTTGAATAGGGACATTAACAACTGCGCCTCTAACAGCACAAAATTTATAGTTATTGCTTTCGGACGGACATAATATTAAGGGAACTTACTTGATTCTGGAACCACAATCCTCCACAGCATACGCATACACCTCTGTTGGCCCTTTTTTTACGTTATTATTAAATTCTGCTAACATTCTGCTCGTATGTCGATGAACATCTGCAGATAATATTTCCATTCTTGATTCAGGTGAGAGACGTTGTCTACTTTCCCTATTTCTCCGCGCCTGCCATTCACTCTGAATTGCTCGATTTGCTGGATTCATACGGTGTAATCTTACTCGAACATTTCGCATTTGATTAGAGATTTCCATATTAATTTGCGATAACATTCTTGATTCTCGCCTAGTAATAGTATTACGTCTCTGCAGCGCGCAAAATGGGATTAGATCTTCTGGAAGCATGTGCGATGGCATCCCTTTCCCGTTCCTTTTGACGAAAAGCTGGTATTTTTCGATGTTGTGAATGTGCAATTGCATCTCGTGTACGTTCCATTTCACGAAAATCTTCATTTTCCCTATGAATAGAATGTTCAATTGTATTTCTCTGCTGCTCCGTGGCACGAAACGTTACATCCATGCGATGAGAAGAATGTGCAATTGCATCTCGTACACGTTCTATTTCACGGTACTGTTCATTTTCCCGTCGCAAAGAATGTTCCAATGTATTTCTTTGTTGTTCTTTAGCATGATAAGTTGGGTCCATGCGGCGAGAAGAATGTGCAATCGCATCCCGCACCCTTCCATTTCACGGTATTGTTCATTTTCACGGTGAATGGAATGTTCTATTGTATTTCTTTGCTGCTCCAATATATGATAAGTTGGATCCATGCGACGGGATGAATGCTCTTGAGAATCTCTTTCGCGTTCACTATTCCTATAGTGAGCTCCTGACCTTCTTAAGGATCTTAAGATGCGGACTCTTTGTCGTTCGTTTTGACGATATTCCTCGTATTGTCGTAATAAAGCTCTCCTTTGAGATGTTCTCAGATTGTGACTTTCTGTATTCCTTTCATTATAGTTGCTAACAGCCTCACGCGCACGTTGTCTACGTTGTTCAGAAGACTGTTTTCGTAGTTTTGGCATATTTATTAATATAATGCTAAAAATACAATTAAATATGAATTAAAAAATCACTTTTAATATTATACCAGATTATAAATGTTTAAAATCGATTAAATAAATGTGTACTTACCAACTTTTTTGTAAATATTTTATTTGTTTTGTATTTATTAAAATTTTGTTTAAAATTCTTTTAATTAATTTATCACTTGTTTTTATCTCGACTAATCCCTTATTCAAAAACTAAAACTAATTATATTTTACCTACATCTAAATAGACAAATTACCTGAATATATATAGACACATTCTACGCAACATTCCAAAGGTCAATTACCTTTACACAGGTAAGTCTTATTTAAATTTGCAACAATTTTTTATTACTTATAACATTCCTTAGGTTGGGTAATACCTTAAGTAGGTAATCACTCTTATATACCTCTCAAAAACGACCGAAATAAAAATAGCGTGGAATTTTCTATTGCAAGTAGGTATGTAAATTGTGTTATTTTTGGTGAAGGATATCAAAGATTCGGCGCGCTGAATATTGGATTCTAACTTGTTGTGTCTAATTTTATCAAAATAGCTTAATTAATTCATGAATTATGTTCGTTTAAGTCATTTTCGGAAGTGGAACAAACAAAATTTTGTTGAAGAGTTTATATGTACACGAAACATATTCAGGTCGAATTTTATCCCGATAGCTAAATAATTCAATGAAATATGAGCTTTAAAGTGATTTTCGGAAGTGGGCCATACATGGGAGCTATGACCAATTGTGGACCGATCCCGAAAAAAGTTGTTGAATAGTTTATATGTACACGAGACATATTCAGATCTAATTTTATCCCGATAGCTTTAAAATTTAATGAAATATGAGATTTTAAGTGATTTTTGGAAGTGGGCCATATATGGGATCTATGACCAATTGTGGACCGATCTCAAAAAAAGACTGGTTTTGTAATTACACGAAACATATTGAGGTCAAATGTTATCCTGATATCTTTATAATACAATGAAAATGAGTTTTTCAGTGATTTCGGAAGTGGGCCTTATATAGGAGCTATGTCCAATTGTGGACCGATTGAGTTCTTCGCCAGTAATATGATTCCTATTCATATTATATACATATGTACAAAATTTTTTCATTTTAAAATTCCTTTATATAAGAGCAATACTTGTACCAAATTTAGTAATGAGTTATGTGCGTTTAAGTGATTTTCGGGAGGGGACCTTGTATGGGAGCTATGACCAATTATGAATCGATCCAAATATAAGAGCAACACTTATACAAAACTTTATATGGATATCTTAATTTATTTAAGAATTATGTGCGTTTAAGTGATTTTCGGCAGGGGACCTTGTACGGGAGATATGACCAATTATGGACCGATCCACTTATCAACTTATCAAAGGTTGAAGTCTGATCAATCTAACACATTCATTATTCTCATCAGCATTAATATAATCATCATTTACGTCAAAAATATTTATATTTGCATCTACTTCCGGAACAGCTAAGGCCCTGTATTCGTCATCAAGCACTTGGGTTACAGCTCTGTTATCATTTGAGTTATCATTATTTACTGTGTCATCATTTTGAATTTGTTGGAGAAATTCCTCGAGTTCACCTTCCTTATATTTTTCAAAATATGATCTATTTCTTTCAATCATATTCTTATGAACTTTACAAGTTTCTTCATTGTCTTTATCCAAGATATCATCCTTTTCATTTTGCCAAGGCATATACAACATTACGAGTGCTCGAAAATAATTTTCTCTGCTTAAATCCACATTAAATGAGGGAAACCTTATTATTGAGGGACTTTCTTTTTTGTAGACATATCCAGATCCACCCCTTAGCCTAATGTACTTTTTATTTCCATCATTATTTTCATCGTTCAAATCATTATTTTCATTATAGTCATCTTCTTCTTGACCCCTACGATTTCTTGATGGCCTAAGTTTTGAAAATTTACAAAAAGCAGCGAAATAAGCAAGACAATAATCTTGCATTTCATTGAAAACATCTGTTGAATCTCCGGGAATATTTTCCAGCTCTCTTCTAGACTTTAATATTCTCACACGTTTGTCTGGAAGTAATGTATTTATATACACTTCGGAACTATTACATTGCGAAAGATGCATTCCCAAAATATTATACGACGCTTCTTGGCCAGAAACTTCAGAAGCAGAAATAAATTTATTTCCAATATGTTGAAGTCCTTGTTTTACCGTAAAATTACCTGACCTTATTTCATCCATGGCCTCATTTAATAATCTAGAAACTCCTCTATGGGACTTATTTATGTAATTAACAATATAAGATACACACGCATAGGCATCCAATATAAATTGTATATCTATTAGAGTATTCAAACGATTAATCGTCGTTCGGTTAATCGATTAATTTTTGACGATTAATCGTTCGAATAAATGAAAATAGTCAAATTTCAAATAACGAATAATCCGAATAATTTCTATCAATTAACCGATTAAGAAAAACTCACTATTTAGCAGTAAAATTACTATGTATTTTTTTCTACAAATTTAATATTTTTATAATAAATTTTCTTCTTTTCTTAATTTCTTAATCAATTTTCTATAATAAAGAAAATATATTTCATGATTTTTGAAAAGAAATCATGGAAATAATTATATCGCTTTTATTTTTACAACCAATTTTTTTGAGAACATTGTTGTATTCTCAAGTATTTCTAATAAGTTTTCAGCAACAGTTATAGTTGAACTAGTGTTCAATGGAACGTATGAATTCTAGAACTCGTTGAAAATCTTAAAAACAGTAATGTCTTTATATAGAAAAGCATTTCACATTAACAGGAATAATTTATAGTATATGATAAAAAACTAAACAAAGAATTTAAGTGAAAATAATATTTTTGTTTATAAACATGAAAAAATCTATACGTACAGGAAACTGTGGACCATTAGTATTAGCTCTGTGTACTCAGTTTTTCATAATCAGCTCTTATGCTCCTGTAAAAGGACTTTTAACTTTAAAAGACATCCAATTTCAAAAAATGGAATTCCAAATTTATATTAAAAAGTTGGTATTAATATTAATTTCAAATGAAGCTAAGTTCCTCTGCTTCGAAATAATATAATTTATTTTAAATCATCAAGATCATCAAGAAAGAATTGGAAATCTTAAAGAAAATTTGTCACAAAAAAGTAGTAAATGAAACCTTTTTATACCCACCTTTAAAAAAGATGGGTGGTATATTGTTTTTGTCATTCCGTTTGTAACACATTGAAATATTCGTCTAAGACCCATAAAAGTATATATATTCTGGGTCCTTATTAGATTCTAAGACGATCTAGCCATGTCCGTCCGTCTGTCCGTCTGTCTGTCTGTTGAAAACACGATAGAGTCCAAACGGAAGTAGCTAGCGAGCTGCACAGATACTTATAGTTGATCCAGTTTGTTTGGTATTGAAAATGGGCAATATCGGTCCACGATTTCGCCTAGCCCCCATATAAGGCCTCCTTTAGAAAATTACATTATCGCCAATAACTGACTAACAAAAGCATCAATAGCGCTGTAATTCGGCACAAACATGTTTTATGGGACATAAATCTTTTCATAGAATTTCATAAGGATCGGTCCATAATTGACCCTACCCCCCATACAAAGTACCCTTCAGAAAATGACTTTATCGTTCACAACTGACTAACAGAAGCATCAATAGCGGTGTAATTCGGCACAAACATGTTTTATGGTGACATAAATCTCTTCGTAGAATTTTATAAGGATCGGTCCATAATTGACCCTACCCCCCATATAAAGTCCCCTTCAGAAAATGACTTTATCGCCAATAACTGGCTAAGAGAAGCATCAATAGCAGTTAAAATCGACACAAACATGTTTTATAGGGACATAAATCTGTTCATAGAATTTCATAAGGATCGGTCCATAATTGACCCTACCCCCATACAAAGTACCCTTCAGAAAATAATTTTATCGCCCATAACTGGCTAAGAGAAGCATCAATAGCAGTGAAATTCGGCACAAACATGTTTTATGGGGACATAAATCTTTTCGTAGAATTTTATAAGGATCGGTTCATAATTGACCTACCCCCCATATAAAGTCCCCTTCAGCAAATGATTTTGTCGCTCATAACTGGCTAAGAGAAGCATCAATAGCGGTGAAATTCGGCACAAGCATGTTTAATGGTCTCAAATCTCTTTTTAGAATTTTATAAGGATAATTGACCCTATCCCACCTACAAGGTCCCTTTCAGAAAACGACTTTAATGCTCATATCTACCTTAAGAAGCATATATATAACAATAATATTCGACATATAAAAGTTTTATGGGAACTAAAATCATTTTCTTAAATTTTATGAGGATGAGTCCATTATAATCTAACCCCCTAATAAGGTGCCCTTTAGACAACGAATTCAACGCTCATTACTACAAAATTCTACATACACAAGTTACGTGCGAGCCAAAATCTCCCTATCAAATTTTATAAGGATCGATCCTTATTGAAAGTAAGAATATCGGTTCACGTTTTCTCCTATCCCTATTATAATGCCCCCTTCAGAAAATAACTTTATCGCTAAGAGATGTATCAATAGCGGTGAAATTCAACACAAACATGTTTAATGAGAACTTAAATTATAACATAAATCATAACATATATATAAAGCAATAAAATTCGACATAAAAAAGTTTTATAGGAAATAAAATCATTTTCATAAATTTAATGAAAATGGATTTATAATTGACCTTACCAAGGTCCCCTTCTGAAAATGACTTTAAGACTTATTACTGACCCAAAAATGTGAGTACATCAGTAAAATTCTACATAAACATGAATGATTTGATGGTGAGTATATAAGATTCGGCATGGCCGAATATAACACTCTTACTTGTTATTTCATCAACTTGTTTATTCAAATTAGTAAAGAAACAAAAAAAAGTTATTTAAAAGAAATTGATATAATTAAAATTAATTAACATTTTGTAAAGTATGTACTTGTGAGTAAATGAAATTTTTAAAATTTATTAAAAGTTACAAATTGCCATTGATTTCAAACGAATATCAAAGTTAAACATCATAATTTCCAAGTCATTGAGTTTTGTATAAATGTTAATGAACTTTCTTTAATTATTTAAATAAGTACAGTTGCTATTAAATGTTAAACATTTTGTTGTCACTGATAATGAGTGAGATATTAGGGTGTTTTAGTTAAAGTTTTTACAAACATTTTGCATGTCTAAAAAGTTTTACTACGAGTAACAATGTTTTTTTTCGTGGAGTTAAGCGATAGAATAAACAAAAATCATTTGGTATGTTTTAGTGTAAATATAGAAAATTTTTTGGGAAATCAATTTCTGAATATTGAATGATAAATAATTTGTTTTCCACCAAAAGAAGCGCTTTACTGATAAGAAAGCTGTCGTAAAACGATGATTCAAACAAGATATTTATATGCTTCATTGCCAATTTACTGAGAAACAGTAGTATTTGAGAGCATATAAGTCACACTTCCTTTTTAATTTGGCTAGCACTCAGGGAATGAGCTCTTCTTATGCGAAGCATCGTGTTGGAACTAGTAAAATAGGTTTTGGGAAGGAGGATAGAGGGAGTAGTGTTTGTGGACATCTTATATCGAAAGTACTTAATGTGTTGTGTTCTTGAAGAAAGACGTGTGTTACGGAAGAATATATGGGTACCAAGAACAAGTGTTGTAAACAGTAAGAAGATCAGATGGAGGGAAGTATGTCTTACACCGTTTCAAAAAACCGAGACACTTGAATGAAAGTTTTTGAGGGTGGTAGCATAGCAATGTAACATCAGCCTCATGATCATTGCTCATCTGCTGAGCTAGATCCATATGCTCTCTATTAGTTACTTTGTCCTTTGGAGAGATTTCTAGGACTACTACTTATATTATATTGCACTGTTGGTATTGTTTTGCCTGTTTACCGTAGTTCACTGAATGGAAATGATTTTCTCTGAAAATTTTCTTGGCAGGTTAAACGTCGACATTTATCTTTCATGTATTTTCTTCTTTCGGGATCCCGCCAGGATATGTTTTCTTGATGTATGACCAACATCTTGGTGTATTGCAGCAGTTTATAGTTCATAATCTAGTGATCTTATTAAACTCCATAGAACCACATAATCTGGTACTACGGGTAGCCAGTTACCTGCAGAACTATGTCCTGGCTGGTCAGTTGGTTGATGTTTCTTCGGAATTTGTGGCTTAAACATAAATGCGAAGGAATATTGAGTTGGCGTTTCAATGCGTATATATAAGAAAAGTATAGAAGTAAACAGATTTACCAGAGAGAAGTGATTGTGCGACTAAGTGTTGGAAATGAGTTGGTGTAATTGTTTATTATACAGAATGAATGAAGGGGTCTACGGGCCTTACCAATCCGTATACCTAGAATAAGTATATCGTATGTTGTTCTCTTATGAATATGTCGGATAAATGAGAAGTGTACTGGACTAAATGAAGATGGATGAAAGGTATCATATACAAGTATTACCACTGAATTTTCCTTTTTTGTTCAGGTATATTTGGAGTAAACTCTGTTCATATAAGTTTTTCCATAGTATGACCCTAGAGTAAGAACAAATTATCGGCTTATTTCATAGATTCATACTTCGGTCTACCGGTTACGTCTTAAGGTGCCACCTCAACGGAGACCATCCTATCTAAGTGGTTATAAACGGAAGTGATTTTGCATCTCAGAAGTTAAGCAACAAGGCAACAATGGATAGATATTAGATTCGACATTCATTCTTCTTTCGGCTTCTGGTTTCTTTTCGAGTTTCAAGTTTGATTTTGTCTACATAATCACAATCACAATAGCATGACTTTAACTCCCTCACTCATGAAAAATATATTTCCTATTATAACAATTTTTTAATTTATGCACTACTATTCATTACATTCATGGCCATCAATTATATATGTAAATATTGTAATTTAATTAGCTGTATATTTTACACATTTATTAACAATTTCTAACAACAGAAATCATATGCTAAATTTTATATTTTAATATTTCAATCATAATAATCTGCACATCCTTCCGTACACTGTTTACATGTTAAATTAAAATCTATCTTTCTTTATATTGAAAATATCTATTATTTGAAATTAGCATGCATGGAGTCAGTAGTGTTCAACTAATTCAGATTCCAGATAATAAATGTTGTTGCCATTTCTTTTGATTCAATTTTCGAAATTGAAATGCGACACAAATTATTATATTCGTTAGATGGAATTGTATAACATGTAGTGGTGTCAATGTGACGTGACTTTTATTTGCACATCACTGTGTTTAACGTGAGCATTTAATTTTTGTTATTGTTTATTCATATAGACATGCACATTAGGGTTTATGTGTACGTACATATGTACGTGTGTGTTTGCATCAATATTACGTATACGCATTAGAGTTTATTGCGTTCATAATGTTTTTGTTGCTGTTTAGTCATTCATGTTTACAAAATACAAAATGAAAGAAAAAAAGAAACAGAAAAATAAAATCATTCTTTTATTATGCATTCTCTGTTATTATTATGAGCTATACGCATAAATAAACGAGGGCAGTTTCTGTTTAAAGTTTCTTTTGGAATACGTTTTCTGATAGAAACATTTGTTCATATGTGTACAAATACTATGATTTCAATATTCTTGCAACTAATATTATGGACATTTTTTATATTTAAATAAAGATTGAAAACTATATTTTAAAGAACGAAAGTGTACAAATATGTATCAAAAAGTTCACTTTTATAGGTTACCACCTACTCCGGACTACATAATATAATAATATAAACAAGCAAGTACAAAAATAAAATTTACCGTATGCTTTATTGTATGTTTATTATTTCATACCGGTGTTTCCGATCGTATGTCTTTTGGTTATTTAAGATTCAGTTCTCGCATATATACGGCGTCTTTTGAAAAGTGTACCCCGATTCTGTTACTTTATGTGAGAAGTTCTCATATCGATAAGTGCGAAACAAAAAATTCCATCGTTTCTCTTCGTTGAAGTGAGAAGAGGTACATGAAGAAGAAGAGAACAAAAATTGCGAACTAAATTTATAAAGACAGACAGTCACACAGACAGAGAGACAGACAGACAGAAAGACAGACAGACAGACAGACAGACAGACAGACAGACAGACAGACAGATAGATAGATAGATAGATAGATAGATAGATAGATAGATAGATAGATAGATAGATAGATAGATAGATAGATAGATAGATAGATAGATAGATAGATAGATAGATAGATAGACAGACAGACAGACAGACATTTAAAAACAAACTTCACAATAAGTAAGATAAGTTGGCATATTCCCTAATATTAGAAAAACCTCAGGGGTTTCACAAAGGATTTCAAAATATTTAAATTTACTCAGTTGAATTAATATTTTCATTCAGCCAAACCCTTTGCTAAAGACGAAAGGACTTGTCAGAATACTCTCATATATGCATGTAAGTATATAAATACATATGTATATAAATTAGTGTATATAGTTTTTATTAAATATATTTGCACATTTAGTATATTTGTGTATATGTATCATGGTTGTTATATACGGTTAGTTAAATTTTATGACAATTTTATTGTGCCCACTTGTATTATATTAAAAGTTATTTATGTTTATCGTTGCATACATTTAGTATAATTTTTTTTTGTATATTCATACTATTAAATATACTAATACGAATATCATATGCGTGTGATATGAACATATACACATATATATACATACATGTATATATGTATGATTATATATGTATAATTATTTAAGTACGCACAAGGAGTCTAGATTTTGTTTTATAAAAAGGATTTAATAAAACTAATCGCAAGTTGCCTTCATTGCTCAAAGAGAGGAAGGACAAATATTACGATTCTTAATTGTTTTCTGTACCGTAAACATGCAATATAAAGGAGAAAAAAAAAAACATACATACGCCGTTGGCAATATTGCAAGTATACAATATTTGCACTCCAATTGTTTTTATAAAAAGGGTTTGTGAAAATATCTTCTATAAGTTATTAAATAAATTGTGAAATTTAAACTTTATTTATTATATTGAGAAAAAACTGTAGCCTGTAATCAGTACATAGGACGAAAATTTAATATTTTTTTAATAGTCTTGAAATTTCCTTAGTGTTTCTTTTTTTCTAAAATTCGATTTACAAACAACCCAGTATAAACTGGGTAATGGCTTTCAATTGTAATTACTTACCTAACAACATACCTTTCAGTAACTACTAGATATCGCTTGGATTACATAGAAGTAGTCTAATAAGGTCTTACTTATAATATATTATATAAATACTTTCTTTCTAATTCATTAGTCATCTTGCCCGTAAAGATATAGAAGCTGTATAAGTATTTTCATACGATTTACAATGACAACTTTTTCTTATTACCTGTAATCGTACTTATGTGGTAAGTACTTGCCTCCAATGACATCACCGTGTTAAAATAATAACTTTAAATGCTATTGTGTAAGTAAATTTTAGCATTTAAACTCCTTACATAGTAATGAAAGTTTTGACTGGGAAATATGAAAATTTAGTTTAATAATGACAAATACTTATTTAGCTAAAAGGTTTACGCCTTACGTTTTTATTAGACAGTATATGCCATATCGTATTTTTTATTGTTTTTTATATATTTTTGTACATATTGTTAAAAAGAAAACAATATTTATGAATATTTATAAATAAATGTTTTATATTCCTCCATACCTGGTAAAATACATCCCAGCAAAAACTATAATGGCTTGTACTTGCATAACCAGTTACTTTTCAATGAAAACTACTTACCGTCTGTATTTTTGTTAAGTACTCTTACAATCCCTTACATATAATTAGATATGTAAGTACTTTATTTTGAGTTTTATATGTACGTTTTATTGAATCGTGCTCTATCAACTGCTTTTTACACACACAGAAGGAAAATAACTTTTCTATGTGAAAACCATTACTGGATGCAGAATAAATTAACTAAACATTTTGAGTTAAATAGTGAACTAACGAACAATAAGCCCAAGTTCGTATTAGTAATAGTACCAGCGGTATGTGTTGATTCACTCGTGAGTGAAGTGTCGTCGTCCTGCAATAGTCAGTCGTGGCCTCAGTGGCAGACAATGCGTCAAGTGTACAGCATGCCATTGGCAAAAATACAGCGATAAAAGAGGTGTACTCGGAGAGAGCCATAAACTACCTCAGCCTTTAAACATAGGTGAATCCTCTGATGATAATGACTACACCATCTTAGCAAATCCCAAGAAGGATAAAGCAAATGGTGAAAGAGGTAAGTGATTGCATAGCTGAACTTGAAATTGAAAAATATGCTTCAGTATATCATAGTTAGTTAACCCCACGACACTCATAAGAAAAAATCGGACTCTCTCACAAGATCCGGAGCAAAGAACATCAGGTCTCCCGAAGAATTGACAACTGAGAATAAACCTAAGAAGAAAATGAGCTACCCGTCTTCTAATACGCAGTCAAAGGAATCTCAAGTAAGAATCCTGCGAGTAAAGTTGACAACGCTAAGATATTTAGAAGATGAACACGTCGGCTAAACCAACCTCTAAGAAGCCACGAGAAACGAGGAAAGAAAAACTAGACGGTGAAAAAGGAAAAGTAGCCGAGAAGGAGACACCGGGACGATATCTGCTATGCAGTTTACGATGCCGGTAATTTGACAGGCAAAATTCCAATAGACTAGCAGAGTAAGGTAGAAGATCTGGTGAACAATAAGACAGTGGACAACGGAATCGCTTCAAAGGGGAAACAACCAATAGAGCGCTTGAACTGTGAGCTCAGCATGGGCGTGATATTGATGAGGTTGGCATCTCACTAATGTGTTAGCAGCCTAAAAAACTTGGTGGAAAGTATTTATTCTTCTTGGACAGCGTTAAGCTGGGACTGGCAAAGAAGAGTGAATGTCCGGCGCTCTTTAAGTCCACTGTCTACATAAAAGTATGGGGCAGTAAACTGGCTAAAATGAACATGTCTGAAATTAGTATGATGAGGACACTAGACTGACCGGATTTATACAAATATAGAGTATGTGGAGAGGATAGTAAAACTCGGGAGCACTTTCTTTGCCACTGTCTGGTATATGTCGAAGATCCATGTATTTTGATAATTCATTTATTCTGAAAATAACATTCCTCACGAACAGTGATTGAAAAATTGCTAGCATTTACATTCAGAAAACTGAGTTTCTGAACATTAGAAAATAACAATAGACCCGATAGTGGCCTAGATTCGGTTTTGATGTTGTATACTTCCACTTATTAATGTAACCCACATTTAAATATAAGTTTTTGCTTGGTATTCGCATAAAAATATTTTTTCCAGCATATGAACATACATATTTGTTTATTGAAGTTTGAATAAAATTTTACGATTTGTTTGAGAAAGCAAATAGAAATTTTAATATAAAAAGAGACATGCATATAACCACTAAAATATCACTAACTTTGAACAGATACCTTCATAAAATGTTAAACAAAGATTTTTTCCAGTATCTACATATATACATATGTAGATATTATCTTTAATATCTTTATGCGTTTGCTAACAATATAAAGCAATGTTTTACTACTTTTATGACTTAATATTTTTAAAGCGTATAAATTTGAATCCTTAGATGAAATAAGCTATATCTAAGTGTTTTGAAAAATTATTGGCGATAAAGCGTTTTTAGTTATGGTAAAAAAAGTTTTATTTTCTTTAGAAGTTCGCTATATTTTGGATAAACTATTATTGCATACATCAGTGTACAAAGTGGTGCAGGCATAATTTTTCGAAAATTATGTTGTAGATATAGATATAATATATATTTAAAAGAAATTTAAAGCTTTCATACCAATTGGGTTTTGAATACTTTTTTACCATTTTTTATTGGTTTGGAACTCTTAGTATAAAAATAAATTTGGGAAAAAGTCGTTTTATAAAAGCTTTATATTTGTATAAAGTTTTGCATTCAAAAACTCTTGGTATATAGATTTTGTAAAGCTTTTGTTATAAAAGTGTGAATGAACTTTTGCTGAAAAGCTTTTAATGTAAAACATTTCTTCAAATTGTGTTATTAAAACTTTCTAAAGAAATGCCTTTTCGTTTAAACAAAATTTAGAGTATTAACTTTTTTATGAAAATGTTTTGGTATAAAAAGCTTTTTTAAGGATTGGAATAAAAATTCGGAAACGTATATCTTCGGTGAGAAGTTTGCCTTAAAGAAAACCATAAACTCTTATATATAAGCTTTTGTTATTGATTTTTAAGCATAATATTTCTGAATATCTTTTTGTGGAAAAACTTTTTAAAGGAACTTTTTAAGGAAAAGCTTTTCTTCTGAAATTTTCCAAGAAGAAGCATTCATAGAAACTATAAGTAAAATGCTTTTAATAAACATTTTTTTAATATTGCAGTAAAGTAAACTTTTCCAAAGATGTTTTTGAAAACTTTTTGCTGAAAGTTGATTAAGGAAAATAATTTCATAAACAATTTGTTATTAAAATGCTTCAGTACAAAGCAGTGAAAATATTTCACTAAAAAGCTTTTCAAGGAAAATATATAAAAAAAGTTGGAAAAATCAGTTTAAAAAATTTGTCTTAAAGTTTATTTAGGAAGAACTTCTGGCATAAAGCTTTTTAATAGAAAGCTTTCAGTAAAAAGCTTTTTCTAGAAAAAAATTTTATAAAATTTTAAATGTTCTTAAAAAAATCAATTTTAAATAAATTTGACATAAAGTTTATTTAGAAAGAACTTCTGGAATAAAAATTTTTAAGCAAAAGCTTTTAGTAAAAAAGCTTTTGGTGGACACTTGGAGGAAAAAAAGATTTTAATTATATTATTACGTATTGTGTGTTAGACCGGTGATCATGGATTTTATTTCGAGTAGACTAACTAGTAGATGAGGACCGATAAAGTGTATTTTTTTCGAATTTTATGTAACAATTGTCCTATTTTGATACTTACCTAAAAATTGCTGTGTACATTGTACAACTGTATTTAAGGCTCAAATTCAAATTCAGTTCTAATGAAAAATTTTTATAGGGACTGATACTTGAAGGTTAATAAAGGTAATTACCTTGAAATTTTCAAAATTACCAGTGTAGCACATTATATAATCGAACATATTCGACTATAATTTCAAACTTGTTTTTATGTATATTTAAAATAAGGTTTAATGAAAGTTGTAGTATGTTCTCTATAGTTCACAGTTAAATTTATTACAAAAATTTAATGATATTCATGCCTAACCCTGTTTATTATATTGTTTTCTCTATTGGAAATCCAGCAGCTAGTTTTTTTTTGTTAAATAATAATTTTATGTTTTCAGCACTCCCACCTGCGAAACTTGATTTTGCCTAAAAATATATTTATAAACTGAAATTCATGTAAATACAAATATTAGGGAAGATCAAATATTTTATGGCAAAAAGTGTTTCTTGTAAAAAAATATCAAAGAATTAGGAAAAATTTTCTTAATGTACGAATCTGTCGAAACACATTTAGGTATATTTTTAAACTCGAAATAAGTAATGAACTAACCTACCATAGACATATATACATGTGTGGATGTACAATCAGTTTTATTTAAATATGATATGTTTATTTACACTTTAACATGTTTTCTACCTTAACACTGGTTGTTTTACGAGAACCATAATATTTCTGTTTTTATCCTAAAGCACAACAACATGACGACATGTGTATGTTTTTGTGTATGCGTGATGCCATGGACAACAGTCCCATAACGACAGCAGTCACTTTGGTCTTTGGTTTGGTTTTTTATGTAAAAGATTTTAGCCATCGCTGTCTTTTTCCACTCACGATTTTTCTTTTGATTAGAAGAAACTCATTTTTGTTGCAGTTTGGTGTGTTGTATTCAGGTAGGATTTTCGGGTCGTTAAGTTGTGTTTTTACACATATATTTTTATATTTTTCCATGACCTTTAAAACGTTTTGTTAATGGGCTTCATAAAAAAAAACGAAAAGCAATTGTATGCCGTGATTGTAGTAATTTAATATTTTATAAGTCTTTTTTCTTTTATCTAAATTGAAAATATTTTGAAAATTTGTATAATACGTTGAGTGATAAATGATACATTTTGTTTTAGCTAAAAATAAAAAAAAGAAAAATTAAACAAAAATACATGAAAAACTGGAAACGAATCTGAAAAGTAGAACCAGCTTTTAAAAAAATGCTTTTTTAATGAAAAGCTTTTGTTTAAAAAGGTTTCTTTTATAAAATCAATTTTAAGATCTAAAAGCATTTTAAAGGGTAAAGCTTTTGTAAAAAAATAATAAAATATAAAATTTTGATGTAAAAACTCTAATATAAAATCTATTTGAAGATATTCTAAATGATAACATGGTATTGAAGATTCACAGGGAAAAGCTTTCTTAGCTTTTGGTAAAAAACACAACTTAAGTATAAGCTTTTGCATTCCAAAAAAATCGTTTGGCCTTTTAAAAACATTTTTAAGATTTTATCAGTCAAAATGTAAATAATTACTCAAATATAAACTTTTGGTATAAAAGCTTTTGTATAAAATATATTTAAAGGCATGAAAACATTATAAAAGATAAAATTTTCGTATAATTATTTCTTAGGAAAAAGCTTTCTTAGCTTTTGGCAATAACACGTCTTAAGAATAAGCTTTTTGAGTAAAGGATAGGGGAAGCATTTGATTTTAAGCTTTTCAATAAAAAAACATTTTTGCAAAAAGTTTTTATTTTATTGAATACCTTACGGCAAAGTAAGAGGGTTTAAATATTGAGACTTTTTATAATCATATCGGTTAAACTGATAAATGTAAAAAATCATCTTAAATACAACATATATAAACAGCTTTTGGTCTAAAAGCTATTTTAAGGTATAAAGACATGCATTCTAGAAATTGAAAAGCTTTCTTATATTATAAATAAGCTTTTGGATTAAATGTAAGAAAAAGCGTTTGACTTAAAGCTTTTTAAAGAAACCTTTTTGCATAAAGTTGTTATTTAATGAAAAAGCTGACAGTGTCTAAATTTAAAGACTTTTTGCTTTCGGTATAAAAGTTTCCTAGCGAAAAGTGTCATCTTAAATACAACAAATATAAACAGCTTTTGGTGTAAAAACTATTTTAAGGTATAAAAACATGCATTCCAAAAAAAAATCGATTTTTAGGAAAAAGCATCCTTATATTATAAATAAGCTTTTGGATTAAATGTAAGGAAAAGCGTTTGACTTAAAGCTTTTCAAAGAAACGTTTTTGTATAAAGCTGTTATTTAATGGAAAAGCTTACAATGTCTAAATTTATAGACTTTTTGCTTTCGGTATAAAAGTTTCGTAGGGAAAAGTGTTGATATAGAGTTTTTTAAGGAAAGCTTATGAAGAAATTTACTTCACATCTGTCAAACTGTAAAAAGTTAGAACAAGGTTCCCTCCGGCGTTTAAGTTAGGGACAAAAGTTAGGAATAGAGTTCTTGTAAATGCCTTAGGACTAGGTAACTTGGAAAACTTTGAGTTTTTATATAAATGTTTTGAGGTCATTAATCCGGAATACTTTTCTAAATTCTCTTGTGTTAAAACATTAAGAACTCGTGTCTAAATTAATTTCCTTGCCAATTGCTGTCCATTTATAAAAAGGAAATGACCAATCAGTCTTAACTTAAATACATGTATATACATATATGAATAAAGTTTTATTAATTTAAAAAGAAAACAATCCTTTAATAAATTTATATCAATGTTGATTCAATTTCTTTTTAAATTTCTTAAACAAACACTTACAATTAAAAACACTAATACATCAAATCGTTTTACACACAAATTAAAAAATAAATGCAGCACAGTAATAGTACAACATCAATAATAAACGTTTATCTATGTACCAGACACATTTACAACATTCAAAGACTGACTTGCAGAACAAAAAATCATAATGTCTTGTACGTTTTAGTGAAATGTTTAAAAATGTCTTAAAAAAAGGAAATTAAATATTTATATGCTGCTTACTAACAACTAATACGTTTGTATGCATACACATACTAGCATACTTCCACAATATAATATGGAAGACTTACAGTTTTTTAAGTTTTAACATTTGTTAAAAATATATGCTACAGGAAATCTAATGTTTTAGTAAAATAAGCAAGTGTAAAAAAGCTTTTTAATGCATACAGTGGGTAAATTAACAGAATTGATCACTGTATCAAATATTGCTATACCCTACATCACTATAGTAGGAAGAGTTTTATGCGTTTGTGCTGATGTTTGTAACGCATTAAAATATTAGTACTATAACCACTTTAAAGTATACCAATCGACTCAGCATCACTTTCTGGGTCGATTTAAGGTTGTCTGTCCGTCCATCCGACCGACCGACCGTGTGTGCATGTAAACGTTGTTATCAAAGTACAGGTCGTAATTTTCAAAATAATTTGATGAAATTTGGAATACACGTTTGTTTTGACCCAAGAACGAAGCCAATTGAAAATGGTTAAAATCGGTCTATTATTTAACCTAGCCACATACAACTAAACCTCCCGAAAAGGGATTTTGAGCTCATAATTATGTATAATATAAATGTATTTCGATAAAAGTTCGCATAACTAAGTTTTATATAAGCCTTCATGACCTTGCCGAATTTCGAAATGATCGTACTTCATTTGACGTTAGCCCCCACACAAGGCCCCCTTCAGAAAGTGACTTGAATATCCGCAGTTCATTTACTTTCACTGTAATAAATGAATTACTAAAATAAAAAAGATAAATGCTTTATTATGAAAAGTAAACCCAATTTAATATTTATAACTGGTGTAATGAATAATATAGTCGGCCAAGCCTGACTATACTTTCTTACTTGTTTCATATTCACTTACCACTTGTTTGGACAAATATGAATGCATAGTCGGAAAAGCAATCCATATGATACCCTATTGTCTGAAGTGGAGTTTGTATGGGGGCCCGACTATAAACTAAGTTCTGTGGATTTTTGTTGGTGTAATGGAACCTTTAATGGAGGCAAGCTTTATATGGACACACTTACAGACGGTGATGTTAGTTAGTTAATTAGTTAGTTAGTTAGTTAGTTAGTTAGTTAGTTAGTCAGATAGAGTGTTAGTAAGTTTAGTTAGTTAGTTAGTTAGTTAGTTAGTTAGTTAGTTAGTTAGTTAGTTAGTTAGTTAGTTAGTTAGTCAGTTAGTTAGTGATACTATTTATAATGTGCTTAACTAGTACAGGTGATGTAAGTATCAATAAAGGTATAAGGTAGAAGGGGGACCATATGCCACTTTTTTTTGAGGCGGCCTCAAATTAAAACCACAATACATATTGTAATTTATCTTTTTGGTTCAGATACTTAGATATGTTGGCTTCAGTTTTATTCATTTCAATCTTTCCTAAGTCATCCTCATGTACATATTTTTTTCACTTTTCCGCACTGGCCAAAAACGGCGATACCGCCCCATCCATGGGGTAAATCCGCCAAGGGGATGGAGCTGATTTGTCATCAGTAAAATAAAAGAAAAAATTACAAAAATAAAAACTTATTTTGTTGTTTTATACTTTAATTCATTAAACAAATTATAATAAACCAGATATTTATTGTTTATTTCACAAAACTGAACAAAAAATAATTAAAACAAATTATTACTGATTTTTTTTCTATATTTCAACAAAATTTTGTTCTACATCACAAGCATTACATATATTTGGCTCATGTGCCCCACGGGCAGTTCTGGAGTTTAGTTCCAATTTTTTTCGGGCTTCAAATTATATTATCGAAAATATTACTATGTCTTATTGTTCACTATTATTGACGTTTCCTATCACAAAAACTAAAAATGTTAGCACAAAAAGTTCACACAGTGAAATATTTCCACAGGCCTTTGCAAAAACAATTAATAATGTCTGCCTCCCATCATATGTAAAGTTAATGTTTAAAATTTTCCGGGATGATAGATAATAGATAAACGAAATCAAAATTTAATAATGTGATAAAATCGTTACTCAGTTTTCAATTTATTCGCTATTAGCAGATGTGCCCCTATGGCGTATGATCCCCCTTCTGCCCTTCATATATATCCTATTATCTAAAAGACTAGAACTGTAAAATCCGACATTATTGCGTAATATTGCAAAATTCCAGTAAGTTTATAATTTGTTGCTTTTAATTCTAGATTGCATGTTACGTTTAGGTGGTTGCCAACCTTGATAATTTGTAAGAAATATTTATACTTTCCACGGTTAGATTTGAATTAAAAATTTTCATTTCCAACGTAAACAACATTTCTTTCAACTAAATATTTTATAACTTAATAACTTTATAAATAATGAATAAACAATTTGCACTTTATATTTTGAGTTTGTTTTAGAAGTGCGAAGCATACAATTAGCTTTCTGAAAAGCTCTTCATTTTATGCAATGTTTCAAACGTTTTGATAGAATTAAAATACATTAAAATTTTATATGTTACGAATTAAAGAAAAAGCAAAAGTAAGATTTTAGTTTTTTTTTTTTTTTTGGTAATTTCTGTGTAAAATATATTTTTCTTACAATACCGCCAAAAAAGACTTTTTCAACCATATAGCATAGCATGCAAAAGCAAGCATTCAAGTTTATTTAAATTCATTGCCAAAAGCCAGAAATGGCACAATACACACACTTACAGCCAAATACATGTTTGCTCGCTACTCTATCTTAGTTTTTCCAACTAGCAACTACTAAATACGACTATATACTTATTATACGTATAGCCAGCATTTTCAATATACTATTACACCATTTCCATTTTTTGGAAAAATAAAAAAAACAGGAATAGAATTATTGATGTTTACTTCCTGAAATTAGTTGGAGAAGTGTTATCAGTAGAAAAGTGCTATTGTGTTTAAGGAAGAAATGGTGTAATTTCGATTTTTATGGCATGAAAAACAGAGCACAAATACAAAAAAGATGCTTAAGCTATAAAAAAAAAATTATACAAAAAGAAAAATTAAAAAAACCACAATGTTTGCTGTATTTTTTTAAGTTACAAGGTTTCTAGATTTTTTTTAAAGTTTATTTATTTTTTACATTTTGAGCTTTTTCATTTATGTTGTTTCTTTATATTATTTTATATATTTTTTGTAGTTTCCGTTAGTGGAACATAAACTTTAACAAATGAATGTAGAACGAACGAATGAATGTTCGTTCAGTTCTAGTTTGTTTTGAAATTGGAGGTTATAGAAAAGAAAAATACTGAAATAAAAAAAATACTAAAAACTAAAAGATGGAGACTATTAAAGAATTTAATGAAATGCTTTAAATGAGTATAATAATATAAAAAAAATATATGTAAAATTATATATAAACATTTTCATAACACACTTGAAAAATTATATTGAAGTCAGTAGGGCAATAAATCAAATAAAAACATTAAATTTGTGGTTCCTTTTTATGTGATTTTAAAAATTATTGCCATAGAAATGAAATGCTTTTACAAATGAATAAATTCATTATACCCTACACCACTATAGTGGGGAGGGTATTATACGTTTGTGCTGATGTTTGTAACATACAAAAATATTGGTCCAATACCCACCTTAAAGTATACCGATCGATTCAGAATCATTTTTTGAGTCGATTAAGACATGTCCGTCCGTCCGTCCGTCTGTCCGGCTGGCTGGCTGTCCATGTAAACCTTGTGCGCAAGGTACAGGCCGCAATTTTGAAGATAATTTGATGAAATTTGGATCAAGCATGTTTTTTGGCACAAGGACGAAGCCTATTGAAAATGGTTGAAACCGGTCCATTATTTCATCTAGCCCCCATACAACCGTACCTCCCAATTTGAACTTTTTATGCTATAATTACGTCAAATATTCTGCTATCTCTCTAAAAATTGACACAAATAAGTTTTATATAAGTATAAATGATACTGCAGATTTTCGTAAGGATCGGCCTATATTTGACCCTAGCCCCCATACATACATAATATATAAAAGTAAAAATTGTAAAAATATACTCATGGTGTAGGGTATCATATGGTCGGCCATGTCCGACTATACTTTCCTACTTGTTTTTCTACTAAAGGTGGCAGTGTGGTTAATGTAGAGAAAGTCTTTGATATATTTAGATTTAATTTGATCAAAATTGTAAAAATATTTAGACAATATCGTTTAATTGTTGTTAGAGTGCTTGTGGATGAACGTTAAAAACTTAAAAAAATAAAAAAGTCTTATTACAAGCTTTGTTGTATCCTCTTTAATTCAGCTCTATCCTTTAAAAAGTAAGCTTTGTCTCAAAAGGAATATTTCAGGGTAATATTTGGAATAAGACTTAAGTCAGTTATGATCCGTGGTCTTTTGAACTATCAAAATATTAATTTTCAAAAATGAAATATTTTTGTTCAGTTTTAAAACAGTGAGCGTATGAGTTATTTTCTGCATAGGACCTTATATGCGTCAAATATGATCCTATTCTAATGGAATTTTGTACATAGAATTTGTTTTGTATAGATTTTCTTAATGTCAAATTTCATCATTGGTAGAGAGAATTTGGGTCTTAAGAGACTTACGTGTGTCGCATTTCATTGTTTCTTCGTATTTTTAAGTTAGAATGAGAGTAGGGTCAATTATGGACCGATCCACATAAAAGTTTGTAGAGAGATTTCGGCTCGTGAAGAACTTAATTTTGTTTTAATTTAGTTTATTTCTATATTTGTATTTTTTAGCATTTGTATTTTTTAGTAACAAGCGTTAAAGTAAATTTATAAATAGATTTTGGCTCGCATAAAAGGGGACCTTATATAGTGGATAGAGTCATTTTTAGTCCGTTTCTAAAATAAATTTGTAGAAAGGTTTGGTTCTTAAGAAACTTACGTGTGTCGAATTTCATAATTTTACTCGCATTTTTTAACCCATTTACTGAAGATGGCCTCATATGAGTCTCAATTTATAGGCCGATCCTCAAAAAAAATTAATAGAAAGATTTCGACTTATTTATGTCGAATTTCATTGCTACACTAGTACTTCTTAAACAATTAAGCTATTTTTTTTTGAGGTCCACTTGTATCACGGCTATTCGAAAACGTGGACTGATATCGCCTATTTTCAATACCAAACAAACCTCATAAATAGAGAATATTTATTTATATATGTGCAGCATCGCCCAAATGGTCTCTATCGTCATTTCAACAGACAGATGGACAGCCATGGCTAGATCGTCTTAAAATTTAAAGTGGAACCAGAATATATATACTTTAGTTAGGGTCTATGAACAATATTTCGATGTGTTACAAAAATCAATATACCCCCATCTTTTTTGATGGTGTGTACAATAACACTTTGTAGAGTATTTATACCCTACACCACTTTAGTGGATAGGGTATATTGGGTTTGTGCTGATGTTTGTAACGCACAATAATATTGGTCCTATACCCACCTTAAAGTATATCAATCGGCTCAGTATCATTTTCTAAATCGATTTAGCTATGTCCGTCCGTATGTCCGTCCATCCATGTAAACCTTGTAATCAAACTACAGGCCGCAATTTTGAAGATAATTGAATGAATCTCCAGGGACGAACCCTATTGAAAATGATTAAGATCGGTCCATTATTTCACCTAGCCCCCATACAACTGTACCCCCAAATAGGGCTTGTTAACATTGTAATCAAACTACAGGCCGCAATTTTGAATATAATTGAATGAAATTTTGTACATGATCTTTACAATCTTGTCCCAGGTAGATCGGTCTATTATTTCACCTAGCCCCATACAACTGAAACCCCTAATATAGCTTGTAAACCTTGTAATCAAACTACAGGTCGCAATTTTGGGGATAATTCAATGAAATTTGGCAAATGATACTGTAGACGAAGCCTATTGAAAATTATCAACATCGGTCCATTATTTCACCTAGGCCTCATAGAACTGAACCCGCCAAATAGTGTTTTTAAGTTCATAATTATGTTTAATGTACTCATATCTCCACAAAAAGCTGCAAGCCCAATTTCTATACTAGTCTTTATGACCCTGATGAACTTTGTAATTATAGGGCCTCATTTGACTATAGCCCCTCAAAAAAGCCTCTTTAGTATATCTGAGGTAAGGTACAATTCAACTTAAATGCTTTATTATAAAAACTAAATCACATTTTATTCGTATACAGGTGTAGGGTATTATATGGTCGGCCTCGCCCGACTACAACTTCTTACTTGTTTTTAGCTGTGATTTAATGTCACCACCAATATTGTTGTTATGAATCATGTTTGATTCCCAATAATGGAATGGAAAGCATTCCCAATTCTAGAGTTGGATTATTGCAACACAGCCTACTCTATCTACTACAAAAAGGCATTTTTCAACGAAGACCTTTTTTAGTTGTGATTTATCATTACTGCTTTGTGTATAGAGACTTATGTTATTTACAACCTAAAAATAGTTGGTCGAGTCCAATATGATATAAGTATAAGCCTCTTGTTCAGTTTGAGTTTATTCTAAATTAAAAAATGACTGTACCTACTCTGTTGTAGTTGTGACCTGTTAGCCGATAAAACGGCTCACTACCTCACGAAACTGCGCTAAGTTCATTCTGACTAAGCAAGTTTCTTAACAAAATGCTAACTTACAGAAGATAAGTCCCACGCTCATTCGTAGCCGTTTTAATACCTATAAATTATTGACAGAATCTTCAGAAAGATTGCCGAAGGATACCTCGTTTTTACTGTCAATGATCGGGAAAATCATTTCCTATCCCATTTAAACTGAGATATGGCTGGTAGAAAATTGATGGTAGTTGTTTTGGATATTTTTGTAGGAAAACTGATGTTTCTTTTCTAATTGCGATGATTGGATAAAGCAAATAATCTACTGTAATGAGCGATCGACATAGATCCTAGAGATGGCGTGTAGGATATTTTTGTGATAAACGTCGACTTTAATCCTCTGCTAGAAGAAAATATTGATACTCTTTAAGTCGGTAATCCTTATATCCCTATGTATGATTAAAACTTTATACACATCAAAAACCCACTTTAAGCAAAGTACAAATGTGGTTGCCAATCGATATTTCTTTGTGTCAAATGACGATTTGTCTATAGAAAAAATCATAACTAATTCACAACAGATAGAAAGTTAATTCGGGAAATGGACGAACAGTTGACAATCTTTTGTACTATAATCAAGAGAGATAGAGAGAGGTAGAGATAAGTTGGAAGTTCTTGCTTAATGATTGTCTGTTTTTAGGAAATTAAACGGTGAAATTGATTGATGATCTTAACTTATGATCTTGATTGATGATTTTGTTTGAAAATCTTGATAAATAATATTTTTTTTGATGATCTTGATATTTGGAAATCTATGATCTTGATAAGATTAAATCTCTGAGCCAATTCCCAAATAATTGGGTTTGTTTTTCTTTATTTTTGATTTATTTATAATATTAAATTGCAGGATCGCCAATTGTAGTTGTTATATTTAAATAAATAAATTTGTGTTTTTTATTTTAAATTTAATGTTTTTAAGTGCGTGTATTATATTTTATGAAAATTCTTGAATATAATAATTGACAATCTATTATTTTAAAATCAATGAATATGAAATTAAAATTTACAGTTATAAAAAGGGATGTACCCCTACAATTATGATTATGTATTGTATCAAAGAACAGTCTTAAAATGTTCATATGTTTTAAATTAAGTATTTTCTTATTTTATCACGTTTTAATACAAGCAGAAATATGAAAGTTGTCCTTAAATTCTATTACAATTCTTCCAACTTTCAATTAATAATATCATAAATACCACTTTACTGCTGATATTTGTTTGTTAATAATTGGGTCATTAAAGTATACTTCTTCATTTGAGTCATAAATGAGAAGTTTTCATAGTTCTTTATGTTCTTAAATTAATTAAAACAAAATTCCGTATCCGCTTTTACACATAAATATTTAGTTTCGACTAGTTTAACTATTCTATATGGCTTTAATTAATTTAAATGAAATTCCGACTTCGTTTCGTACATAAATACTTCTTAAGTATCAAATAAAACAAAACCATACACACACACACACAGCTCAATAAAGTTAGTATCACGAAGTACATACATACGTATGATTAATATTTTTTTGTGTTTTATATCGTATACGCTTTGTACTATCAAAAAGGACCCACATATACTTGAATATTATCATTTATATGGCAAATTTCTCTAATTAAGTTACACATATTGTCACAAACACATAAAGAACAAAAAAAAAAAGAAAGATTTTATTACTCACACACTCAAAGAAATCCAATTTAATTATTTTAATAATATAAAAATGGGAAGAAAACCTAATATCTCATACTCATATGTATTACGAAACATTTTTTTTAAAAGCAAATGTGTTCACAGAAAATATTTTTATTTACACTTTAAATATTTTACAGCATAAACATGCAGTGAAAGTAACAAAGAAAACTATATAATTTACTTACTACAATAATAAATTACTATTTTTTTTTTTTAAAGAGAATATTAATATAGATGCGTGTATGTTATAATATGGAAAAGTATGTTTCATTAGATAGGCTTGACGGCCACATAAGCTAAGATTGTGTTAATTAATTTTGTTCCAAGTAATATAGAAATTTGCCTTTAAATAAGTTCTATAACAACATTTATAAAACGTTCTCCATAATTCCAAAATTTAATTTTAGATACAAATATCAGAAACTGTTACAATAGATTTTTAACTTATTTTAGGGTTATTTTGTGATATAATCGTGAGCCCTATTAATACATTAAGCTCATATGTGTTCAAAATAGTGTATAACATAAAAAAATGACGCAAAACTATTTTAATATATGAAATAATGAGATAGAAAGCATATAAAGTGTAATATACAAAATGAAAAATATAGCATTTTTTTCCGTAAAGTGATGAATATTTTTCTCTTTTAACAGGTAACAAAATTTTATTACGAAGTCTTTTAAAATGAATACACACACGTGTCATACGATAGACAAAAGAAATGGAAAAAATTAACATTTTGTTTTCATTTCCTTTCATTTAGAAAACTGAACTGAACAGTGTGTACATAGAACACACATACTCAAGAATTTACCAAACTAAAAACTAAATCTTATTCTCTGTCATTATAGTGGAACAGAGCTACGGTAAGATATACTTTTGTGGAAAATTATAAGTTTTAGGCTGAAAACAAAGTAATGTAAGATTTGGTAACTGTTTGATTTGATAAAAACTAATCAACAAAATTTTCAACTTAGTCAATAGACTAGCTCATACAGTTCTCTATAGACTAGTTAATAGATTACAGACTAGCTAACAAACTAGTTAAAAGAGTAACCAATAGATTGCTGATATACTATTGCAAATACTTGTCAATAGCTTTAATTGACTAGTCCATAGACAGAACTATAGGCTAGGAAATGAACTTCTTCATAGTCTGGATCATAGATTAGCCAATGGATTGATCCATTGACTATATAACGGCTAGTTAATACTTGTCAATAGACTAGTTTATCCATTGATTAATATAGAGACTGGTAGGAGGTTAGGTTAGGTTAGGTTGAGCAGACGGCTTACTGACTAGAGTAAGGTTTTACTTGGGTCCTTTAAGGTCCCTTTGTAACGTCTGTAAGGAAAAGAAGATTAGGGAGAAAATATATGGAAGGCAAAATAGTAATATGGACTGTAGAGAATATACATATAATAAAAATAGAGATAATAATAATAGCGCATAAAGATAAGGCCAAGACTATGTTTCAAGAAACAAAAGAACATAGTGTGTAATTAGTTACACACCCACTTTGAAAATTTCAAGAATGCTAGTATACACCCAGGTTGAACATCTGATAGATCAGATAGATCAGAGAAGTGAGACGAGCCCAACGAACAGGTATGCTCCTGAGACCACCGTTCCTGAGCTAATCTAAAGCAATAATCAAGTATTTGTTTCTTGATAACCGTTAAGGGGACACCACAGAACTGGTCTATGTCCAGTATGGACATCCTCGTACCGGCTTTTGCCAAAATGTTAGCAGTAGTATTGCCCGTTACATCCCCATGTCCTTTGACCCAAACGAGGGTAATTTTTGAATGTCTCACCATCTCATTTAGAGACGCCCGGCATTCTTGGACAAGTTTTGATGTAGAATACACACTTATCAAGGATTTTATGGCGGCTTGACTATCAGTATAGATTCTGATATCCCTATTGAATATCCGATAGTACCTAAGCCAATTAGATGCCTTCTTTATAGCTGAGATTTCAGCCTGTAAAATAGTACATTCATCGTTGAGTTGGAGAGATATTTTCATTCCGAATTCTTCAATGAATATACCCCCGCCAACACCTTTAATTGTTTTAGAGCCATCATTATACACATTTAAACTTTCAACGCTATCAGGTGTCAATTCATTATAATTACAGATTAAACGATACCGGAAGTTCCTTGAAATGCACGGTTCCGGAATTTGGTAGTCAGTAGCATGATGTAGGTAGAGACTGGTAAGAGGTCAATCATATACTTGTCAAATTAAAAGGCATTACACATATTAGTCAAAATACATGTAAAATACTAGACCATAGACTAGTATGTAGACTAGTCAATAGATCAGATTACATACTGGCTAATAAACTAGTTAATAGAGTAACAAATAGACCAGACAGTAAACTTGCTGATAGACTTGCAAATACTTGTTAATAGCCCTAATTGATTAGTCCATAGATCGATCTAAAGACTAGAAAATAAACTGATCCATAGGCTGTCTTATAAATCAATCAATAGACCGGTGCATACACTAGTTAACGGACTAGTTAGTAGACTAGCAAATTAAAAATTTATATATAGACTAGTAAGTGGTATATGGAATAGTCCATATACCAGTATACAGTCTAGTACATAAGTCAGTTTATAGACTTGTTTATAAAATATTTTGTTAATAGACTTTTCAGTACACTAGTCTATAGATTAGTCAGTAGCAAATCTTAAGGAGGTTTTTATACCACTATCAAAAAAGATAAATTTTATCATTCTGCATGTAACACATTGAAATATTGGTCATAGATCCACAAAAGTATATACATTATTGGTCCATATTAAATTCTAAGCTTACGTCTGTCTGTTAAAATCACGGTAGGAGCTAGACATTGAAATATTTCCTATTGCTAATGTTCATTTGGTATTGAAAATGTGGGATATCGGTCCACGTTTTCGGATAGCCCCCATACAAGTGGACCTCCAGTAAAAGTATAGCGATGCAAATTTTCTGACAATTTACCTTTATCTAAGGTTCCCGCTCATTACTGGCGTAAAAATTTGCGTATAGTGCCAAAATTCGACGCACATAAATTTTATGCGAGCCAAAATCATTCTACCAAATTATGTAAGGATCGGTCTATAATTAACCCTACCGCCCGTATATAGAAAATTACTTTTACGCGATAGGCTAATAATTGACGCATATAAGATCCTCCTCATATGCTCACGATTTATTAATTGAACAAAAATATTTTGTTTTTTAAAAAAGAATATGTTGTTAGTTTAAAAGATCTCTGTCCATAATTGACTTAAGCCATATTCTAAATATCATCCTTATTAAAGATCTTTATCATCTTTATAAAATAGCATTTCTTTCACGGCATACGGCTTGATGGTGGGTATATGAGATTTTGCACAGCCGTTTGAATGTTATATTCACACTTGTTCTTTTATTGTATTGTTACACTGTGCAATTTTTCTAATGTAACTAAAGGGAATCCTTTACTTTTTGTTAAAAAAATTACAATACATAAACATTTTATGCCATTTTTAACTATAATAAATAAGATTTTAGTGTAACATTAATAAAGATGAAAATTATATGAATTATTGAGAGTACATTCTTTGTGGTTCTGGTTTAAAATATTTAGCTATTGACCAAATATTAAAGTTAGGAAGAAACTTAATGAAAATATTGTATTATGTTGGTTATTTAATGTGTATCTGCAGTTTGATTACACGGATTTGATTACATGGAATACTATAAGGTGGGTATAGGACCAACATTATTGTGCGTTTAAAATATCAGCACAAACCCAATAAATAGTGATCAACAGGGCAAGGATTTTCATGCACTAAAAAAATTAAAAATATGCGCTTATAATATGCACTATAAAGTGGGAAAATATGCACTAAAAATGTGAAAAATATGCACCAAAAAATATTTCTCTGCGAAAGTACATATTAATAGATACTCAGATCATAGGCTTTTGACTACAAATATACAGGTTTTTAAGGACTGCTTTATATACTATAATACGACTTTAACGGAACCACGATCTTCGAACATTACTTCGATCTTAATTTAATTTCTGAAAGTGGAAAGCTTGTAGCAATTCTAATAAATTTTTTGAATGAATGTATTTTTGTATAAATTATATTTATCGTTTGGTAATATTTTAAGCCAATTATGGAGGTAAGAGAGATGTAAGAAACTCCAAATACCTTCCGCATTATTGTGATTTTAAGAATTATTGCATTACATTGAACATAATATTTTGTTAAATCGAAAATTGTTGATACATATTTAAAAACAAGTAGGAAAGTATAGTCGGACATGGCCGACCATATAATACCCTACACCATGAGTATATTTTTAAAAATTTTATTTTTTATAAAGAAACTTTTACGTTGAATATTACCATAATTCCAAAATATTTAAGCAATTTATTGATAAAAAAACTAAAATTTCTAAATGATTCTTTATATAGGTTCAATATGGGCTGATCCTCGGTAAATTTGGGAAAAGGATATATTTTTAAATAACAGTTAGTTTTGTTGAGTTTCATTGCGATACAAATGGTTAGAAGTTTAAGACATTTTTTGAAGTGGGGTTTGTATGGGGGCTAGGGTCAAATAAGGGACGATCCTTATTTGTGCCAATTTTTAGAGAGATAATAGAATATTTGACGTAATTATGGCATAAAAATCGGGAGGTACTAGGGGCTAGGTGAAATAATAGACCGATTTCAACCATTTTCAATAGGCTTCGTCCCGGTGTCAAAAAAGCATGCTTGGTACAAACTTTATTAAATTATCTTGAAAATTGCGGCCTGTACCTTGCGCACAAGGTTTACATGGACAGCCAGCCAGTCGGGCGGATGGACATGTCTTAATCGACTCAAAAAATGATTCTGAATCGATCGGTATACTTTAAGGTGGGTATTAGACCAATACTTTTGTATGTTACAAACATCAGCACAAACGTATAATACCCTCCCCACTATAGTGGTGTAGGGTAAAAAAATATGGGAAAACAAAACAATTTGTTTTGGAAAAATTAAAAAATATGCTATAAAAATGTTGAAAATATGCAAAATATATGCAATTTAAAGCAAAATATGCAATTTATGCATTTATAGCAATATGCAACATCAAATCGATGTCATTTTTTTTTTAGCAAATTCTTTGATTCGAAGAGAAAACTAGTTAAAAGTCATTTTGATTTGATTTGTGGTGATCACAAATCAATGATTACTAAAAATTTTAGTCGCAACTTTTCATAAAAAAAAACCTAAATATAATTCTATACAACACTTTCAATAGTTTTCTCATCCTTATGCAAATTGTTCAAAATTGTCAGTTAGATTAAAGTATAGAAGTATATTAATCATACTTTTTTCATTCCTTACCACCCACATTAAGTTCATAATAATAACCTTTCCTTGTTAACCTTTTCTATTTCACCGTTGTGGTGCAACGTTGATAGGCTTGACTTTGTTTAAATAATCCTGCTTTATTGTGAATGGCGTCAGCACAGTAATTCTCTGGCTGGCCAAAACAAAAGTAGTAAGGATTGTTAACGTTTTGGGTTATGTGCATTTTTTACGTTTTGAGTCTTGGAAGCTTGGAAGTCTGAAAAAGTTCCTTATATATAAAATTTCAGTCATATGTTTCATTTTGTAAACATTTAAGTAACATTGTAGTAATTATTTTAACTGAATTTAAATCTGAAGAATCATGTTTTTAAATTTTAATGGATAAGATTTTTTTTTCACAAAATATCTATGTTACTAACGCAGTCGTTAGTACAAACAAAACTTGTACTTAAACATTATTTAGATGCATGTATGTAAATTTAATGGCAAAGAAATGTGTGAAGTATATATAAAATATTCTTACTTACTTACATACAGTGTGAAAAATATTTCAATACACAAATGTATTTGTAGAAATTTTAAAAATTACTTTTAAATTTTAAAATAAATTTTCATAAAGAAATATAATAAAAAATTTTACTTTAAAAAATATATTTTTATTTCATCACTGTCATCTCACGCTGTATATGCATAAATTCTAATGTATATTTATGTGTGTGTAAACGTTTTGTTAAGTATATTTTAAGGCAAAAATATACGAGTAAATACATAAATATACTAGTGAAGTATGGATATGCAAATGTGTTTATGTTTGCACTATGTTGGAAGTTAGTGAAAGTATAAAAAAGTGACTACCAATCCGACACATGAACACAAATATTTTTTTTTTATATTTAATTTTTTGTGTAAATTACATATACGAAAAATGATAATTTTCTTTTTTTATATTTGTTATAAAATTTGTCTTCACACATACAATAGCATTTTTTCTGCTCACATAAATTTTAATACTTTTTATACCCTACACCACTATAGTGGGGAGGGTATTATAAGTTTGTGCTGATGTTTGTAACATACAAAAATATTGGTCCAATACCCACCTTAAAGTATACCGATCGGGTGGGTATTGTACCAGCCCTGAATTTGCTTTAGGGGAGCAAATTTCTAGGTGAGCTTTCTTGATGACTCAACACACCCCCCCCCCCCTATGTGTTTGCAGAATCGATTTGCTCAAGTATTTGAGCGATTTACACTCTTGCCATAGTATACTCATTGGAAAATGACATGTTTTATGAGATAAGCTCAATCAAACCCCGACAAAGGAAAAGGCAATATCGGGTAATAGACGATAGTTGCGTACCAACATCAGGTGAAAACGCTATTGATGCCATGAAGACTGCTCTCTCCTACAAACATTCTTGTTATCTAAACGATCACTCCAGTACATTCCTGTACCTTTTGAATTCACACAAACACACTTATGAGATGGCTCTAGAATGGAATACCAACCAATTGACCAGTCAGGACAAAGTCCTGCTGACAATTGGTCATTCGTAGTACTATATTATGGGCTCTCGTCCGATCACATATTAAATCATTCCATGAAAGGTCAAGGATACACCAAGGATACACCGGCAGACTAGAGGTACAAGTAGCACATATCTCAAGAATGGCGCCATTCATCAGAGAAACATGCTCCGGGGGATCCACTACGTGGTATCTTTTGTCCCGGAAACAGCCCCAAACTTATCCAGAAATATAGAATTTACCTTGTATTAGTGTTCTAACCTACGTTGTCTTCCCTCGAACTTGGGTTTAATCCAAAGTCACTACGTATACTACAAAAGGACCACTCCAATAGCCGGTATCCCTGATCCTCTGCTTTGACCTTATGTTAAATTATTCCCAAGAAAGACAAAGGATACATTTGCTCATATTTAGTTTTTAGTCTCGGGATACTACAGGTAGTAAAAGCAACTCTTTTTCCCAAGATTGCAATAACAACAAGATAAGTGAAGATTCATCAAAGGTAACATGACGCTGGATGGACGTATTTCAATAACTAGAAATGTGTACCATTTAATATTAATATACACTTAATACAAAAGTTGTTATTGTTTTGCATAAAATTTTGTATGCAATTATTTAAAGGAAAGCGTAAAGAGACTAAAACCTACTAACAAGCAATAACAGCCTAAGTGAAAAATTAAACATAAAAGTTAGATCACTTTTAAAAATCTAAATTCTTATTTTATTAATATCTTTACAAACTTTGTTAGAGAAAAAGAGTATTTATTTAAATGCAAAATTTTGTTTTTAAATGATTTAGTCGGTTAACACTTGAAACTGCAGATATGTATTTAAATGCAGTAAAAACTGAAATATTTTATATTTAAACGTTCTTACTTGCAAAAAAAAACGAACGAACGAACGAACGACTACTTGACTTAACAAGTAGGAAAGTATAGTCGGGCTTGGCCGACTATATAATACCCTACACCATGAGTATATTTTTAAAATTTTTATTTTTTGTAAAGAAACTTTTATGTTGAATATTACCATAATTCCAAAAATTTTAAGCCATTTATTGATAAAAAAAAAACTAAAATTTGTAAATGAGGCTTTATATAGGTCAAATATGGGCCGATCCTCGGTAAATTTGGGAAGAGGATATATTTCTAAATAACTGTTAGTTTTGTTGAGTTTCATTGCGATACAAATGGTTACAAGTCAATTTTAGACGTTTAAGTCATTTTTTGAAGGGGGGTTTGTATGGGGGCTAGGTTCAAATATAAGCCGATCCTTACGAAAATCTGCAGTATCATTTATACTTATATAAAACTTATTTGTGCCAATTTTTAGAGAGATAGCAGAATATTTGACGTAATTATGGCATAAAAAATTCAAATCGGAGGTACGGTTGTATGGGGGCTAGGTGAAATAATGGACCGATTTCACCATTTTCAATAGGCTTCGTCCTTGTGCAAAAAAAACATGCTTGGTCCAAATTTCATCAAATTATCTTGAAAATTGCGGCCTGTACCTTGCGCACAAGGTTTACATGGACAGCCAGCCAGCCGGACAGACGGACGGACGGACGGACAAGTCTTAATCGACTCAAAAAATGATTCTGAATCGATCGGTATACTTTAAGGTGGGTATTGCCCAATATTTTTGTATGTTACAAACATCAGCACAAACGTATAATACCCTCCCCACTATAGTGGTGTAGGGTATAAAAATTAAATTTGCATAAAAAAATTTTAAGATTAAATATATTTTTAATATATATTTCAATAATTATAACTTAATTTTATCATATTTTTTTCCTGAAAAAAATTAAAAATTTGCATAAAAAATGTTTAAGATTAATATTTTTTTAATATATATTTCAATAATTATAACTTAATTTTATCATATTTTTTTCCTGAACAATGTTAAAAATTGCAAAACCATGAGAGTAGTTACATAGATTAATGAATTGACCTACAGGAACAAATGGGAAATATATTGCAAAAAACTTAAAATAACTATTAAACAGGACTTATTTCTTTACTCATCCTTAGTGTTTAAAATTTTTGTACAAAATTGTATGTTCCATAATCATAATCAAACAATAACTCGGTTCTTTTTAAAAAGAACTTTAATATTTAAACCTGTTACTAAATGTTTTTTAACTATAGTGGAAATTAATAATAGTTATACCCTACACCACTTTAGTGGGGAGGGTATATTGGATTTGTGTTGATGTTTGTAACATACAAAAATATTCGTCCTATACGCACCTTAAAGTATACCAATCGGCTTAGAATCATTTTCTGAGTCGATTAAGCTATGTCCGTCCGTCTGGCCGGCTGGCTGTCCATGTAAACCTTGTGCGCAAGGTACAGGTCGCAATTTAGAAGATAATTGGATGAAATTTGGCACACATGCTTCTTTTGGCCCAAGGACGAAGCCTATTGAAAATGGTAAAAATCGGTCCATTATTTCGACTAGCCCCCATACAACCGTACCCCCCAAATAGGGCCTTATGGCTTATAATTAATTATACAGTACACCACTATAGTGGGAGGGTATTATACGTTTGTGCTGATGTTTGTAACATACAAAAATATTGGTCCAATACCCACCTTAAAGTATACCGATCGATTCAGAATCATTTTCTGAGTCGATTAAGACATGTCCGTCCGTCCGTCTGTCCGGCTGGCTGGCTGGCTGTCCATGTAAACCTTGTGCGCAAGGTACAGGCCGCAATTTTCAAGATAATTTGATGAAATTTGGACCAAGCATGTTTTTTGGCACAGGGACAAAGCCTATTGAAAATGGTTGAAATTGGTCCATTATTTCACCTAGCCCCCATACAAACGTACCTCCCGATTTGAACTTTTTATGCCATAATTACGTCAAATATTCTATTATCTCTCTAAAAATTGGCATAAATAGGTTTTACATAAGTATTTGTGACACTGCGGATTTTCGTAAGGATCGGCCCTTATTTGACCCTAGCCCCCATACAAAACCCCCTTCAAAAAATGTCTTAAACGTCTAAAATTGACTTGTAATCATTTGTATCGTAATGAAACTCAACAAAACTAACTGTTATTTAAAAATATATCCTTTTCCTAAATTTACCGAGGATCGGCCCAATTTGACCTATATAAAGCCTCATTTAGAAATTTTAGTTTTTTTTTATCAATAAATTGCTTAAATATTTTGGAAAAATATTCAACATAAAAGTTTCTTTATAAAAAGTAAAAATTTTAAAAATATACTCATGGTGTAGGGTACATACTGACTGGTGTAGGGTATCATATGGTCGGCTACGCCCGTTAGTTTGTCTATTTTGATGGTGAAAGAGTTTGGCGAAAAGATTTGCTGCCTTCCACATATTTCTAAACGAACATTTTTGCATCACAATTTAACAATTCCACTTTGTATGCAATTTTTACCAAACAATTTTATTTTGTTGTTCCTTTTATCGTTGTAACTACTACTTACAACAAGTAAGAAGAAAATTGTAACATTTTGTAAATGTTTAACGTGGCATGATAAGTATTCATTGCATTTTATTTCATTCATAGGTTTATAGTTTCATTTATGCCACACAGTTAGTGACTAGAATTTCGATAAACGGGAAAGTGACATAAATAAACAAACACACTCACACACACACACATTCGAACATAAACAGAACTTTATTATGCAGTATACATATATATAAAATTACTTTTACGAGTATATAAGTACTTGTAGTTCGTTTCTGTTCGACATAAAATTTATTTTCTTCTACAATAATTTTCCTCTTAAATGGATGACTGTTGTACAGCAAAAGAGACAGCGTTAAGTGAGAAGAAGGAAAGAATGTAATTTAGTTCGTAAAAATAATGATACGATTAGAAAATTGTCTGTGTGTGTCCTCGAAATAGTGATCATTATGGAATATTATATTGTAATTGAACAGCACATTTGTGTCATGTAAAGTATGACTTAGATATTAAATGAAATTACTTTTTTTTTTTGGTGTTGTTGTAGCTAAGTATTTTAAGTTATTATTATCATTATTTTTTTGTAATAAAAATGTTAATGACAACACAACGTTGTCAACATTGCAACAATTCGTTGTTGAAATATAAATTTTATACACGTCCATTGTGTAAATGTTAACAAGCATGGTATTCTCACTATTGACAACGGATTGTGACGACAATACTGTGTTTATATTTGGCAACGGATGCAATTGAAAAGTTATAAACACTTTGGTGTTAATTTGTGTTCACTTCTTATGCCCTCTGAGTATATATATTCTGGGTCCTTATTTAATTCTAAGAGGATTCTAAGCTCTGTCCGTCTGTATATCTGTTTGTCTGTTGAAAACACAATAATGTGAGCAGTATCGGCTCATGAAATCACATAGCTCTTATATAAGGTATTTTTCAGAATATCACTAAAATGTGGATAACTGACTTAAACAATATGTGTAGAAATGAAATTTGGCATAAACAAGTTTTATTAGAATCAAAATGTTTTTGTCAAATTTAATGAGGATCAGACGATAATTGACCCTACTCCTCATATAAAGTTGTCATGAAAAAATTACCTTAATGCCCATAAATCGCGTAAAACTTCAAGTATAATAATTAAGTTTTACACAAATATGTTCTATGGGAAGTGAAATGTTAAAGCTTCATTTTGTAAGGATAGGAATAAAATTGACTCTACCTCTCGCCTAGGCTTTAAATACATGTATAGCAATGCAATTCTTTATGATGAAGTTTTATTGGAACTCAAATCTCTTTGTCCCTCTTAGAAAATGACTTAAACCCAGATAACTAGGAACACGGACGGTTATACAATTCAACATAACAAGTTTTATTGAAAGCAAAATATTTGTCAAATTGTATTATGAAAACATACTGCAACCACGTCAGCGAGATACTGATATTTATATGGAAAATAAAAATTAATGAGTAAATTTTCTAAATAAATAACAAGATAATGTGTAGTTTTATATTTCTGAAATTGTTTTTGGCCGAATTAACACTCTTACTTGTTGTATTTAAATCTAGTAGAGAGGGTATTATGCATTTGTGCTGATGTTTGTAATACCCAAAAATATTGGGTCTACACCCACCTTAAAGTATGTCCGTCTGCCCATCTATCAGTCTGTGTGTCCATGTAAATTTCTGCGCACGCTAAAGGTCGCAATAATGATAATTAGATGAAATTTGGGACATACCTTTCTTTTGGCTCAAGGACGAACGCTATTGAAAATAGTTGAAATCGGTCCGTTATTTCGCCTAGCCCCCATACAACCGTACCCATACCCCGAATAGGATTTTTGGCTTCATAATTATGTTAAGTGTTCTGTTATGTTAAACACTAATAAATACAATTAAATTCTACATAAATAACTTTAAAATATAAGTAAATTGCTTTACCAATATTTATTAGGATAGGCCCATACCTTCATTAGAGCCCTTTTGTATAAAATCTTTTTTTGTTATTTTTTTAACATACTGACTGGTGTAGGGTATCATATGGTCGGCCATGACCGAATAAACTTTCCCTTTTTGCTTATGGGTACCATTTACAAGTTTTCATAATTCTTTGGTAGTTGGTGCGTATGATAGTTATATATATAGAAATGAAAACAACAAATATTACTCATACGGCACAATGACTTTTTGTATTAGACCATAACATGTTAAATGCTACTAAAATTTACAAAATTAATATTTTATAAAATGTTTCCAAATAGCGCAACACAAACCATTCTTTAGCCATATTGACAGCTGGAATATATTTTAATTCTATATAACTGAATTTCAAATAAATAAAACAAAATACAATTTTTAATTTGCACAACTACACACTGTTAAAAGAGTACTTCTAGCAGAAGAAGCTTTAAAAAATTTTAATAAAATTTCATCATAAATAATTCTAAATTAAAAATGTTTAAACTTTTAACTTTGACAGCCAACAGCTAAAATTTATTTCGACTTTCTATTCGTTTTCATGTTTTCCATTTTTTTTTTTAATTCCGCTCCAAAATGAATGTATAACACTTTAATCTATGTACTTTCAAGCAATCAAACACATTTGCAACTAACTATCTAAACACAAGCACTAGTAATGTATTATATTTGGAAACAAAATCCTACCCAAATTGTATGTTTCGTTTAGAAAATTTTAAAAATTTATTATGTATGAAATACTTACCCAAATACATATAAATTTTCCTATTTTTTTAATTTTTAGAGAACAGTTCATAGCAATAGCAAAATTTCGTGATTTGTTGGTAATTTTTTTTTCGTATTTTAAAAATTATTAGAAAACAGCATTGAAAGCCATTAATTTTTGTTTTCCTATCAATGAATACAATACATGTACAATAAAGCATGCAAAACTTCTACATGTACTCTAATACCAATACAATGCAACAATGTAAAAATGTAATAAAATTGAATAGAATACAATACAAAACACAACAGTACATAACAGATTTAATCAGTATTTTTGCAATTTTGAGAGTAATACAAGTTGTTAAGGACAGACAGTGAAACATGCATTGATTTCATTATACAAGTATTGGTAACCAACAGAATTTACCATGCAAATGTATGCAAATTAATTTGTATTGAGGTTTTTTCAGTTAGAATTAGACCACCAAATACACATAAATGCAATAGTAACAACAACAGCAACAGAAAGAAAAACGATAACAATAACTACAATTACTAATACAACAACAATTGAAATGAAAAAGACATGTTAAACTTAAATACCAGGCTGCTTAAAGTATATGGGTTGTATTTATAAGTTTTGTGACAAGTTTGTGCAAAAATACTTTCAAATTTGTGGAATACTCTCCAGAAGTAATATCAATCAATCAAATTTTAAAAACTAAATCTATTTAGGGAACTAATACCTATATTTCCCCGTTTTGGCTCTATACCGAAGACAATTATTTTGGTACTGTTTATAGCTACCTATGTGTCCGATGTAGTTGACTGTTACACAATCGAGTTTCTTTTCAAAACATGGCGAGATCAATACGTCTTGATCTATAGTAAGTGACCAATCATTTGGTTAAATGAAAATTCTTGTACTTTTGGTATCAGCCAAGAATACGAATGTCTTAAAGTCGGTCAAACTTTATAAATACAAGAACAATGGACAATAGTCCACTTAGGGCGTTCTGCATCTATCAGTGAACTAAGTAGTCATATAAGTAGGATCATGACTATAAAGCGGAAGAGGCAAACTCTCCACGACAGAAATATTATGGACCGGATTAAGGTTATGAACGTTAAGGTGTAAACCTTGTTTTAAAGTCAATTTGGCGAAAAAACTTCCCGCATTAAAATAAATTTCTTTTTTCTCTTACCGACTTTCAAGTGTCGATAGTCGATAGTCATGCGACACTTCTCTTATTAAATTCTTATACTACCACATAATGCAAGATAATGCAAGAAAGATCTGTCAAGGCTAGGTCAGCTGAAAAACATTACCCTGGTTTTGGATCCCTGTGCATAAAGCCTATTATGGAATTGAACTATCATGATAGACGATCTTGCCAGAACAAAATCTTCTCTTAATATCGCCAACGCCGTTTCAGCAGCAACTCCGTCAGATTTTATTAAGAACATTATGTTCAGACAGCTTAAAATAGTGTGAAATAAATTGGATACATGTATTGTGGCCCTCCTTCAATGAAAAAGGCGCAATATACCTTATAAACCGGAGCGGACGGGATATATCGAGGTTGATAATAGTAATAACATGACACTGGCTGTTTAGGCAGACATGCAAGTCAGCTTGGGCTTCCCTGTTGCATTTGCAAAGACAGGAAACAGAAGAATCGCTCTTTTATTTTCTCTTGGAATGCCCTGCTTTCTTGGTGCCTACTTCATATCTGGGATAGATAGCTGGGTTTAACCTTCATGAAATCGTGAGATTTATCACGATTACAGGATGGATACAACAATATACATTAACACTTCTGACGAGTGGAGTTGTCTGTTCAAAACGGCGTCTTGAACAGACAAGACTACCACGTTAATCAACAAAAGCAATTCCCAAATTGATTTTATTTATTACTTTTACTTTTTTACATTTGTGGCCCATGCTAGCTGCAATGATTTATCATCAGGGGTACGTTGCAACTAGCAATAGTGTCTTATCTACTTCCAAAAAATATAGAATATTACCTGGACATTTTAGATATAATATTTTATCATTGTTTCAGCGATTTGGCACATAAGCATATGTTTGACATACTGGACAAATCTTCCGATTCTGGCACAAGATTTTATATTTTATAAGAAAATAAATTTTGTCGGTGAAACTTTTTTATTACTAAGTAATCCACTTGATTTAAAACTTTTTCTCGAGATGGTTTTCGTAAATTCTACTATCACATTGAATAATGAAAAAAACTTTTATTCCAAGTGGAAAGTTTTACACGGTGAAATTGCACTACTTTTATTAACGACATCTGTACGTATACGTGTTGATGTTGTATATGATAAGTATACGCCGAAAAGTACACGTAAAAATGGTTGGTGTTTTGATTAGGGTTCTATACTTGAAACGAAAAGTCGACTTTTCGACTTTTTTCATTTAGTTAAAAGTTGACTTTTCGACTTTTTGCATTTTATGAAATGTCGATTTTTTTAACTTTTTTCATTTAATTAAAAGTCGACTTTTAGACTTTTCGACTATAAGTATTTTATAAATAGTTGACTTTTCGACTTTTTCCGACTTTTTGATTTTTTTCGACTTTTCTACTTATCGACCTTTTTTTAGACTTTTCAGACTTTTCGACTTTTATTAACAAAGTCGACTTTACGACTTTTTCACAGACGATAGTAGAGTTATAAAATTTTTTGGAACAAAATAGTCGACTTCGACTTTTCGACTTTTATTAACAAAAAGTCGATTGTTCGACTATTCGAAAGTCGATTTATAGAACCCTAGTTTTGATCTGGAGTGTTTTTGACTTTATATTATTACAGTTTTCTTTATGACAAGAGAAACAAGTTTGCTTCAGAGCGTAAAATGATCTTGAGAAAATGATATTTTGATAAAAAAAAACTTATAACTTTTGGCAAAGCTTGAAGACCTTAAGAAAGTTCAACAAAATAATGCATAGATTTGTTTAGTAAATATCACCAAACTTAGAGAAAAACCTACGTACAGCTCCTAAGTGAATGAATATAAATATATTTGTATCTTTTTGCCATGTAAGTATTGTATACAACTCGAACATTCATGGTACAACTATGAATTGAGTATTTGTGGTTTTAATTTTTTTCTCTACTATTTCGCGCCTTTTACTTTTGATTGTTATCATATTGCAATCGAAAGCAAGAAAAAAATATTTAAGGACTTCAAACGGAAGGAAATGGTAAAAGCATATAGAGACACACAGAAAGTATATATTAATATACTTGTACATTGTACATATGAATACTCGTAGGATTATAGTAGTGTGAGAAAGTTTAACCATTATACATATGTATATGTAGGTAATAATGTGAACATTTATTACTATAAAATAAAAGGAATTTTCTGTAGGCAAGTATAGTAGTATAAGTGTTCGAACAGTGAGTAATAGTATGAGTATTTAAGATTAATTTTCCCAATTTTAAAATAAAACATTTTAATTTACACAGAATATTAATAGACATCTCTTCCTATGTTTTATCCTCGAGAAACTAGAGCGCTTGATTTGTATGTATGCAGACTTTTGTTTCCCACTGTAATCTATAAAACTTAAAAGTAATTTAGTACAGCAGGTTGCATTATATTTTCTTTTTTTGGCCAAAGTGATAAAAAATACCATTTTGAATAAAATGAAATGGAAATTTATTGCTTCATGCGGTTTGTTTTCAATGGAAATTTGGTGTTAAACTAACGAATTTTTATGCTAAATTTTAAAAACACACTTCACTAAATATTTTCCTACTATTGATGTGGGATTTATTAAATTATATATGAAACTTTATGACTTTTTTTAAAACAAACAACTAATTTAAAATCTTCTGTTAGTGTCCTTTTGAAAACTTGTACATTCGTTATCTAATATTTATAATCTAATATCGAACAATCCAACTGGTTATTTCACCAATTATTCTCGATTATATAGTACTTTTCTCTGTTGTCACTTTACACTGGTAATTTTCCATTAGTTAGATTCCTATAAATGCCTGCAGCAAAAGAAAATGAAATAGTTTAAGGATACGAGCATAATACAATGCAAAATAGCGATCAAATATATATTTTTTCAGTATTATATTTTTCTAACTTTTTTTACATTTTGTTTTATATTTCTAAGTATAAAACATCGTGTTGGTAATGGTGGCAAGCAATTCTAGAAAATATTTTAAATTGCACAAAAATTTAACGTTTTAGTAATTCAAGTCGTTTTGTTTTTCTCTATTATTCGTTTATTTTATAACGATTTAAATTGAACATGGTTTCTATGTATACTGTTCTTGCTAGTACTTACTAAATATATTAAAGGGTTTCCCTTCATGATAAGTATTAAAGTATAATATAAAACTAAGTTTTGCCAATTTTTGTTGACATACATATAATACAATTATGAGTTCAAGAGCTTTATTTGGGGGGTAAAATTTATGGGGGCTAGATGAAACAATGTACCGATTTTAACCATTCGTTTGTCTATAGGTTAGGTTGATAGGAGGATGTATACTACATCAAATCCAAAGAAATTCACATAGAACACTTTCGGGCCTGTTGTGCGCTACTTAACATGAATTGTTTTTCAGTGTTCAGAAACTCAGTTTCCTGAACGTAATTTCTAATAATCTTCTAATCAGGAATGTTATTTCCAAAATAACATTACTTCCAAGATACTTGTATCTAACTTCGACGAATGCCTTGCAGTGGCTAATAAAGAGTTCCAGAGTTTCACTGTCTTCTCCACATGCTCTACATATGTCTGCATACGCACGTCCAGTTTTGAATAGATGTGCTCGTAATCCTGTGTGTCCACTAAGAATACGTACCATCATAGTTACTTTAGACTTGCTCATTTTGATGAGATTTTTACTCTTGCTCTCATCAAAGTCACCCCATAGGATTTTTGTGTTTCTACCCACTGTTTTATTATTCCAAGACACCTTATGGGATTCTCCATCTATACTTTTAGTTCAGCTTTTGTTGTGTCGAATGGTTTTGCGTTTGTGAGGTTAACTGCTTCAAGCACCCTTCCCTATAATGCTATAACATTCGCCCTTTCCTCTGGAAGCTTGTCTTACAATTTGGTTAACGGTGGTATATTTCTGCTTTTGGATCTTCAATATAGATTCCTAGCTCTACTTTATCCCCAAATTTAGAGCTATATGTTCCGCTTGGCCAATACATTTTGTCTGGGATCAGCGTTTCATAGTTTCCGACATATTCTGTGTCCGGTATACGATAAGGCACTTCAAATGATTGTGTATAATCTTCCAATGTGTCCAGTATACATTTTGACGATGGATCTTCAATATAGATTCCTAGCTCCACTTTATCCCCAAATTTAGAGCTATATGTTCCGCTTGACCAAGACATTCTATCTGGGATCAGCGTTTCAAAGTTTCCGACATATTATGAGTCCGGTATACGATAAGGCACTTCAAATGATTGTGTATAATCTTCCAATGTGTCCAGTATACATTTTGGCCATTTCATCTAAAGTAAAGAGCCGTTCAGCTGTAAGCGCCGCCTCATATCTTAAATATGTTTCAATAGGTGGAATATCTAGCAGCGTTTTCAGAGCCTTGGTTGAAGTAGTATACATGGCACCAATTATACTCAAGCAGCATGTTCGCTACTACTCCCTGTAGTAGTTTGATATTGCACTTTTGCAGTCCACCAGATTATGGAAGCATAAGCTAGGTCTAATTACACTTTTATAAAGCCAATTTGTCATAGTAGGACTAACACCCCATTTCTTGCCTATAGTTCTCCTACATATCACCCAGAAACGATGTGCCTTTGATACGGTTTTTGTTACGAAATTTGTGTTCTTTTGAAAATGATAAACATATATGATTTGCTGAAAATTTTCTTGCCTTTTTATGAATATACACAGAATCTTTAAAACAAGGTTCAGTATATGTAAAATTTTTGTCTTTCTTGTGAAAAGACAGATTTCCGTTTTTGCCGGGTTAACATTGAGGCCTCTCGGTTGAGCCAGCCCAAGGCCGTATTCAGAGCCTCCTCACTCTTCTACACAAGTAATTTGGATCCTTTCCCTTTAAAAGTATTACGACATCGCTGCATAGCAGACGGGTCCTAAGTCCTTTCTCAGTTAGGGTCCTTAGAAGGCTATTAATCGTGGAACCCAGAGTAAAGTGTTATAATGCCACCCTGTGGTATACCGCGAAATACCCTTTTCCTGATAGTTATATCGTACATCTCGCAACTTATCCATCTGTTCCTTAGCATGTGGTTGATCCAGTTACGGAGCACCCGGTCAACATAAAACTGGTCTATGGATTGGATAAGAGTATCAGTGTGCACGTTATTGAAGGCGCCTTCGATGTCAATGCATACCGCCAGTGTATATAGTTTGCTATCAAAGGATGCACCTATGTAGTGGACAACTTCGTTTAAAAGCGGTTTCCACCGATCGTCCCTTTACATAAGCATGCTGCTTAAATTTAGGTCTTTGTCGGGTAATACTGCTTTTACCCATACTATCGACAATCCGTTCCAAGGTTTTAAGTAGGAAGGACGTAACTTATCGGTCGATAAGACCTTAGGTGTCGCATAGCTAGGTTTCCCTGGTTTAGGTATAAATATTACCCTTGCATCCTGCCATTTAATGGGGGTATATGTGAATTGCAAGCATGCAGTGAATATCAGAGACAGATGTACGGAGACCAGTTCCGCCTCCATCTGTAAGAGTGCCGGGAAAATGCCATCCGGCCCTGCAGCTTTATAGGGAGCGAAGCTCTTGATTGCCCCTTTAACCATATCAGGTGTAATTACAATTTTCGTGTTTGCCTCCTCTTCCTCCAATATCGGTTCGTCTATGTTATTCGATATACCTGGTGGGAAATGAGAGTCTATTAGGAGTTTCATTGTCTCCTCCATATCCTCCAGCCTCTTGCCCGTGTCATCGACCATAGATTCCGGTTGGACATGAGTTTTGGATAGGAATTTTTTTATCTTCGATACGTCATTTACGCTGTCTACCTGTTCACAGAAAAGTTTCCAGGAGTCTCGTTTGGCTTTACGAACAACTTTTTTATGTTCACCAAGTTTACTACGATACTCATCCCAGTATACTGCGTCTTTTTACCCCGTGCCCGGTTAAATAGTTTGCGAAGAGTCTTACCAAGGTTCCGGATCTCCCGGTTACCCAGGGTTTCTCCTGGGCAGATCTCCGCTCTCGCAGAGGGCAGCTGTCCTCGAACGATTCAACCAAGGCACTTGTGAGCATTTCTACTTTGGCGTCTATGTCCTCTTTATTTCGACATTGAACAGTGTCCTGACATAAACGGTTCTTTAGTAAGGAACCGAACATTGTCCAATTAGTTTTAGACTTATTCCGAAAATTTATCGGCTTTGGTGGCGGCCGTAGTATTTTGAATCTTATGTACCGATGGTCAGAAAAGGAGTGCTCGTCGGAAACCCTCCAATCCTGAATTTCGTTTATAAGCTCTTCTGAACATATAGTTATATCTAATACTTCTTCTCTGATTCTATTGACGAAGGTAGCTTTATTACCTAAGTTCGATGTTATCAAGTCTTTAGTATTAAGGAAATCCATGAGGCTTGTCCCTCTGCGATTGGTGTTTGTACTACCCCAAGCTACATGTGGGAGTTGGCATCACAACCTATTACAATTTTCTTATTTTTCCTTTGTGCCTCTTCGACCAGTTTCATCAGCTCCGACGTTGGTGGTAGTGTCGGAGAATCGAAAGGCAGGTAAACAGATGCAAGGTATATGTTGCCACGACCTTGCTTCAGCACCGTTGCATCCGATGTAGATAATCCTGTTGAGAGAAGAAAACATAAGTTCTTGTGGCATAAGATACATGTTCTCGGGCGAGACCCTGTATCAGCGTAGAAAAGTTGGAAATTTATGTGATTTAATCCAGAAACCTTGTTGCGAATCGTCCAAGGCTCCTGGATTAAAGCTATATGTATCTTACCTTAGCGGGAAATCTTTTTACATACCCCTTAACCAATGTTTTGAGCGGTTATTTCAAAGTTTAATAGATTGTAAATTTTTATTATTCGAGTATCTAATCGGCGCGTAACACCTTGTTGATCCTATCCTCTATGTCGTGTCTCCATTTTAATTTTCAGTCTAGGAATACACCTAAGTACCTAACTTTATCTGTCATTGGTAACTTCCTGCCCAGGAAGTAAGGTTCGGTATAGGTAGAACTTTTTGTCTTTCTTGTGAAAAGACAGATTTCCGTTTTAGGCGGGTTAACATTTGGTTGAGCCAAGTTTAAAGCCGTATTCAGAGCCTCCTCAGCTCTTCTACACAAGTAATTTGGATCCTTTCCCTTTAAAAGTATTACGACATCATCTGCATAGCAGACAGGTCTAGGTCCGACAGACGGACATACTAGAACTCATACTTCAAATCTTCATTAGATATGTTTCGAATTGGCATTTTCGAGTAAAACTTCTTGGTCTATGGACTAGTCTATAAACAAGTTTATTAGCCTATCTAATATCTTGTCTATCAATTAATATAATAACCAGACTAAAGACCAATTGATTGGCTATTCTAAAGCCAAGAGTTTGCTTGGTAGTACATTTACTATTCACAAATATAAAGACTAATATATCCATTGGTTAATCATTAATCAATAGATACGCCATTGGAGTTGTATTTAAATTGACTAGTCAATGGTTTTATCTATAAACTAGTGAGCTTAATCTATATTAAGCTTACCGACTATTCTATGGTATAGTCTGTTAAAATCGGTTTTTTAACTGGAAAGAATTGATCATCGAATTTGACATTACGCCATTGGATTTGTTATATATGAAATACTCATGGAATAGAGAGGATCTTTATAATGATCCGATTATAAGAACTATAATTCGATGGGCTTTATATGAACACCTGCCTTGACGGCCTACGGAGCAAAAAATAACCCCATTGTGTTTCTTACACGCAGGTTGCACTTTAAGTATATGGATGTCCGGTCTTTTATACGTGCACTTTACTCAAGTACTCGAGATATCTTATCTCTGACCATTGCCGTCCCGTTGCTTAACGTTCGGTATCGATTGTATATGATACCTTTCATCCATCTTCATTCAACCCAGCATACTTCTCATAGAAAAATATATGAAACACTTATACTTCTACACTCATCCAGTATCATAAACAATTAACACCAACTCATTTCTAATGCTTAGTCCCACAGTTACTCTTCTATGGGGTATCTGTTGTTCTTGGCAACAGCAACAAACTTATCCTGACTTTATTTTACATCAGTCTTTGAACCGCTACTTACACTTCCCGCGAATTTCGGTTTAAACCACAGCCACTACGTGAATCCAAAAGGAACCTCAACTAACTAACCATCCAGGACATAGTCCGGCGGGCAACTGGCCACGTAGTGCCAGATTATGTGGTTCTATGGTTAGACCCCCTGTCAAATCATATTAGGACTAGCCGAGGAGTGAGGTAACATCACCACTTTATGGTCCCGGTAGACGAGATGTACTGGTAGCACCTCTATACCCCAGGATTGCTATACGCCAAGATGGGATCTATCATTAAGGAAACATGTCCCGGGGGATAGGACAGTGATATCTGGTATTTCCCTGTCACTGCTAGGCTTACTACTACATTAGATCCGAATATCGTAAGAAAGATTACCAAATACTGCATTTTCTGGGACACTAATAAGAAAAATCGAAAGATCCTATGTTGTGCCCAAATGCAAAGGGGACTGATTAAGTCAGAGTTTAGAATGATGGCAGTTTTTATGAATGCATTCACAAACTTATGAGCAGAACTATAAAATATCGGACGATTAGATTCAAACGAAAAGGGCTTGAAGAACACAGTGATATGTTTAAATAACTAAGACTTTACTACATTCTGAGTGAATATTAATAAAAAATTTCGTAATACCTTTACATGAACAAATTTTCCATATAAAGGACCTCACAAATAACCCGAAAGCAGTCTAAAGGTATGTCCCTAAATCTCTTATAGCATGCGTGTACTTTTTAGCTTAATTGAAGCCAATTCATTGAAATTATGTTTTTTCCGTTACTGCCTTCTCCACTGCAAACTGTGGATACAAAAGTGTAAAATTATGCTCTTTAATAAAAATAATACTCCATTTGTACCTTTGAAATGTGTAATTTTAGATGCAACACTTAAACTAATTTGAAAATTCTTCTTTTTTATTGCTCACCTAAGGCAAAAAATGTATGTAAAATGTACCTTATTTTTTCCCCAAAAAAAATGAAATTCTTGAAGAGATTAAATTGTCCATTTTATGACTGCTTATCACATTTGCTACAGCATTGTAAACTTTTCGATACATCAAACAAAAAATTTATTCCTGCACTTTATGTGACCAATTAAAAGCTTATTGCCGATTTACTTCTTATGAGGGATTATATGCCATAAATATTTTTATGACCAGCTCTTGTTATTTTAATCGCTTTTACCACTAAATTCTGGGAACACCCTTAATAAGGATTGCAAACAATGTTGCTACATTCTTATGCTACTGATTTAGTAGGTTTCTATACAAAAACACATTTGTTCATATGTACATGGTCGGTATGTGTATAAAAGTTCGAGTAAGTATTTTATTATACCATCCATCTATTCAGTCCACAAGCAATATGGGGCTGCAGGGAAAAGAATGGTTTAGAATAAAACGAAAGAATAATAAAAGTTGCAAACGGAAGAAAGTTGTTAAAATTTTTACATTGAATTTAGTTTTTTTTTGGTTTTATTCTCGGTTTCGATTCTCTTTTTTCATTTTAAAGTGAGAGTTTGTATTTATGTGTTCGTTTTATTTCTTTTTTTATGTTTTATTTTTTGCAGATATTTTTGTGGCCTTAATGTACATTTCGATTAAATGGTTTGGCTTCGTTTCGGTTTCTTTACCTGTTTCTAATTTATCCATTAGATAAATAATGTAGTTGGTCAGCAAACAAACCGAATCAAGTGGTATATGGCCCTAAAAAATACTCGTACACGTGTGTTATTACGTGTCATTTTTAATATATCTTTTAATAGAATTTTCACTTAAATAAATGGTTTAATTTCAAATTGTATAAAATGATTGTTTGTGCCTTCGTATTTGTACATGCATTACAAATGACTTGTGTTATGATGCAACTTCTTTATGTAGGTCTTAAATGCCTTATAGTCACGTAAAAGAAATTACGCTTATTTAAGGTTTGTTGATTGATATTTGCAGAAAAGAAATGTTCAGTGAAAGGAATATTGGCTCGAATCTGCTTCACTTTTTTAAAGTGCTGGAATGATGAATTAAATTAATCTGATCATAATCCTGCCCTGTCTGTCATGGGAAGCCAAATAATATCTTGGGAATTCTGCATAATTACTAACTGACCAGTTAGTTGCATTATATGTAACCAACAAGGTTTCTATAAATATTACTCTTAAATACTAAATTCTGCATCCATCTACTAGAATGCTTACTTCCTCCGTACGGGTTGAAAATCTTGGCATTTCATCGATACCAAATGACGATTACAACAGTATCTCAAATTATGTACGATCCATCACTTCGTGTTGTTGACTACTACGAGTTAAAGAATATTGTTGAAAAGTATGACTTTGAAAACTATGTCGAATATTTTCAACATGTGGGACTCCACAAGAATCGTCTTTTTCAGAAACCATGATGGTAATAAGAGAGAGAAACCTATTATGGTCGAAGAGTGAAAGGTTGCAGAAGGATTAGCAGTTGGAAGACTATGATCTCTGGGTGATCAATTAATTGATAAGCGACCGATATAAAATGAGCAGTTTCATGATATAACAGTTTCATGGAACCATATATCTGACATTACTTATAATGCGTTTTGAGATTTCTGTCTTAATGTCCGTTTGACTTCGAGCAGACACAAGCATGATCATATTTGTCACATAAGCATTACACAAAAGGTAGGTTTGATAATACGTACACTGATTTTTAATAGAAAATTTAAAAACAGATTGCCAATGTTTGGACCACGAATACTGCCATAAGGGTTGATGTGATTTCAATCTACGCTGATGGTTTGGGAAAGTTCTATGACAAAACTGAATTTTCTGCTGTCACTTCGATTACTTCAGGCAGAGAGAAGAATTCAGGAAGTGATTCGCGAAAATTCGACTATATGCACTTAGTTGTACAGGCTTGTTCAGTTACTTGGCTCTTAACTCTAATGTATTTAATTATTGGCACAACTGACATAACATAACGTTCAGTGGATATGGTTTCCACAACATGAGGGCATTCGGGGAAATGAAATTGACACAACTAAGACAACATCATCATAGTTGTGTTGGCTTTGAGTGGGAAGGAACTCAGGTGGTCAAATATCACCTCTTGTAGAATATCGATACTCTCTTGTCTCTCCGTACTCAGCAGTTAGACAAAGAGTCAATGCATATGAAAAAAGGCAGTAATTTCCTCTAATAGTTAACCTCCTGGATGATCGTAATTCGTATGTTTTGAGTCATTCGTACCAAATGTACCCTTTGTAATCGAGAATGAAGACAGTCGTCACTTTAGTGTCCTTTCTGTAAGCGGGAGCGGAGACAGTCGCCTCTTTACTGTCCTTAAGTAACCTAGAGATTATACTCTTAAAAGTTGTTTTTTTTTGTTGTACTTCCGAAAGTAGTTCAGTGGATATGGTTTCCACAACATGAGGGCATTCGGGGAAATAAAATTGACACAACTAAGACAACATCATCATAGTTGTGTTGGCTTTGTGTGGGAAGGAACTCAGGTGGTCAAATATCACCTCTTGTAGAATATCGATACTCTCTTGTCTTTCCGTACTCAGCAGTTAGACAAAGAGTCAATGCATATGAAAAAAGACAGTAATTTCCTCTAATAGTTAACCTCCTGGATGATCGTAATTCGTATGTTTTGAGTCATTCGTACCAAATGTACCCTTTGTAATCGAGAATGAAGACAGTCGTCACTTTAGTGTCCTCTCTGTAAGCGGGAGAGGAGACAGTCGTCTATTTACTGTCCTTAAGTAACCTAGAGATTATACTCTTAAAAGTTTTTGTTTTTTTGTCGTACTTTCGAAAGTAGTTTTTTTACCCATCTTTTGGAGAAAAGATTATTACTTTCTACTAATATGCCACCATCTGGTTGACTCAAATTTATATCTTTCGGGTCAATCATCACATTATTTTTCCATAGTATTCTAGAGAGTAGACACTTGAAATTTTTAAATTTTAGTTCCATTAAAATCTTACCATCAGGCTGACTCCAATTCGTATGTTTTTTGTCTTTCATCACGAATAAACTCTTTGTAATCGAGAATGAAGACAGTCGTCACTTTAGTGTCCCCTTTGTAAGCGAGTGCGGAAGCAATCGTCTCTTTACTGTCTCTTTGCAGGGTGTATAGAGTGACGATTGACTTCCTCGTAGGACAAGCCCATATTAAAATGCTCGGTCACCTGGGTAGTCAGGTGGCTAGGGACCACCACAAGTGGTAGGTTAAGTGGTCAGTTCGGGACTGACCCATTCAACTGTTGGGTAACAACTCGATTAAGCTTCTCACGGGTATAATTACTGGGCACTTTATGATTGCTCATATGACGGAACGTATAGGGTACCCCCTTATAGCTACTGTAGAAGTTGTTTGTAGAAGGAAGAATAGAAGTTGGTACGACACCTTCTATGTTACTGTTCAGCCTTAAATTAGCACAGACTCCTATTTGGTTTCCATTAGCTGGATTATCTCAGACATGTGACAATAGTATATATGGGTTAAAATACCGGGAGGAAAATTATTATCCTTTCTGTACACACTCTCAACATAAGAGATTGAAATCGATAACGAGCGAGAAAGAAAATGGCGTTCAGAACGACAAAATCATTAGGCCGCTCTAGTAAATATGAGTTTAAATATTCGGAGTTAATAATTCATAAATATGTAGATAACTAGCGAAAACTAGCTGAAAAAATGGAGTTCAGAACGATAAAATCGTTAAGCAGATCTAGAACATGTTTAGTTGTCTGATCCTAGAGTAACTACTCAGAAAAAAATCCGATGGGGTAAAAAGTAATACCGAAAGAATCGTATAAATATGCAGATAACTTGCGATAACTAGCGAGAAAAATAGCGTTCAGAACTATAAAATCGTTAGGCCGATCTAGAAAATGTTTAGTTGTCTGATCCTGGAAAAACTACTGACCATTTTCTAAAATTAAAAATTCGATGTGTTAAAGAAATAATACCGAAAGATTCGGATAAATATGCAAATAGAAGAACCTTCTGAATAGGGAATATTTTTTGAGATTTATCAAACTTTTAAAATAAGAAATGGACAATCATTCGAACAAAGAGATGCTAGGAAAACAAGACATATCAACTTGCAGACAAATGACGAATTGATTCTATAAACAGACAATATTTTTGAAAATTGCCTCTTTTCATTTCATATGTAATGAGCTTTTAACAGCACATTCTTCTTACAAGAATCGACAATTTTAGTTCGTATTGTAAATTCGACAATTTGAAACGTTAAGAAAAATATAATTAAAGAATGTTACATGCATACATACAACTTTCTTACATTTTTTTAATTAAATTAGCCATACCTTCCCAGAATTTTATTTTCTAATTTAAAAATGCATTATTCAGAAGAAATAAAATTAATTTTGTAGCAATTCTTATAATTAAGGTAAACAATAAAAATAGTTTTCTTTCTAAAACTTTTTCAATAACAAAGTTCAATTAGTCAGTGAAGCGATATTAGAAATTTGCCTTATATTCATTTAAAAAACAAAAATTTGTAATACAATTAACTTAAATAACAACTAATTTTTTTAATATGTTTTATTTTTTGCTTGCTTATTTTTTTTTTTTGCTTCAAAACTTTTCAATTTTGTTATCAGTTCAAAAAAATGGGAGAATTTTATTAAAAGTTTTTTTTTTTAAGTTTTTGAATTCTTTTTATTTAGCTGTACGTTAATTAAAAAATAACAACTTTTAGCATTTTGTTTTTTCTTCCATTTTGCTAATTTTGTGTCTGTGTTCGTGGAGCGTACAAATGCAAGAATGCAGACATAAAACCTAAAACCTTAGTTAAATTAAAAGACAAACTATGGTTAGGAAAAGTTTAAAAGTTAAAGTTAAAATATTACAAATTTTACACAGATAAAGAAAGCAAATTCTTTAAGCACACACCAACACATCATTTACGTACATACATTTCACCTACACAGGCAGGGACACACACAAAAACAAATCAACACATTTTGCAAATTAATTCCATTAAACTAATTCCATTTCTACGTAGATTTTCTTTCTCTTCTTCCCATTTTATTTGTTCATACCGTTGATGTTTTAGTTGTTGTTGTTGTTCACTCGCATTGTTTCCACTGCTGCTACATATATGTTTGTACCATTGTTAGTAAAATGTAACGTAACAAGGTAACAATTTCCTGCATGTTTTTCAAAGATGGAATGAATGAAAATGCTTAGAGAATGCATTTTATGTCTCTCTACAAATTTAATTGTTACTCTAACAATTAAACAGATTAGTGACTAGAAAAGTTAAATGGTGGGGGAAAAGGTTAGGTGCCATTTGTCGGTTACTATATAGCGGGTACATTTAGAAATTTTTTGCCAATTTTAAACCCTTTAGTTTTTTTTTTCAAATCTTGTTAAGCCTAGAATATATGTAAAGATCTCTGGATCAGCATTTTCTAAGAAGTGATCAATTACTTATCGTCTTATGAAAATTCCAACTACAACAAAGTTTTTGACTCATTCTCTTATTAGCTGAAGTTCTTGCAATATTTTTATATAAAAAAACAAACAGTCGCCGTCTCTGCTTCTAAGCGTTAAATTTTGCAAAAACACTTTTTTTATTTTCAAGTAATGCTAATGTATTTTGAAAGGATAATTACAGAAAATTATTTTGCAGACGATGCAAATTAAACTCATACAAACCTTTGCAATCACAGTCGAAAAAAATCGAGGTAAATAATAACATCTACATGTGTATGTATGTGTAAATGTCTGATACATTGTATAGAGTTAATGTACGTGTAAGTGTGTGCCAAAGTCTAAGTTATTTTTCAAAATACCTTATAATTATAAGTAGCTTTATGTATATGAAACATGTAGAGGAAAAAAATACGTGTAAAAAGAACTAGGGAGCATAAAATAATGTTAATTTAAGATTTAATAAAATCTATGTATAAGTGTGTCTGTACGTGATAAAATATTTTCCAGTAGATTCCAAGTATTCTTGGAACCCTTTTTGTGTTCCAAAATGTCAAATGGACTTACACATAATCTTTAAAGCTCATAGGGGAAGACATTCGTCTAAATGTACTGGATTTATTCAATGTTCTTAAACTAAGTGTCCTGAAAGTAAATTTTATGAATTTCTCAATCAGTGTTCGTGAGGACTGTTATTATCGAAATAATATTACTTCCAAAATACTTGGATCTAATCTCTACGAATGCCTGTCTGTAAAAAATAAAACAATTTTGTATGCCCACCCATGTATAGTTACCATTATACCAACCTCAGACTTGCTCATTTTAAGTAGATTTCTCCTCATGCTCTCACCAGAGTAACTCTATAAGATCATTGTGGATCATCTCATCGTTTAACTAAAATAGTGTCCTATGAAGCTGATTGATGAACCACTTCCTTAGACAGTAGTTACTTAATCCAACATAAGTAATTTGTAACATGAATAATTTCTTATATATTATTTAAAAGGATATTGCTCTTATCAGAAACGGCATGGCTCATATAAACGGTATAAAAGTACATGTGTTAGTATTTTAATCATGTTACTGTAACGTTAATAATTTTATGTAATTAAGTATTAGTGGTTGTTTAAGAAGACTTTTTTGTTTGCTTCGTTCATTTGAAATTGCTTCTACGAGGTCAGTGTAAAAAGTAGTTTTGTTTCTGATTAAATTTAGTTTTAAAATATTTTGTGGTATTGTTGTGATATTAAAATTTGACAATTATCTAATGCAAAAGTTCAAGTGGTTCATGAACCAGAATTAAAATAATTTATGTATAAAAACACGTACACCACAAGCCTTCTTTATTCACGAAGGCTATTTATTATTTTTACAAACGATTCAACACCTTTGACGAACACTGCCACAACTACCGTCCTTTTACATTCAGCCAAGCACTTTGGATATTGAGAATGAATCGCTCATCCATTATTTTGTAAAAATCTTTGAATTAAGTTAATTGCAATGATCACAATAGTATTTAGTATTTTAATACATAACGAAGAAGAAAATTATTAGTTAGTTAGTTAGTTTGAAAGGAGGATGTATACACATCAAATCCGAAGAAATACACCTAGGCCTCTATCGGGCCTGCTGTGCGCACCTTGACCAGTACCACGGGTGGGAATCGAACCCACCAACTCCGGTCTACCAGACTAGAACACTAACCACTAACCTACCAGAGGCCACAGAGAATTATTAACCGAAGAGCCAAAATTGTTCTTACTACGTATATTGCAGATTATCATAAAAGAGTGCTGTGTTGCTAATGGTGTCCAAGGGCTTTGATAAGATGAATCAAACTACAGGTCGACATTTTTAAGATAATTTGATAAAACTTGAAATAAACGTTTCTTTAGGTTCCAGGACGAAGCTAATTAAAAATAATTAAAATCTTTAAAGTGTTACACATAGCCCTGATACAACCGTACCCCCCCCAAAATAGGGCCTTTGTCTGGATGTATCTGGCGAATGATATGGCTTTAGTTGATCCTAGTTCTCATACAAAGTCCCCTATAGAAAATTATTTATTTAATAAAAGTGGAGTTATACGGGGATCATTATGGGACTATTCCTTTAAATATAGGCAGAGGAATTTACGTTTCCTTGCATTTAAGTTATTTAAGCAAATTCTGTTCGTTATACTTGTAGTTATTGATTTTTAAATAAATTTCTAAAGGAGACTTTGTATGGGGCTAATGAAGCAGGAATGCATTCTGACTTACACAAAACTAAGTTATGCCGATTTTAGTGGATAAAATATAACATTTAACATAACTATTGAGTCAAAAGTCCTATTTGGCAGCACGGTTTTAAGCGGACTAAGAGAAATAATGAACCGGTTTTAATTGTTTTCCATAGGTTTTGTCCTTGAGTAAAAATAAACCTTTTTATAAAGTTTAATCAAATAATCTTAAAAATTGCGACATGAGTATTGCGTGGTGGTTCAAAAGGTGGGTATAATTAATTCTAAGATGATCTAACTATTCGAGCTGATTTTATGACGATAGCCTCAGAAAATCTCATTTAACACTCACATCTGTGTTAGTAATTCAATTTTTTTAAAAGGATCAGTTCGTAATTGAACAGTATATAAAACAAATAAAAGGCTAAAAACTGGTTTTATATAACATAACGCAGTGTAGTGTAGAAGGGGGATCATTTGCCATAAGGGCACATCTGTCAATGCGAATAACTTGAAAACCGAGTATCGATTATCTATCATCCCTGAAAATTTTAAACATTAACTTTACATATGATAGGAGGCAGATATGATTAATTGTTTTTCAAAGGGCTGTGAAAATTTTTCACTGTGTGAAATTTTTGTGCTAACTTTTTTAGTATTTGTGATATAAATAATATATTGTTTAGTATTAGAACGCCAATAAAAGTGAACAATAAGACATAATAATATTTTCGATAATATAATAATAACCCCAGAACTGCCCGTGGGGCACATGCGCCAAATATATGTAATGCTTGTGATGTACAACAAAATTTGGTTAAAATATAGAAAAAATCAGTAATAATTTGTTTAAATTTTTTTGTTAAGTTCTGTGAAATAAACAATAAATATCTGGTTTATTATACTTTGTTTAACGAATTAAAGTATAAAACAGCAAAATAAGTTTTCATTTTTGTATTTTTTATTTTAGTTTACTAATGACAAATCTGCCCCATCCCCTTGGCGCATTTACCCCATTGATGGGGCTGTATCGCCTTTTTTGATCAGTGAGGAAAAGTTAAAAAAATATTTACATGAGGATGACTTAGGAAGGATTGAAAGGAATAAAACTAAAGCCAACATATCTAAGTATCCGAACCAAGAAAAAAATTAAGAATATGTATTGTGGTTTTAATTTGAGGCCGAATAAAAAAGGGGCGTATGGTCTCCCTTCTACCCTACATATAAAGTAGAAAACGTCATATTCATAATCGCAAAACTTCTTTATATTAGGCGTATACTTAATATTTGTAATAACAATAAATAATTAAAAAGTATACGTATAGGTGTCTTTAATAAATGCAATACAATCTTACTTACAAACTCGAAATGAAAAAATTAAGAAAAAGTTTTTTTATATTTTATACATATGTTCACAATTAGAGAGTATATCAAAATTTCGAACGATTTGCACTATATGAGCCTGAGAAAATTAATATTTCACTCTTAATTGTTAGAATCCTTTTTGATCTGACACCTAAATTTTCCCTTGTATGACTGCTGCTTTAAACTTGTTTCAATATTTAGTGGTAACATATTCACCAAGCGGTATATTTACGGAGTTTGCAACACATTTTATGAAGTTGCAAAGTGTACATTCGAAATTTTACACTAACCCAACTACATCATATACTTATGTAAGTAAAAGTAAATAGAGACAGTAATTTTACTCTATATGTATGCAAACACAATGTATGTACATATAAACAAAGACTAAATGCTTTAGTATGTTACTATACCCAGTTGGTCAATATGCTATAAATATCATAATTTAGCTAAAGATCCAATAGTTGGTTACTAATAACTATATCCTTTGCCCCATATGTATGATGTCTCCCAGCAGAGATGTCTCCAAGTGTATGATCAATTTGGCTAGAACTTATTTTGTCTTTACGACGTAGTCATGGAATAAGGATATATGTATAATGTCTTAAAGGCATGACCAATTGGGAATATATAATCATACATTGTTACCAATACACACACACACACATACTACTCATATACAAAACACTAAAATGAAATAAGTTCATTTTATGTTAAACTGATTATGTGGGTGTACAAGTATACGCGCATGTGTTTGTATGTAAGTATTATAAGTATGGCTACGTGTCTATGTGCTTGTATACAAACTTTACTACCGTATGTCTTTATCCTGGCTGATTGTATTTTCTACTAATTAAAAGTCCTAGTTTTTGTATTAAAGGCACAATTTCAATGTATTGTACCACCAGTGTTGTCAAAAATTTCTGTTGATAAGGCAAATTACTGCAAAAATAAACGAGAAAATAATATGAATTTCGGCAACCAACAATTGCCGGTAATTTGATACAGTAAAGCAAAAGAAAAGGTTTATTCGGACCACACAGTTAGAAAGATCATATGTGTGCATGAACTGATCGAGGGATTTAATTTGTTGTTTTTAATGTTGTTTTAATTTAATATCTGATAAGTAGAGACATCCCATTATAACATCATTTTTTGAATACACTGTATCTTGAATAAAAATTTTACTCAACAATTAGGTAAAAACTTCGTTTAAACAAATTTGTGTTCTAATAAAAGACATGTACATATTTGACTTTAAATAAAAAAGTTAAATAGTTTTAAGCTAATTTAAATTATTAATGAATTTAATTAAACTGGTCACTGTATGATTATAGTAATATAGGAATTTTGTAAAGAACGTGAGTTAAATAAAAATAATTAAATTATTTTCCTTAAACGTGAAACTTTTAATTAGAAAGTTTCACGTTTAAAACGAGTTAACAATTTTGCACTATAAAAATGTGAAAAAGGGATAATGGGTTGATTCGAATGGAGGAATTTTTAAAAGGTCCTTTCGATTCAATTAGGATTAATTACATATGTATGTATTTCATATACCTGTATATATCCATTTAAACACAGAAAAAAAATTTCAACAATATGCAGTTACTTTTTAACTCCACGCACTCTTCGTTTTTAATATATTCTCTTTTAAGTTTTTCCAAATTACACAAGTTATTACTTAGTTTGTTTAAATTTATGAATATTTATGAAGGTTCTTTATAAAAGAACAAACTTTAATGTATTTTCACCCAAAATTAATGATCATCTTTCCACCTTAACTATCTGTATGCATACAATAAAGACTGAAAGTAATATTTTTTTTTTTGGAATGAAGTATTATTTTGGATTTTTTACGAGGGTTGTTTATTTTTATGTAGTGGAGTTGATTAAGCTATGTCTGTCTGTCTGTCTGTCTGTCTCTCTGTCCGTCTGTGTGTTTGTTGAAATCATTTTTTAGAGGATCCGCAAAATCGGTCCGTAAATACCGGAGATATGAGCAAAAATCCGAGACAAATCTGAAAACTTCAACAAAAATTGAGATTTTTTTCATGCTCAGACAGAAATTGCAAAAAACAAAATACATAATCATACGGTTTTGTTTATAAACACAAGGCAGAGTGGGAGCAGCAGATCAAGAGTAGCAGAGCGAGAGCAGCACTAGTGTGTTGTTATTGCCTAGAAAATGGAATTAATTATGTGGAGTCTGGCTTAAGTAAGAAGCTATAAAAGGGAACTTTTCGGTACTTTTTCATTTTTTAAAATGTAATTTTTGAATTTTGAAATTAAGTATGTAGATTCGGAATTGGATGAGAACCCATAAAATGGGAAGTTTTTGATACTTTTTCGGGTCTCAAAAGATACTTTTTGAATTTTCTATAATAATGAACTTAGAAACATGAAATTAAATATGATTAGACGAGAACACATCAAAGGAGATTTTTTTGGTACTTTTTCGTTCCACAAAAGGTACTTTTTGAATTTTCTATTATATTAAACCTAAAAACATGAAATTAAGTATATAGAGCCTGAAATAAGTCAAAAACACATAAAATAAGACTTTTTGGTACTTTTCCGTTATACAAAAGGCACTTTTTGAATTTTTTATAAAATTGAACTTAGAAACACGAAATTAAGTATGTAGAGACCGGATTAGGTGAGAACGCATAAAAGGGGACTTTTTGTACTTTTTATACTCACCATCAAAAAAAATGGGGGGTATATTGATTTTGTAATTCCGTTAGTAACACATTGAAATATTCGTCTAAGACCCATTAAAGAAAATATATTCTGGGTCCTCATTAGATTCTAAGACGATCTAGCCATGTCCGTTCGTCTGTCCGTCTGTCTGGTGAAAACACGATAGAGTCCACATGGAAGTAGCTAGCGAGCTGAAATCTTGCAGGGATACTTAAAGTTGATGCCGTTTGTTTGGTATTGAAAATGGGCAATATCGGTCTACGATTTCGCCTAGCCCTCATATAAGGCCCCTTCAGAAAATGACTTTATCGCCCATAACTGGCGAAGAGAAGCATTGATAGCAATGAAATTCGACCCAAATATGTTCTATAGCAACATACATCGCTTCGTAGAATTTTATTAGGATCCATGATTGACCCTACCCCCATATAAAGTCCCCTTCAGAAAATTACTTTATTACCTTAAGTAGCATATATAACAATAAAATT
>NC_060953.1:16135075-16182793 GCF_022045245.1 Lucilia cuprina | reverse complement strand
AACTAAATAACTAACTAACTAACTAACTAACTAACTAACTAACTAACTAACTAACTGACTAACTAACTAACTAACTAACTAACTAACTAACTAACTAACTAACTAACTGACTGACTAACTAACTCACTAACTAACAAATATTTTCTTGTTGGAGTCATTAAAACGATTTGTTTTCCCTAATGGTTACTTTACTTTAGGTTCTAACCCTCGTATGTACATTCATGGTTATACAAACCTCTTTTCTTTTTGAATATATGTAGAGATACATATGTATGTGTATAAATTCGTATACATAGTCTTGTATAAATTAACAACATTAGAAAGTTGATTGGGTGACTGCTCACAAAAACTAAACTTCTCCTCTATTAGACTTAGATAATGTAATTAATAACACTTTAACACGCACACACAAATATAATGTACTTCATGTATACATACACACAAAAACCTAATGAATGTCTGTTTATATATGTTACGGCGAAAAATATAAGGATGTGTGTATTTACAAATTATGTATATTTTCTTATGTCTATGGTAATAATAAGAAACATACAAAAATATGTATATACAAATACATACATAATTACTAATACCTACAGATCATTTTAGTTGGCGTAAATATATATGAAATTAATTGATCCTTAACAGCCTATGGAATTACTTCTATTTAAGTTTGATTATTAATTCTTCATACGATTAAGATCAAAATTATTATTTCAATGATTATAACTCTCTTCTTATTACTTAAAGACCCGATTGAATTACTCCTTATAGTACTTAAAGACTCTTAACTTACAATCTGCTTTGTTTAAAAATACAAAATTCGTTTTAACCAATTAGTTAGTTAGTTAGTGAATCTTGTAAAAACTGCAGTTTAAATAGGATATAGTGGGTCCTTTTAAAACTGCAGGGTTATACACACTACTTTTAAGTAAACACGTCCTGTTTATACGAATATACATCCATATAACTTGTATATGTATAAGTTAACTATATAAAGTCTAATCAAGTTCTAATAAAGCAAAAGGCTGCTCGTTCTCTCTCTTTTCGTCTTTCCAGCCAAACTAAATATTAATTGGTATAAATATTTGCAAAGCAAATTTCAACTTGATAACCTTTAGCGTCTGCAGAACAAAATATTTTCGATAATTTAGTTTTAATTTGTTTTCGAATGCTTTTCCAAAGTACGACAAAAGTGTCCTACTTTCGATTTTATGATGTTGATGTTGTATCTATCTGTTTTAATGATATACGTTTTATTACCCACTTTTGTTTATACACGAAGGACACGTTAATTGTTAGTGTTACTTGAAGTTTAGATTAGAAAACATTTAATGAAATTTTGCAGAAAAGTTCAAAGTTCTTTTATAAAAAGTTTTCTAAACAAATTTGATTTAAAAGGTTTCACCATAGAACAAAGATTGTTTAGAACAAATTTATAAATTTTGCCAGTTAAGATTTAATTATTTAAAATGTCTTACATATTACTTATCACTCTATACACATTAAAAATAACTTAAATAACATTAACAATTTCTACCGTAATTTCCTTAAAAGTTTCCAGACATAAAGGTGTGTGTAAATTAGAATTTATTTATTGAATAATAGACATTTAATCGATGTAAAAATAGTTATGGTACTTAGGAATGTAGGGTTTTCTTTATTACTTTTAAAAGTTAGAAAACCTTTTTGTTTGTAACTTTTTTGAAGGCCTACATACAGTTAATTTGATATTGCAAAACTGATGAAATGTGAAAGGTCATTAAAAACACATTTATCAAATTGATACATACATTTTTACATAATCTCCATATCTGAGAAAAAATGTGAAAATTTAGGTGTTAAATTGGTGATTTTAATAATGCACAAATATTGTTGTGGAACGGCAATAAAATAAAAATTTAGTAGTAAAACAGAATATGAAAGGGTTGGAAGAAGCTTGAAAATGATATAGTTTATACTGTCTACTGATTGAAACCTCCTGATGTATATAAGGGTGACCACTTTCAGGGAGGAATACCTTTAACACGATGCGTTTTAATGTATTTAACACGAGAAAATTAAAATACAATTTTTTTTGAAAATATCCTTAATTCCCTATCAGTATTAAAAATCTTGATCTCAGTATAATATATTTATAAAAAATTCTGCAATTTTTCGAATTGGGTGTGAAAAATTCCGTAATTTTTAGCTTATTGCGGGAAAATTTACCTAGCATCAGATTTACTTAAGCCATTTATTGTTGAATAAAATTGTGGACACTTAAGTGAAATTTTGAAGCGGGCTTTCTATAGGGGCTACGGTCAAATGGCCCTATTATAAAGTTCCCTTTTCGGCGGGTTCTCATAGAATTATCTCCAAAATTGTGACCTGTAGTTTGATTACACGATTTACAAGCCTTATTCGGGAGTTTAGTTGTATGGGGCCTAGGTGAAATAATGGGCGAATCTTAACCATTTTAGACTCAGAAAATGATTCTGAGCCGATTGGTATACTTTAAGGTGAATATAGGATCGTGCGTTACAAACATCAGCACAAACGCAATATACCCTACTCACTGAAGTGGTGTAGGGTATAATTACATGTTGTGTGTAAATTGCAGCTTGTAAAGTGTAAAAAGTTTGAAAAGCCGTCTCAACGCGTGTTGTATACTTCCGCCTTAATTTTTGCCTTAAGCTTACGGATGAACAAATTTTAGTCAAATCGGAATATGGGAAATAAATTTTCGAAATTTATAAAATCTCTCATTTTTATAAGATGTATCACTATAGTGGTAATGGTATTATGTATTTGTGCTGATATTTATACCCATTGGCTCAGAATTTCTAAGTGGATTAAACAATGCTCATCTGTCCATCTGTATGTCTGTCTGTCTGTCTGTCTGTCTGTCTGTCTGTCTTTCTGTCTGTTTGTTTGCCTGCACGTCTGTCTGTATATCCTTGTAGACCTTGTGCGAACACTACAATTTTCAATTTGACCCAAGGAAAATTAACACCATTTAAATTAGACCATTAGTTTGCCTAGTCCCCTTACAACCGAATCTCCAACATCCCCATAAACTTTATTTTTCCCTTTATATGTATGTATACATTGATTTCGTTACAACTACCAAGCAGTTCGACAACAAGTGAATACATCTGAAAAATACAGTGATTTCCATTCACCTGCTTGGCTGCATTTCGTCTTTCGTCACGGATGTACTTCTTGTAAACAAAGGTGAAGATAATAGCACTTTAGTGTACTCTTTGTAAGCGAGAAAGTGGACACTTAAAAAATATATTTAAGTTTTGGTGACTCTCCGATCGAACTCACACCCGGGGCATGTTTTCTTAATGAAAACTCCGTCTTGTGGAATTGCAATCCCGGGATAAAGAGGTGGTATCAATGCCTCTAGTCTACCGGAACTATAAACTGGTCATTTCAAATGTATCATCTTCTTTGCCTTGGAATGATTTGACATGTGGTCTAACCAGTGCACTAGATAATCTCGTACTACGGGTGGCCAGTTACCCACAGGACTTGTTCTGTCTGACCAGTTGATTAAGGTTCCTTCGGGATCCACATGGTGGCTGTGATTTAATACCCATAATCGTGGGAAGGAATAGTTGGTTTGGTTTGCTTCACGGTGAAGTAATATCTTTTCAAGATAAGTTTCGGTTATCGATGGTTGATCGATACAAACCACAGAGTTGACTGTTGAATAAAATGTTGGGAATGAGCTGATAATGCGAAAATTAATCATTAAAATGATGTGTTGACTGTTGGATATGATGTATCTGATGGAAGAGATGAAAGTGTCGGAAGAGACTGAAGTGTCGTAAGGGATGGAAGTATCGAATGAAACGGAAGGGTTGGATAAGATGGATGATGTATGATGGTTGATGGGTTGGAGTTCTGCTGCATACTTAAGTATGATCGATGGTTTTGTGATTGTTTAATCTTTGTTTTATCGGTAATTTTCCTTCATGGAAAACTACTGCTTAACACAAAGCAGTAGATGTGGTTATTCGACTATACTACGTGTGCAGATCGTTAGAGGATGGGGGCACTAAGGCGTCGCTCATGAATATGCATATACCTATTGGTCTTTCTCGGTGTTGAGCGCGAGATTATAGATTCAAAGGGTGCGATGTTGGGGTCTTAATTGACTTCTCTTTTTCAATTCGTCAGGTAATTTTCAACATGTTGCATAGCTTCCTACCTGGCTTTCCGCAACGTGATCACTTGTCAAGAGATTTGAGCACTTTAGAAAAGTGCTTGTACATGGACCGGCACATCCATGTTTCAACCTGAGTTCCTTATTGATGGATTCTGGGGTACATGGTAGACCGTTCTTAAGTCTACCCAGTAAAGCAATGATAATTCGTTGTCCTACCGAACTGCTGGATAGTATACGTGTCCTGGTGCTATGCGTGGTTTGATCTGCTTTTGGTACATACATATGTACAATACTACTAAGAAGCATCATATAGCCAAGCTTATTATTCGTGTATATGTATATTCCTTTACTTAACTCTTAAATATAAAATTCTTGATGTACTCGCCAAACTTTATTATTGCCAGTTTTATTTTTATGCAGAAAAAAACATTTATTTTTAAAGGAAGATGAAATTCCTACGACACTTTTCCAAAAGAAAGCTCATTTGGTACTCAGAATGAGTGCATTACAATAAAATTGTATGCGAATACATGAATTATATTTATATGCACTTTACGATTTACATTACACAATTCCACTTGAAATGCATACTCGCATGATGAAGTCTGATGACGAGGGGTAATTGTTTATTTCACAAGGATCAGATTAGTATCACTGGTCATTAGCTTTAGGTAAATATTAAGATTTTGTGCAATGTTAAGAATCGGTCAGAGAGTTTGGTAATGTTCACATGGTCATGATTTCAATGATACTTTATGAGCATTTATTTCTTCTGGCAGTCAATAGCTAGCTTTTGTCTACCAAACTTTATTTAAGGAACCGATGCTAGATGGACCTTTGGAAGACCTATACCCAAATACCAATCATTTTGCTAATATACAAGGTTAGACAAAATTACATAGCTACTCCAAGGCTTCATAAAATAATTCTGAATCAGACAACATAACCAACGTTCCGTTTCTTACGATATCCTCGTCAAATCATTGTTTTCTTCGAAATATTTACATCATTTATATATTAATTATTATCACAACCCTCGGATAAAACATATCATGATAAATAAAGTACAATGCAGAATCATACAGATCGTTTAATTCCTCTTAAGACCAACAGAAAACATTTAAATTAATTTAACTGAAGTTCATTTTGATTTTTATTTCTGTTTGAAAAATTTCTCAAGAGAGATTAATATGGAATGTGTAACATTTTCCAACTAATTAAATGCGAACTCAATACAAAGTATGTTTAACTTATTTCATTTACGAAACTTTAAACACTCACTTTTGCACACTACAACAAGCGACAAACGCTGATTAAAATTTAATTAATTTTTTAAAAAAAAATTCAAGCGTTATTGTGATTTAACTCTATAAAGAGAAAAAATCTTTGCAAATCCAAAAGGAATTTAATTTGTCGAATGAAAGGAAGGATGTGAAAATATTTTTGTTGGATTTTTTTTTTAATTCAAATGCGACTTTTGTTCATTTTGCCGCTTTCGTTGGCTGTTGTTAAAGCTGTTTGTTGTTACTTGTGTTGCACAAACAAATTTAAAGTGTGATGGAAATATTGTGAGAGCCAACCAAGAAATGTTGCTTTTAACTCAATTGTATCTGTCAACAAAAGGAAAACTGTGAAGATAAATGCACAAATTTTGTTTGCCAAAAAATATTTTCTAGATTTTTGCCATAAATTCAACTGTAACAAAAGAAAACACTTTGGTATTTTGCTATTTGATTTTTTTCATGCAGGATTATAGGAAGCAGAAATATATGTGTATTTAGACAAGACTATGAAAAATAAATATTTCCGAAATATTTTATGGCTTAAATGGTCAGTGTTGCTTAAACTAATAGTGAGCCCGTTTTTTTTAAAACACTTTTGGTATTAAAGTATTTGCCGTCTGCTTTACTTGTGTACAACATCATTCAGCATGTAGCCTAATATGGAATAAAACTCTTTATTGACCTTGTTAGTTATACCTTGTAAAATATAAGAATTCGTAAGGAGTTTATTGGCAGTTGTGAATGTCTCTACTTTGAAATCTTTATTCTCTATGTTTCTTCGTTGCAAAGCGAATTGTCCTTAACGATATCTTAGTAAGGATCATTCTCAAATTTTTGTCGGTTTCGGCAATAGCCAAAGTATTTTGAACCATATGTACAAATTATTATCGAAGTGCTTTACGTCTTGTGTATTACATATTTCACTGTGATTTTTTTCCAGCACTGGGTGAACTTCTTTGACGACTAACCACCGTTCTATTGAGTATCTTACACTCAGATGCAAATTATTGTACATTGCTGTGCCTGTCCATGTACAAGCACTTTGCTACACAATCTCTGCATCCCCGTTGCTTAACTTCCGAGATGTACAAACATTACTTCCGTTTACAACAACGCAGATGCGATGGACTCGAGAGCTTATTCGGCAGACCGAAACACGAATCCATCCAATTAGCTTAAGACTTTGTTCTTACTCATAGAGAACATAATGTGGTAAGTTTGGTTTTCCCGGAACATACCTAGATAAGGAACGAAAATTTAATGGTACCCCGCCCCATTTAACCCAGCATACTTCGCTTCTATGCGACTTACTTATAGAGAACAAGATCCAACACTCTCAATGAAATTCGTATATTCCTACATTTATCCCGTTGGTGTACTTTTGCGTATTATAGATTCCAATGATGATCAGTCCTTTAACCGACAATTTCTCTTGCCGCGAATTCGAGTTTAAAACACAGCGACTACACGAATTCCTAAGAAACCTCAGCTAAATGACACGCCACGATAAAGTTCTGCGACAACTGGTCATCCGTAGCACCAGGTTATTCGGTATCTTGTTCGACCCCATATCAAATAATTTCAAGGAAAGATTTGGGATACATCTGATAATCATTAGTTTGTAAAGCCCACTAAGTGTATTGGTAGCACCTTTTTTCTCCGGAGATTGCAATTACGCTAATATGGAGTCTTTTATCAAGGTAACATGCCCCCGGGGCATAAGCCTTTTGAGCTTTAAAGACAGATCAATCATCATAATGCAGTGCTTAATAACGCTTTTGACACTGCTATAGATTTCTTTTCTTAACGAGTTAAAGCCTTTGGTGGTCCCAAGTGGAAGTCATTAAACGTACTTGTAAGTTACACAAACTCATTACACGCTGAACTCGCAGCTAATGCTCTTTATTGTTTGTTTGACTTTAGCAGCGATAACTTAGTTATTACATCCACGCTAGACTCGCAGACAACAATTTGTATGGTTTGTTTAGCTATATCGTGGTCTACTAATTATTGACCATATCTTGTACCTTAATGTGTTAGTGTTTTTAGGTATTGCCCATAGCAGAGGTCGTTTCATGGTTAGGTTAGTGTTAGATAGCGGGTATTTACCATTTCATTCTCTAGCCTCTTCATATGAAATTTTTAGAGGCTTTCTTGGGATTTCAATGCTTTGACTGTTGCTTTGGCTGACGTGTTTACCGTCACAATATCTTGCTTGGATTACCCTTTCTTCCTTGCAGGATTGTGACTTTAGAATCTTGGGCTCTTTGGAGGAGCTTATATGTATTTGCTCCAAGTATATTCCCAGAAGAACTGATTATCTTTGCTTCAGATATTTATATGTCATTATATAAATATCTGTAGTTTTCTGTGCGATTCTAAAACATCATCGTTAACTTCCTCCTAAGTGATCCAGATAAACATTTCTTTGGATGGCAATGGCTTAACTATGATATCATGTATCTTTTCCATCGGAATCTTAATCAAAACCTTTTTTTTATTAGATGTTGAGTTTTCTTAGAAATTTCTTTCAGAACATTCCTCTCTATCTCAACTTTATGCTTTTACCAATGACATTTCGGTAACTAGATACCAGTATGTTAAGCTGTAGTTAGTTGCTTGGTTGTTATTTGCCATATTATTGAATAAGTTTGTGTCCCTCTGTATAACCATTTTGTTTTTGCCTTTTTACTTTAGAAAATAATATTAAGCAAAACTGGACACACCCTTTGAATTTCCCTTCATTTTTCATATATGAACTAAAAGTGTTAATTCATGGTTTTTAAAATGTTGGCCAGAATCTTACAATTTTAACTATTGCATGTTTGGTAAACATTTTTTTCCTCTTTTAAGTTGATATAATAAATACTTCAGTATTTAGAATTTATAAAAAAAAAAAATTGGAAAGAAAATTTTATATAATTTTACACATCTGGTGTGTCTGCCTTTAGTTTGAAATGTGGCAAACAGCAACAAAAACCCGAAATACTTTTCTATATGAGATCGAGGGAAAAACGTAAGCAACACATACGTTTACAGCTGTTGGGCATTTTAAGAATTTACTAAATATAAGCCAAAAAATCTATTTAATTTTTTTTGTTCTACTGCTGCCTGTCATTTACTGGTATCTAAGCCAATTTTACATATTGTAATAACATTTACTTATTTACTATTGGACTATGATGATTGTTAGATGTGCTCCCAAAAAAGAGAGTTTTATTTTGAAAGTATTTGATTTTGTTTTGTTCTATCTTAAAGTGCAACGTAACGAGAATGAACATATGTAAATCTGTTAAAATGTTGTTTTACTTTGGCGAAACTCAGTCTAATTTTCCTTATAGCTGAAAACTCTTTTGGTAAGATATTCGCATGGACCTATGAAGTTCTCAGGTCCTATGACAGCAACTGAAAGTCAAAGTTTTAAATTTAGACTAACCCTTTAGAAATTGAAGACTCATACCATTTTATTTTGAATTAAACTACTTAACAATTGATGTTAAAATGTAGACCCAACTAAAACAAATTTATTTTTCTAAAAGGCTGGACTAGTGTCCATTTTTAGAGTAAGTTTAGTACAGCAAATATAAGTACTTTTATATACATATGTGTATATTTTTTTCATATATTAAACATATGTGCATACATAACTAAAAGAGTTACTTAAGTCACCACCTAAAAATTAAGTATAATTCTAATGTTCGATTTTTTTTCTCAATATTCCTATTTTTTTTTTATAAATGGTGCTAGTTCAAGTCTGATTACAATTAATTAAAAAACTTATAAATAAAATCTGAAATTAATAAAATGAATTTAATTTTTAGGTGGTTACAGAAAAATAAAACTATTTTTATCTGTTTGAATGTAAATATAAGTTTGCTGTAGTAAAAATTTATCTATTTTTCTCAACATATGATTTTCTTTTCGAATGAAGAATGAAGCAAAAAATGTAATTTCGGTCAATTTATCGTAAATTTGATTTTGACAGGCATTTGTTTTTTTTTCTTTGACTTTCTTTGTGGTAATCTATGGAAAATTTAATTTTGCTGTCTTTAATAATTGCATATATTTAGTTTGGTTTGAATGTAAATTTAAGTGGAATGACCAAATGAAAATTTTTATAAGATTTGGCTAACATGCCTTTAAGTAAAAATAAATAGACTAGCTTAAAGGTAAAAAAAATAGAAAAAATTCATCATTCTTTCAATGTGGAAATAAATCTCTAAATCATTATCTACAATCAATAGACGAGAGGACTGTACCTTTTTGACCTACTCCCTTTTCGGATCACGAAGAATACTTAGGCCTATTTTCCAGTTCCAAACAAAAACAAGTAAGAAATTACTATGCCTTTAGAAAGAAAGTACTTTATACCTGTTACAAAAAGTAAAATGTGAATTAGTTTTCATAATAAAACATTTAAGTTGAATTGTACCTTGCCTCAGATATACTTAAAATTTTTATTGTTGAATAAAACTGTGAACATTTAAGTCACATTTGAAGGGGACTTTTTCTAGGGGCTAGAGTCAAATGAGGCCATATAATTATAGAGTTCATGAGGCTCAACAAAGCTTGTATAGAACTTGGTTTTGCAGCTTTTTTCGAGATACTAGTTCTAGTCGGCATGATCAGTTTTATGGGGACTATATGAAATAATAAACCGATGTTAATCATTTTCAACAAGCTTCGTCTACGGTACCATAGGAGATCATGTGCCAAATTTCATTGAATTATTTCCAAATTTGCGACCTGTTGTTTGATTTCAAGGTTTACAAGCCTTATTCGGGGGTTCAGTTGTATGAGGGCTATGTGAAATAATAGACAGATCCGAACCAGTTTCTCCTTAGGCTTCGTTCACGGGACAATAGAAGATTATGTACTAAATTTTATTGAATTATCTTCAAAATTGCGATCTGTAGTTTAATTAAAAGGTTAACATGGACGGACGGATAGACGGACATTGGTACAGGACCAATGTTATTGTGCGTTACAAACATCAGTACAAAATCAATATATCTTTTGCATTAAAGTAGAGTAGGGTGTAAATAGGATAAATAAATGAGAATGAGCAAGTTGAAACTGTAAAAATCTCTGTATTGGAATTTATTCAAAATATTGGTCAATATGTATCTTTCTCTAATCAAGGCGATAAGAAGATATTTTCGATTTATTTAATCCAAATAAAACTCCTGTGATTTAACTTTAGCAGCGTTAGAAAGACTTTCTAAAGGTTATAGGATATTATTTACAAGGCAACTTGCACTAGGTATTCTGCCTTCCTATAGAACTATGGCACAGTTCATAGTCAGTAATTTCATTAACTTCTTATACATCCAATAGATAAAATGAATTATAAAATGTGAATAGCTTTCTTTTTTGGACTACAATAAACTTCAACTTTTAAACGAAAACCCGAAAAGGTTAAAAGTGAACAAACTTGAGAAGACTTTGAAAACATAACAGAGGTATATGTATTCAAATATCCAATAACATTATGAATATGTACTTTTGGAGTTTTTGTGATACTAAAAGTGAAGTCTATAATTTCGAATACCAATACGCAACTCAAATCTATATGAGAAAAGATGAGCTTATGAAATATATTTAAAACCTACACAACTCTAATGATAAAAGTATTATGAGTTTGTGCTGATATTTGTAACACACAAATACACAATTTTCAAGATATTTTAAATAAATTTAAACCATACATACTATTCAGCACACAGACAGAGCCTTTAAAATATAATAGAAATCGTTATATTATTTGACCTAACCGCCATACAACCAGACTTTCTGATTGGGGCTCTTCAGTTAATAATTACGAAATGACTGGACTCTGGAGATTTTTTATATAAAATACATTTTAATATAAAATATATTATATTACATTCCTTTTATATAAAAATTTTAAATCAAAATTTCATAAGGAGACCAATAATTGTAATAAATCCTGTTTTAGAAAATTAGTTTTTCATTAATAAATTGCTTAAATATATTGTGTAAGTTATCACGTCGTATGCGTTTTTGCTGATATTGGTCCTACGCCGCTTTCAAGTATAGCAATCTGCTTCGAATCACTTTCTGAGTCGATTTAGTTACGTCCGTCTGTCTGTCCGTGTAAACCTTTATTGTCACATAATCTTATTTTGTTCCAAGAGCGAACGCATTTGAAAATGGTTGAAATCGGTCCATTATTTAGCCTATCCCCTATATAACCGTATCCGTCGAATTGTAATAAATGTTTTAGTATGTCAACAAAAATTAGAAAAGCTTACCATTACTAAAGTCTAAACGACACTACTGATTTTTGTTATGATCGGGCCTTATTTCATCCTATCTCCCATACAAACACAAACACAAAACAAGTTAGAGTGCTATATTCGGCTGTGCCGAATCTTAGATACCCTCCACCAGCTACTTTTATGTTATTACTTTTCTAATTGATCAAATATTTGTAGAAATAAGTTTTCTCATGTCTTTAATGGAAAAAATCCCAAAAGTTAAATTTATTAAAATTCCAAGATTTATTGAACATTATAAATTTAGTAATTTGCATGTATGTATATGTGTGAAAGATTTAAAGATTTTCAAAATACAAATACATATATAATTATGTTCTACACAAAATTTTGTTCAACACAAATTGATAATGCTCTTTAAATACGGTTAAAGCGCTTTTAGGGGCAGGACCTAATATAGGAGAAATATAAGTATACAAAACTAATATTTTTGCCAAATTATGTATCAATAGCTTAATTTGGTAATAAGTAATGTGCGTTTAAGAGATTTTCGTAAAAGGACTTTGTATGGGAGCTATGTCCAAATATGTATATAAAGACAAAATTTCAGAATTTTGTATCTATATCATTACTTGGTAATAAATATTGTGAATCTAAGTGATTTTCTGGACCTAGTATGAGAGCTATGACCAAATATGGACCGATCGTAAAACAATTTTATAGTGAATTTATGTATACAAGAGCAATATTTTTGATAAATGTATGGATATCAATATTTGGTTATGAGTTATTTGCGTTTTTTCTGATTTTCGGAAGGGAATTTTGTATGTGTGTTTTTCTAAGAGGGACCTTATGTGGGAGCTATGATCAATTATGGACCGATCAGAAAAACATTTCATATTATTATTTCTCTGTATATGAGCAACACTTGTGCCAAACTTTATATGGATATTTTAATTTAGTAATGAGTTGTGTGCGTTTTAGTTATTTTCGGGAGAAGACCTTGTATGGGAGCTATGACCAGTTATAGACCGATGGAAAAAAATTTCTTAGTAATATTTTTTGTATATGATCAATACTTGTACCAAATTTTATATCGATATCTTAGTTTAGTAATGGGTTATGTGCGTTTAAGTGTTTTTCGTAAGGGGAACTAATATGGGAGCTATGACCAATTATGGACCGATCGGAAAAATATTTCGTGGTAGTATTCCTTTATGTGAGAACAATGCTTGCAACAAATTTTATATGGATATCTTAATTTAGTAATGAATTATGTGCGTTTAGGTGGTTTTCGGGAGTGGACCTTGTATGGGAGCTATGACCAAATATGGACCGATCCAAAAAATCTTTCATTGTAACATTTCTGTATATAAAAGCAATACTAGTACCAAATTTTATATCGATATCTTGATTTACTAATGAGTTATGCGGGTTTAACTGATTTTCGGGAGGGGACCTTGTATGGGAGCTATGACCAATCCAAATAAACTTTCATGGTTATATTTCTGTATATAAGAGCATAACTTGTATCAAATTTTATATGGATACCTTAATTAAGAAATGAGTTATGTGCGTTTTAGTTATTTTCGGGAGGGGACCTTGTATGGGAGCTATGACCAATTATGGACGACGCGATCCAAAAAAAGCTTTCATTGTAATATTCCTGTATATAAGATAAATATTTGGACCAAACTTTATATCGATATCTTAATTTGGTAATGAGTTATGCGGGTTTAACTGATTTTCGGGAGGGGACCTTGTATGGGAGCTATGACCAATTATGGACCGATCCAAAAAAACTTTCATTGTAATATTTCTGTATATAAAAGCAATACTTGTACCAAAATTTATATCGATATCTTAATTTAGTAATGAGTTATGCGTGTTTAAGTGATTTTCGAGAGGGGACCTTGTGTGGGAGCTATGACCAAATATGAACCGATCCAAAAAATCTTTCACTGAAATATTTCTATGTATAAGAGCAGTACTTGTACTAAATTTTGTAACGATATCTTAATTTAGTAATGAGTTATGCGGGTTTAACTGATTTTCGGGAGGGGACCTTGTATGGGAGCTATGACCAATTGTGGACCGATCCAAAAAAGCTTTCATTGCAATATTTCTGTATATAAGAGCAATACTTGTACCAAATTTTATATCGATATCTTAATTTAGTAATGAGTTATGCGCGTTTATGTAATTTTCAAGAGGGGACCTTGTATGGGAGCTATGACCAAATATGGACCGATCCAAAAAAGCTTTCATTGTAATTTTTCTGTATATAAAAGCAATACTAGTACCAAATTTTATATCGATATCTTGATTTACTAATGAGTTATGCGGGTTTAACTGATTTTCGGGAGGGGACCTTGTATGGGAGCTATGTCCAATTATGGACCGATCCAAGAAAGCTTTCATTGTAATATTTCTGTATATAAGAACAATGTGTGTACCAAATTTTATATCGATATCTTAATTTAGTAATGAGTTATGCGTGTTTAAGTGATTTTCGGGAGGGGACCTTGTATGGGAGCTATGACCAAATATGAACCGATCCATAAAATTTTTCATTGTAATATTTCTGTATATAAGAGCTATACTTGTACCAAATTTTATATCGATATCTTAATTTAATAATGAGTTATGCGCGTTTAAGTGATTTTCGGGAGGGGACCTTGTATGGGAGCTATGACCAAATATGGACCGATCGAAAAAAAATCTTCAATTGTATTATATTTGTATATAAGAGCAATACTTGTACCAAATTCTATATCGATATCTTAATTTAGTAATGAGATATGCGCGTTTAAGTGATTTTCGGGAGGGGACCTTGTATGGGAGCTATGACCAATTATGGACCCATCTAAAAACTTTTTCCTCTGAATAAATTCTATTGTCATAAAATTTTAATTTCTAAAATTTTGTGAAGATATCAACATTACGACGGAAGTTATTAACAAAAAGCCAAATTTCCGGGAATTTGTACTTTTGTATGGGAGGTATATGAAATTGTGGACCAATTCTGGCGATTTTACGAACGTATGCCAATTTTTATGGAATTATCTCTCCTAGTTTTCGAGAAAATTACATCAGAATGTGTGAAAAATGCCTATTTTTTTCGAGGTTGTTTCAAATTTTGATTCATAACTTTTCCCGATGTGAACCGATATAGCCCATTTTCAATACCAAACAACTTAGGAAAACAAAGAACATTTTAGGTGAATTTGGTTAACTTCTATTGCTTCGTTTTATCGTGAGCGTGTTTTACACAGACAGACGGACAGACGGACAGACGGACATAGCTAGATCGACTCAGAATTTGATAAGGACCCAGAATATATATACTTTGTTGGGTCTCAGATGAATATTTCTTGGTGTTACACACGGAATGACAAAGTTATATATACCCTCTATCATCACTGATGGTGGTGGAGGGTATAATAACTTCAAGGTCAACACAATTAGATTCCACATAAATCACATAAATCTACCTGAATTTCTTTGGATAGGCCCATATGTATATACCCCTTATCCACATATGAGTCCTCTAGTAGAAAATCTTTGTTTTGTCAATAATTAGTAGTAATTAGAATTAAAGTAAAAAACAAATTAAATGCTTCATTATTCTAAAAATTATCCATGTTTTTAACATACTCACTTATGTAGAGTATCCTATGGTCGCCATGCCTCACTATACCCTCATACTTGTTTTAAGCACCAATGAATTTCTGCGATATTAAAAGACGCATTTTTGTATAAATAGGAGCAAAAACTTGGTAATGGCTTGTACTTACATAACCACTTACTTTTTAATGACTATTACTTACAGTCTCCATTACTTATAATATTATAATAACTTATATATAATCAGATCTGAAACCCATTATGGAACGCACAATAAAAGTACTAACAAATAAACTGGATGGCCAGATTCGTTTTCTGTGTGAATTTTATTTGTTTTTAAAATAAAACAAGTTTTTAACTCCTTATTTGTAAGTACTTATTTAAGTATTGATTTGCAAGCGAGCCTGGTAAGTTAATAATAAAGAAAGATTGAATATATCTACAAATGTGCAATTTGAAATACTAGATGGATTTCTTTATTAATATAGGAATAGTATTACCGCACAATAAAAGTACTAAGAAATAAACTGGATGGCCAGGTTCGTTTTCTGCGTGAATTTTATTTGTTTTTAAAATAAAACAAGTTTTTAACTCCTTATTTGTAAGTACTTATTTAAGTAGTGATTTGCAAGCGAGCCTGGTAAGCTAATAATAAAGAATGATTGAATATATCTACAAATGTGCAATTTGAAATACTGGATGGATTTCTTTATTAATATAGGAATAATTTAACTGGGAGTAGAAGAAAGTTCAATAATTAATCCTTACCCTTTAGAATACATCCTACAGAATACATGCCTAAAAAGAAATTGTAATCAGAGATTTCTTGACAAAAGTAAATCAAAAATATTCTACTTAATTTAAAATTTATAAGTGGGTCCTTCTAAGTCTATTCATGAAATATATATTTTTACTATTTCATATGCAAGAAATTTGTTGTAATAGTTTGTAGAAAAAGTTTTTATACACCTTTTGTTACAATAAAAAACTATTTTAGTCTAAATATCAACTCATTATCAATAGTTTGCAGAGAAATAATTAGTGAATACTAGACATATGCATGAACCTTATTGAATGCGCTGCGATCTGTATCGGATCCAAGTATAAATATATTATAGTCAACAGGCTAATGTAAGTAAACTTTGGCTTGCGACTGTAAGCTTCCTTTCAAAAACATACATCCATACATATTCTTACAATACATACATCAATTTATTTTATTTTATAGTTAGAAAATTTTTTCTATTCAATAGAAGTATTTTATATCTGCCAAAAATATTTCACTTAAGTGGCAACATCTGTATTTTATATCATCACTATGCAATTTTACTCAGTTTTTTTTTGTGCATATTATTTTAGAAGGTTCTCTTGGCAAAATGTCCCACATTTGTAACCACTTATAGGAGTAAAACTTACACAAAAAAAAAAAACACCCATAAACACATGCACAGATAAAATTTTATATTTATGGAATTATATACTTATTTTACCGTTGTAACAGTTTGATGGGCCTTACTTAGAAGGTCCGTATGTAAATATTTAAATGGATGAATAGATGTTTTTAGCGCAATTTTAATATTTTATTATACTATTATACACACAAAGATATTTTCATCTTATATTTTGTTATAGTGCTTTGGAAATTGTTGTAATTTATGTAGGGTTATTATGGATTTATTATATTTTGGGTAAAGGATTTAAATTGTTTTATGACTGAAATAAATTATATTTTGCTCTAGTGGCAGGCTGGCAGTTGCAGTCACAAAAGTATGGGTGCGATTTGTTTTAGAAATACATATTTAAATGTTGCGGTATTTTTTGGTGTGGAAATAAAAAATAAACCTTACACATGTTAACTAAAATTAAAATATTTTTATGGGTGGAAATTTAGATTTTTATAAAAGAATAAAGAACATTTTGCATGCTTTTTAAAAGTAAATTATTTCAAAATGTTATTAAATATTATATTATTAATAAGATATAAAAAATACCTATTAATTTATAGCGTAATATATTAGACGAAGTATTAAGCATAAGTAGGGTTGGCAATTAAGATCTAAATTTTTTACATATGTATCTTGTGAGTTGATACTTTTTTCGTGATACTAAAAATTATTGAAATAGATCTAGGGTTTCAACTAATCCTTATACAATCGACATGGTTACCACAACAAGGTAAAATATATTTTTAAAAAGTAAAATGTTATTATTTTAATTCGATTTTAACAATAATTTATTTACTGCAAACATGTTGATGTTAATTATAAATTGTAATATGATTCTGTAAAACATAATTATTGTTTTTACAACTACATAATGTACAACTCTCCACTGCACCTCTGTGTATCTTAAAAGCAAGTTGCTATTTTTGTATATGGATATTCCGTCCATATACAAAAATTTGGCAAGTACTCAAGCTATCTTATCTCTTGCCATAGTAGTCACGTTGAGGAAAGACAGGTGTCATGAGCAAGCTCAATCTACATCGACATAATGTCGCCCAACCACACTACTATGTCTCTGTTGTTTCTGCAACAGTATCTAGAGGGTAATCCGAAACACGGATCATATTCATGGACAAGAATTTATTTCAGTGGTCACAAAGACACACTGTGATAAGTTGAGCATTCACTCAACCATTTAGGAAAATCGCTAAATAAATCAAACGATCTTACACCACGTCCATACTTCCCTTCCTGCTAGACTAATACAGTCTAACACATAACTGCACCAACTCGATCCGACAAATCCATCAGTTACTCTGTCCATAGAATGCATTTAGGCATCAGAAAAACATCACGGCAACTGGTCACCCGTAATACCAGATTATGTGCTCTGGTTCGGCCTCTTTCCAATTTATGCAGGGACAAGGCCAGGTAGTTAATTATCTACACTAATTTATAGTCCTCGAAGACCACAGGTATTGGTAGCACCTATGTACCCCGGATTTCAATACATCATGATGTGACACTCATGTAGGATACATGCCCGGGAGGAGGATGGGTTTTGTTGTTTGCGTGAAAAGGGTATATAAGTATAAGTTTGTCATTCCGTTTTTAATTTCTATAATATAATTTACCGACCCCATAAAGTATATATATTCTGGATCCTTATATGTAGCGGAGTCGATTAAACTCTGTCCGTTTGACAGTTTTTCTGTCCGTTTTTAATTTATATAATATAATTCCGTTTTTAATTTCTATAATATAATTTTCCGACCCCATAAAGTATATATATTCTGGATCCTTATATGTAGCGAAGTCGATTAAACTCTGTCCGTTTGCCTGTTTCTCTGTCCGTCTGTCTGTTTGTCTGTCCGTCTGAATGTAAGTTGAAATCCGTTTTTAGAAGACCCCAGACATCGGTGAGATCAGAATCTTCAAGCTCAGCTCAAGAGTTATTTTGATATCTTTAAACAGTGAATAATATCCTTTCGCTGGAGGTCTGAAAGTTATCTTCAGATAAAACTCTATTATTATCCCTCTTGTGTTGATTTTGTTGTTCCATAATTTTTGGGGTGGCGTGTCACAATGTTCAGTAATATAATGTCAATAGAAGTTTTGACACATTTAATTGAATCATAGTGTCCATGGACGATATGACAATTTCAAAAGTGTCACATTGTTTATGAGTAAAATGACTCAAACTCAATGCATTAAAAATATTAAGTATGATTTTTATCAAAATTTAGATGAAGTTGGGTAATATAAATACACCTGACACAATGACTAACGTACTTTTGCTATAGGTTAGGTTAGGTCATCCTTGGATGAAATTCTTATGATAATTTTTGGTCTCACGACTTGAAACATGTATTACACTAGGCATTACAATAGTCCTATGCAGTGAGACTGGAAGGAAATTGAGACATCGGCATTGCTACCAAAAACATTACAAGTGAGAAAGTGGAAAAATAGAATGGTAAAGGTATTCGGAGGGGAAACGGTCCGCAAGAAAGGTGAATAGATTTTCGCTGATCTGCGAAAAGCCCAAGTGTTTGTAGCATCTATTAACTGGTAACTAAAACATCATATTTGACATTAAGTTATATAACTGCCACCCTCCTTCATATGTGAGGTAAGAAAATATAGCATTCTTATTGGTTTAAGAACAATTTATTTGCCAAAAAAAAAAAACTCCAAAATTCTAAAAAACTTAATCACAAAACTCATAAAACATTCGAGAGTTGACAAATATTTAAAAAAATGTTATTTCCATTATTTCGTCTATAAATAGCTAAACACTAAACCTAAACCATGATGGTATAGTCATCCTGCATCATACTTTTGAACTGTTTCATTTGTAAACAATTTATACCATTATCATTAGTAGATTTTTCAGAAATTACGCTCTTTATCGAATTAAAAAATCACAGCTAGTAATGATTTTAAAAACAAATTTTCCAAAAAAAAAAAAAGAAATAAAACAACTGAACACAATAACTTAACCATGTACATATGAACTAAATTTTGTATTAGCTAACAACTGGTATAATTATGGTATCATCAAATGATGTTCTTAACAACTGCGTTGTTGACCATTACAAGCAAACATTTAATGTTTATGCGAAAAAAAATGTGTCAAAGAGTGGTTTTAAGTCATTGTTGACTTTAATCACAGCCTTGGGGGGTGAAATAGAAAAAAAATGTCCCAGCCCCAGCATTGAAATGAATGAACAACATGAATGGAGCAGTATATCAAAGAATGGCCAACAAAATTAAAAAAAGAAAATAGTTGATAAGGAAATTATTTCACAAAAATGAGGTTCTACTTAAAAGTTCTTAAAAATAAAGTGTCCCTAATTCACATTAATTGGAAATATTTTACTTAAAATATTTTACTTAAAACTTTCATGAAGATTTTAAAAATTAAGTGAAATTTTGGTTCACTTTGCAAAAACAGTAAAATTTAATATCATAGAAGTAAGGCTCAGATCTGTTTCTCTTCATATACATATGTAATTCAAATCTGTTAAAGTTAGCTGTATGCTGTCGAAAACATTTAAGATTTACCTCATATTACCATATTATGAGGGCAAATTTTTGCCAGATGTACATACATACATATGCACATATATTCATGTGTAAAATTGTGTGTTTGTATTATTGTTGAAATTGTATTTGAGGCACTAAAATACACATACAAACATGTCCTTTGTGTGGGCGTATTCTATCTTTTGTCTATTTCATACACTTACAAAAACAAAGAACTGTAAAATCAAAACAAAAAAAATGCACTCGAATCGTGGTAATATTTCATCAACAGCGAAAACATTTGGATGTATGTATGTATATGCTTATAGTAACACATATATACATATATTAGGGTATATGTGGGCCACTTTTCTGTGGTAATACCTCGCAAATGAAGTTTCTTTAATCTTTTTTTTTAGCTGACCGGAACGATCTTTGCATTCCAAAATAAGGGCCACAGAAGCTTTACTTTTTAAAAAAATATCCAACTCATTAATGCTGACATCAAAATTAAGAATTTGAATTCACATTACAAACGTTGCCCACCTATTGTTATGCATTAACACATACATACACCAGTGACTTGTGTAGTGTGTTGTCGTACATCCTTAATTTGTCAATGTTGTTTGTTTTCGTTCTATTTTCCTATTTTTTGCGGGTTGATTTTATTTTCTGTACAACTTGCTCTTGTATCTGTTTGTATAATCCTTGTTGCTGCTTGAACATACATACTTTATAGATTCCTTTTTACCATCAAATTTTGCGATAACATTTGGTTTCAAATTTGTATGTGCCCTATGTTCTAACGTGATAGTTATTTTTGATGGACAATAGAAAAAAATGAAAGTTTTGCTAACTTTTAAAAAAACTTTATTATTTATTTCAACAATTTAAACATTTTACAATATTTCACCAAAAAATATGTGTTTTGTTAAAAATGTTCATTATTAAATAGCAAAACTAAATTAACTGCTTTAACTTTTACAAATTTTCAAAGAATATTTTAAATTGTAAGAGTTCTTGTTGAGTCACTATATGCTACCATACTTCATTGTTTCAATTGCAACAAAAAAAAGGACGTGAATATCAAACTATTTAAAAACAAGAAAAATTAAATCGAAGAAAAACTCGTTGTGAATCATTTTACACAATTTGTATAAAATACAATTTTTCAAATTTTCCATTTCAATACAACCAGTATCGTATTGCATAGTGTAGTTTGTATCATTTGTTCGATTGCTTTTATATATGATCGCATGAGAGTATGTAAGAATATACATACATATTTGTCAATGTTAAAGGGTGTAAATGTATAAGCTTGCCCAGTAAACTTGTTGATATCAGATTATCAAACCTATTCCCTGTTCCAGTAAATTTACTAGTTAGTGGAATAACCTATAAACTAATCTATGGAGTAACAGTATCTATATTGTCCATTATCTGATTAATAGAGAATAATGTGGGAATTAATGATTTTTATGTCCTTTCCTCTAGGATCTGTTATACTTTAAATAGATATATAAAATAATATATCAAGATCGTTTTAGAATTTTTTAAATATATAGTATTTAGATATACGCCCATATTCACATAAAGATATAAATCGCATATTTTAGGTTTATCACGCACATTTTCCATACAAAATTCCTTCAATAAACCATCAATAGTTTTATTAAGCATTTATAAGTAATGGGGGTTATTCTTTTGGGATCTATGATTTTGGTTTTGACGATATGTCGTATATGTATTCCGAAATATCTAGTTTTTCTAAATCCACCATAAATTATTATTAATTTCACTATTTCCTAAATTGCTTACTATTGAAGTACTTGGTGCGTATGAGTGTTGGAGTATGTTATCGAAAATTACGTATACGACACGAAGTTTCTAAAAATGTACGAAATTTTTATTTTTAAGCAAATCTCTTAGTTAGTTAGTTAAGTAGTTGGTTAGTTAGTTAGTTAGTTAGTTAGTTAGTTAGTTAGTTAGTTAGTTAGTTAGTTAGTTAGTTAGTTAGTAAGTTAGTTAGTTAGTTAGTTAGTTAGTTAGTTAGTTAGTTAGTTAGTTAGTTAGTTTGAAAGGAGGATGTATACACATCAAATCTGAAGAAATACACCTAGGCCTCAATCGGGCCTGTTGTGCGCTCCTTAACAAGTGTAAGTGGGAATCGAACTCTAGTCTACCAGATTAGAACTAACACTAACCACTAACCTACCGGAGGCCAAGCTAATCTCTTTGGCACATTATCTTCTATGGCACCGTAGATGAAGCCTTTTGAAAATTGTTAAATTCGGTCCATTATTTCACCTACACAGAAAAAACTGAAAATGAGTTTTAATTATCAAAATAATTGTTATAGGTGCACCTATAACCAAAATGATGATATCAATTACCAAATTTGTAAGAAAATGCATTGAAATTTGGTACATGATCTATTATGGCACTGAAGCCTATTGAAAATAGTTAACATCTGTCTTTTATTTCACCTTGGCCCCATAGAACTGAACCCGCAAATAGGGCTTTTAAGTTCATAATTATGTTTAATATACTCGTATTTGGACAAAAAGCTGCAAAACCAAGTTCTATACTAGCCTTGATGACCCTGATGAACTTTATAATTATAGGGCCTCATTTGACCCTAGCCCCTATGACAAGCCCCCATCAAAATTTTACTTAAATATTTATAGCTTTATTAAACAATAAATGGCTAAAGTATATCTGAGGCAAGGTACAATTCGAGTTAAATGCTTTATTACGAAAACTAAATCAAATTTCATTCGTATACCGGTGTAGGGTATTATATAGTCGGCCTTGTCCGATTATAATTTCTTATTTGTTTTATTTTGAAGTTGATTCATAAATTCGTGTTATTTTTTTATTAATCTTAATATTATTATGTCAAATTAGTTGTATTCTATATGTACTACTTCTTAATAACTTCAAAAAAAAAAAAAGAACATAAAATACTACTTCCTAAGAATAACTTCAGATGAAAAAATTAGGAATCTAATAAAAAGAATATCCCTGCTATGATAAGCCTGTGTAAAAATCATCACTTCTTTAGATCTTTTTTGGCACTTTCAGTAAATTCTATTTCTTTTTCTATTCTTTTTTTGTGGGAGTATTTTTTCAAACAAGATTTGCTTATATAATACTGCATTGTGTCTAGGGTAAGCAAATATAACTATCTTTAGGTTATTCATTCAAGTTGAATGTTTTGATTGAAAAAGTTTCTCAGTGAAAACACCTCGAATATGATCACACAAATCGATTTCAAGCCAGTGAAAACATAGCATAAACTTCTGTTTTACAAAAATTTTATATAAACAAATATCGCAATTCAATTAAAATAACCCAGGAAAAATTTTAGAACTTATTCTAAAAACTACTAGTTCTAGAACGAGTGAAAACAGATTCTTAAAGAACAGCTTTGGAACTAGTAGAGTCACCATTACCCGTTCCTTAGAATATTGATGTTGTTCTTAAATACTTCTAAATAGTTTTCAGGGAACTAGTTCTTTGAAACTAGTTATACATACTGGAACGAATGCTGTAACGCATATCCTTACCAAAAATATTATAAAAGATTGAAGTTGAGGAAGAATTATATTAAATTTTACGTAAGATATGTATTTATATGTATGTACATTGGTATAATAGTAAAAATTCCTCAACAGTTTCTTAAAATTGTTTTAATAATTTGAAACAAAAATGCTAAAAAGGAAATATTTGTTTATATGTTCTCTACAGCTTCCCAAGAACTAGTTCCGAGGTTAAAAAAATTAAAACAAAAATCATTGATTAAAGAACTAGTTCCAGAAATGTTTCAAAAAATGTGTGTCGACTCCATAACGCTTCCTCAGAAACAGTTCCGAAGGTGACAATTTCAAACAAAAACAAGTATGAATTTATAGTCGGACATTGCCGACCATATGATACCCTGATTGGTGGTATGTTAAAATTGTGAATTTTTTTAATAAAGCATTTAATTTGTTTTATTGTGGAATATTTTTACTTATTGTTGACAAAAAAAGAAATTTTCTGCAAGAGGGCTCATAGGGGAAAAGGGGGTAAATATGGGCCAATCCTTATAAATTTATGTAGATGAATTAACGTCTACTTTAAAGTCATTTATGTAGATTTTAATCGTTTTATTAATAATTATAAGTTAATTTTGACCTACAAGTCATTATCTGAAGGGGAGTTTGTATGGGGGCTAGGGTCAAATGAGGACCGATCATTTATTGTTCTTTAAAACCAATTTTTGTTGATTTTTATTGACATTTAAATACATTTAACGTAATTATGAGCCTAAAGGCCCGATTCGGGGTTACGGTTGTATGGGGGCTAGGAAAAATAATGGACCGATTTCAACCATTTTCAATAGCGTTCGTCCTTGAACTAAAAACAGAGTATGTGCCAAATTTCATCAAATTGTCTTGAAAATTGCGACCTGTAGCGTGCGCACAAGGTTTACATGGACACACAGACAGACGGACGGACAGACGGACATAGCACAAACGCATAATACCCTCACCACTATAGTGGTGTAGGGTATAATCATTGGTCTCAACGCCAAACTAGAACGAGTTCAGGCTAAAATCATGAGCACTAGACTAGTTATTTTAATAAAAAATATTTTGTATTATTCTATAAGCTAGTACTTATTAGACACTGATTTGAAATACATGTCACTTAGAATTTCAAATCAGTGTCTAATAAGAGATTTAAATTACCAAATATTTTGACACTGGCGTAATAACTAGTAAATTATACAAACTTAACTCTATAAACCAAATAAATATTTTCAATTAAAATATTATGTTGGGTTATTTTTACTAAAGTACCCAAATACAACATTCCCTATTTGTTTGTATATGAACATACAAGAGTATGTTTGTTTGTCTACATACATACACATCTATACCAATATTAAAAGCACATTGCAAAATTGCTGGTTAAACATTGCAAAACATGACAGTTATCTATCTCGTATTGCATAACAAATGTTTTTGGAGACACAAATACTAGTTACTGTTACTATAACTGTAACATTCGAACGTTCTTTTACGCCAAACGCCATCCACCACCACCATTACAGAGAGGAGTGTATACAATAAATATTTTTGTTTGTTTTATATTTTTCACTATGATTACGGATATTTGTCTGTGTATGACTAGTGGGAGTGTAAGTGTGTGTTTCAAATTTACAAGCAAAAGTAAATTGAAAATAAAAAATATATATAGAACAACAAATATGAGAAAAAAAGAAATAAACAACTACAAATACGAAAAGAAATATCGCAGATTTTTATTTCGCCTTTTTTTATATTTCTAACGAAATAAATAAATTTTCAAATGATTTACCACAAATAATGGCTTTGAAGTTCTAGATAAAATGGCGTGCATATATTGTTTTGTTTTTGCCAAAGTTTTTTTTTTCAATTGTAGAAATCTTTTTTGTTAAAGCTAAACGTTCATGGAGAATTTAATAAATATTTATTTATACATGTCTTTTTTTTTGTCAATCAAAACAATATTTAATTCTTTAAAGCACGTGATTATGCAGATTATAATTCCAATTGTTTTCCGAGAAAACAAGTGCTATTGTATAATAGACGTGTATTTATTTTAAAAATGAATGAAAGTATTTTGTACATATGGCTTTTTAAATCAAGGTTGAAGTTTGTTGAGCGATTACCAGTAAATAAAAATTACCTTTAATTTCTACAATTACTTGATACCATTAGTAGTTGAGGATTTAACTTTAATAGATAAAAATTACATTAAATCTATTTTTTTTTCAAGTATTACAAAAAATTTTAAATTTTATTCAATTTATTTTTGAACCAAATGGTTAATAACTCTATTAGTTTTAAAGAATAAGATAAGAATATCACAGTAGACCTGTACATTTAAATCGAACGAGATGTAAAAATATGAATTTTTATACCCTACACCACTTTAGTGGGGTAATGACATTACCGATTTTTGTAATGATCGGTCCTCATTTGGCCCTAGTCCTTATACAAACTCTTGAATTAAACTTGAATTCCTGTACCAAAATTTATAAGGATAGGCCTATATTTTCCCTTACTCCTCCTTTGAACCCTCTTGTAAGAAATCTTTTTTTTTTGCCAAAAATGAGTAAAAATATTCCGGAATAAAGTTAAAAAACAAATCGAATGCTTTTTTATAATCCTCATTTTTAACATACTGACTTGTGTTGGGTATCATATAGTCGGCTATGCCCGACTTATTTGCTCTTAGCTCATTGATTTTTTTGGATTTTTTAAATAATTATTTTTCGCTAGGGGAAATATTATTATTTCAAAATCATTTCCAGTGACGGATTGAGAGTGTTGATGGCCAATATGCCCTTTACCTTCAAATGTTTCACCTTAGTGAAGTGAGCGTAAAATTTTTACCACATAATATAACGTTTCAATACAGAACTTAAATTACACAGAGTCATTGGCAAGTGTGCATTTGTTCTCATTATCCTACAATCAATTCAAAGTTTCGACTCATGTGATAAAAACAACCTCATCATTTGCAATCACGATAAAAGGTAAAGTAGAATGGAGGGAAAAATGATATTGGGTCTATGTTTAGACCCTATGAGACAAGAAGAACTTGTTCTACTTATGATTGGAACACAAAGAATAGACGCTCTCTGCAAATATACTGACAAAGCCTGTCTCAAAGGAAACCCTAGTCAGAATTTAACAAATTAGATAGACAACACCAAAAAAGGCTCTTCTGTGTGCTTAGCTTCCATCTTGTCAAGTATTTATGTCCAAGAATTTACTTAACGACTACCAGTACGGCTTTCGTATAGGTTGCCTACTAACCTACCTTTCGAAAAACAGTGTTTTTCCATTCACCATATTGTCGATTTTCTATGTAAAACTTCCTACTCTTTTGCCGATGACAGCAATATCTGTCATTCATATTTGTTTAGTTATAGGCTAAGCTTTTTAAGATATTTGTTCGGTTATAGATCAAGCTCCTTAGCGATTAGGGAAATAAAGTACAATATGAATGAACCGTTAAATCGCGACTTGATGACAATCTCTGAATGGGGTCTTGCTAATGGAGCCAATTTCAATAACAGCAAGACTCGACATAGGTAATGTTGTCTCATCAAGATTTATGTTTCAGAATCGAAAACTCGTAATGTTCTAGGCATAAAGATTCAGTGTGATCCACAATCTCTGAATGGGGTCGTGCTAATAAAGCCAATTTCAATGACAGCGAGACTCCACATATGTAATGTGGTTTCATCAAGATTTATGTTTCGGAATCGAAAACTCCTAATGTTCTAGGCATGAAGATTCAGTGTGATCCACTAGACTAAATACATTTTAAAATAAAATACAACTTTCATATATGAACTGGAGACTTAAAGTCTATTTTGAAGCTACTCGACCGTGTACAGGAAAGAGCTAAGGTTCTTATCGATTCTATCTATTGATTCACTGGAGCATCGTCGCAACGCAGGGTGTATTTCGCAGTTCTATCGATATTGAACTGTAGTGTGTTTGTCTCAAATTAGGAAACTTTTTCCAAACAGAAGTATTCCTGCTGAAGTATTCCCTGCAAATTTTGATGTAAGAAGATTTAAACAAATGTTCACAAAAACTAGACCCTCTGACAACGCCCGTCCCCCCATCCAACACAATGCACTGCATAAGAAAGGTCAACCCCTGAGTGCTGTTCCAAGGAAAAAAGAGAGAATTTAGCCAAAACATACTGTTAAGCAACGTGTAAAATTCCAAAAGACTATCGAATAAGATTTTGTTAACAATAAGACAATACACACACAATCGATTTTAAAGACACACTACAAGTTGTGAGTCCACCAGGAGTATGATGATCATGATGTTAGCATCACATCTAAATGCTTTAATTCTGAAAAACTTGGTAAAAAGTATTCATCATCCCTAAAAGAGCGATAATGTTGGAAGAAAATGGATCTTTATTAGCTCTCCATATTTTTTTTACCCAATTTTTACTGAATTGAACTTTTTTAATCGATTTCGGACACGGGTTCTCGTTGTCCGATTCAATTAAAATTTTACATTAGTGTATAAAAAAAATCTGACTCATATCGTTATTTTTGGACACTCTAATGTACGTAAAATAAAAGTTTATTTTAAAATTTCAACATTATTACTAGTCAAGCAAGTCATTTATTATTTTCAATTTTAGTTCTCTGTCATATTATTCTGTATATGTGTATACCCTACAGGATATTATGCGTTCGTGCTAATGATTATAACACTCTAAAATATTGGTCCACCTTAAAGTATACCAAACAGTTCAGTATCACTTTCTATGTTATGTCCTTCCATCCCTCCATTTGTGTGTCCATGTAAACTTTGTGCGCACTGTACAGAAATCTTCAAGATAATTTGATAAAACCCGCGTATAAGTCTAAAATCCGAATAGGATTCTTGATCTCATAATTATGTTATTATCACTATTCAGTTTTATGAAACTGTCCTTTTTCCTCTGATCTTTTATTTTTGATAGGCTGGTCGATCATTAGCAAAACACAAACAAGCAGTTAGAAGTCAAGTCATTTTTCGCTATTCATCAGCTTTCGCTGTATGCGGCAGAGTCAACAACAGTCGAAATATTACTACAGATTTTCGTTATAAGCGGGCCTTTTATATACCAGTATAGGGTATTATATTATCAACCAGGTACGATAATATAATCCAACTTGTTTCAATACAAACTTTGTTACTGTTAATACTTTGCTATACACTTGCATATGAAAAGCAAACTTTTTCTAAAAAACCTAAAACTATTATTTACACACCATAAATTGTTAGAAAATGAAAACAAATTTATACTTTTCAAATCTTTGCCACCGGGGATTTAAGAACGACATTTGAATAATAATATTCAAGGGATAAACATATTATTATCGTAGTATTGTAATGCATCTATATACACGTAAACATTACTACTTTTACTATGCGGTTTCATATTTGTATATTACAAAAGAAATACAATGAAAAATGTTGCATGGCTATTTGAATGCTTGCTTACCGTAGCATCATCTGTTTCGTAACATGCTTTTTGTTTTATTTATCATTCTTTGGTATAGTATTTTTACGCCGTTTTAGCACCATAAACAAATATTTCAACAAAATACATTGCAACTAAAAGTGCAGAAGACAAGTAAAAAATTGCATAAAATTTTTATTTGTACACATACATATGTATGTGTAAATCTTCATACACCTTGAAGGTGTTGTTATAGTTGAAAGGAATTTTTTAACAAGAATTTTCCACTTTTCACAAGATGCCACCGTCAGCCAGTAAGTGAATGGAAATGGAAAATGTGAGTTAAAGATAAATAGGGAATAATGTATGTATGTGTGTCTGAAGTATTTCGCAATCTAAGACAATCTATCTGTAGTGAAATAGATGTACTGTTTGTGAATAAAAATTCATATATTAAGTCTTATTTAGCCTTATTTTTCTTTGGGTTGTTGAACATTTCACTTAAGTTTATTTGCTTAAGTTTTATATGGTTTGATACAGCAAATGTTTGTTTGCTAAGTGCTGTAAATGGCGCTTTATTTATTTTACAAATTTAAATAATATTAAATATATTTACTTTATTCACAACTATTTATTAAAGGTTTATAAAACAAAATTTGTGTAAAAATATGTCTTTAAAGCCTCAACCCATTAAAGCCAAAATAAAGGTATTTTGAAAAATTCTACAAAATTCTAGGAAGGAAATATAAAAAATCAGCTTCTTGGACTAGATAAAGTTGGAATTAACCATGCACAGTCTCACGTTGGCAAATATAAAAAATATAAATTTTCACGGCAATGTAAATGCCCTAAAAAGTGTCTATATGAAATTTCATTATAATCAGACAACGGATTTGGGGGTCAGGAGTTGATGGGTTGTTTGATTGTTTTCAAAAACAACAGCCCCCCCGGAGCGTGTTTCCATCATGGTGTATTGCAATCCCGGGGTAAATTGATCCTACCAATACCTCTAGTCTGCCAGTTCTATAAATTGGTTATGTCAAATGTATCCTTGGTTTCGCCTCGGAATGATTTGGCATGAGGTCCAACTAGAGCACCATATAATCTGGCACTACGGATGGCTAGTTTCCCGCAGAACTATGTCCTGGCTGATTAGTTGGTTGAGGTTCCTTCAGAATCCACTTAGTGGCTGTGGTTTAGTACCCAAAATCGCGGGGAGAGAATGTTGGTTTAAGGACTGATATATCCTATACTTAGTGGGTTGGATAATTCTCTCTTCCAACAGGTCGGTTTTCAAAGCGTTGTCATCCCGTAGATCGATCTTTATGATCATGAGAATGAAACTGATGCTAAAATTGGTGAAAGATCGGGAAAGTCTCCATATATATTGGAGATTAGTACTGATTTAGTATACGTTTTTACGCTTCGAGGAAGTACTTCGGTGTAGTTCCCATCTCAACAGGATATATTGATACATCCTGCGCGACTATTTATCGGGGCAATTATTGGAATTAATTGAATTTGGAAATTCCCATTTCCTTTGTTACAGTGATCGATTCATAAAAAAGGGATCCTGATCCATTTTGTTGGGTATTTCGGACTACCAAATATGTCTCTAGGTGCTGTTGCAAAAACAACAGAGCCATCTCAGTAGTGTGGTTGCGCGGGCTTAAAGAGGTTAAGGAATGCACTGGAATGGGTTCTTAGACATGACATCATAAGGGTCACTTCCGCATTGTCGAAAGATTGATTTCACCTGATGTTGGGACTTGTCACCCTCTTCTATTGACTTTAGACTAGTGATTGATTTTAACTTGTCGGGGTTCGCATTGGGGATTTGATCCTATGGTGCCTGTTATTCTGCAACGGAGCTGCTATGGCAAGAGATTAGATAGCTCGAGTATTTCAACAAAGTGCTTGTACATGTACAAAAATTGCTACCTGAGTTCTTCATTGATGAATTCAGGAGCGCATGGTGGACTGTCTCTAGTCTACCCAGTTGATGAAAAAGACCAACGTGAGATAATGCTGTCAAGGTAGGTGCTCACGTTACATCTTTCGACATTCATTGTACTACTAAGACATGTAGGTTTCTTTAAATCATGTTAATACCAAATTTCACCGCCACCGTTATGAGTGTTAAAATAATTTTCTGATGTGGACCTTTTTAGAACTTTTTATAGGTTTCTATATATTTTTTGTCGAATCTTACTGATACATTTTCAATACCAAACTCTATTGTGTTTTCAACAGAGATACAGACGAGCATGACTAGATCGTCTTAGAATATAATAAGGATCCAGAATATATATACTTTTATGGATCTTAGATAGTATATCCCCATCTTTTTCGATGGTGGGTATAATAACTACACGTTCAGTAAATTCTATTCTAAATTACGTAACAATATTTTAAAGAAAAACTATTTTTTTTTTCAAAATCAGTGATTTTATTAAATGCAATAATCAAATGTGCTTCGTTGACTAAAAAATATTTTGTTCATTTATATGTACTTTTATCATTTCGCTCTTTCCCAACCATCCTCTAACAAACTTTCTATCAAACGAATGACTTCAGTGGAATTAGATTTTGCATGTACTTAAGAGGTGGAAAAAAAGGAGTGTGCAACTTAGCTCAAGGCTAAAGTGTAATACAAACAAAGAATGTTGCACGCAAGTATGTAGGTAACTGCGATGGATGGCAAAGATCTACGTGTGTACGATAAACAACAATGAAATATTAAAGTACAACAAATATGCTTTAACACAAAGTATGTATATGCGTGTATACATGTGTATTTTTCTATATTTGCATGTATTTTAATAAATGCGAAGAAGAAAAAAAATAAGTCAAAATGTCATTGAGGCTTTAATAAACACAATCTTAAATATAGATGCAAATAACGATAGACGTTAGTGTATGACGACGATAACTTATGTCAGATGGGAAAGTAAAAAAGTCAACACTTGATTGCCTCAAGGTGTGCTTTAATGATATGTGGTTTAACCCTCTGTACGGCATATAGGTCTTAGTAGGTTGTTTTGAAAATATAGTTTATTCTTAGAAATTTCTTAACACAGATATAAAGTTATTTTTGGATGTTGGAAATAGTTTAAGCTAGAACAGGTTAATTAAAAAAATATTTTTGTAGACTTTTTTTGTTATTTTAAATAATTTAAGTCATTTTCATACAGTCTTAGTGCAATCGAAAGTATTATTTCATTAAATTATTCTTAAAATCTAAACTTGATAAGTCACTGATCACACTCCTTAACATTAAATTTTTTCTAATATATACATAACTTAAGGATGTTTAACATACATGACCAGACTTATTATGATGTCTCCTTATCTCCTGGTTATAATGTATACAATAAAATACCTTAAGCACAATTGCCGTCCTATTTTAAGGTGCACGCATGCAAAGTTAAAAAATATATGCAAGTATGCATAATTATAACATTATATTTGTTATCGTCATACCCGTCATTAAGAATATCTGCTGCAATGTGCACTTGCAGGCATATAGATATTTGCACAGCTTTCATTGCAATGCGTTGTCGCAATTCTAAAGAGTTCATGTGCAGTTCAAAGACTTATTTATTTTGTATTTTTTCTTTTTTATGATGTAAGCACTATTTTTGTTATTTAAATCGCTCGAGCAGTAATATTTACTTTTTTATTTTCTAGAAATTTTCTACTCACATATTATGGGGAGAGATTTGTCCGTGTTTTACGTGAGCGCCTACATTGACAGTCTAAGCTCACGGTGCACCGGGTGAATGCAATGCGGGATATGTAGGAGTACCAGATTTGAAGTCATGTATGTATCACGGCAACTCTACACCGAGTTTACGCTCTTCCCGCGATTTGGGTCTAAACCACAGCCACCACGGTACTCCAATAAATGCCGCACCATCATCTTGGCAGAAAACCAGAAAACGGCTTTTTGGATCCCGTGGCACCAGATTTTAAGTCTCCGGTTGGACCTCGTAGTTTAAGCAATAAACTACTACCAGTTGGCCCCAAATAGGACCTGACTGGTGGCTAGAAGAAAAACACAAAACAAACAGCAAAATGCACACAAGACCCACAAACATTGAACAGCCGCCCATACGAGCGATACTTTATGTCATATCCTCAACACCAGCAGGACACTAAACAGAGCACCCTCACGGATACGGATACACAGGATTGCCGAAAGAACAATGAAGGCAACGACAAAAACAATGAAACAACAACGACGACAACGAGGTTGCCTCCACTAATGTCAGTCTTTCTCCCGTTGAATACTTGCCTAGCATATTCGCCAAACCTAGCAACTGTCCTATCGTCCTCTAAAGCCGTCCTTCCAATTTTCTCCGGTCCGAGTAATATTCATACTCGTTAAGTCCCTAATGTCTCTGTACAGCGGACGTGCCCTACGTCTTCTATGCCTGTCCCACACCTACAGTCCGCGGTGCAAAAATGGATTTAAAGAGCCAGTCCAGTCGAAAGTTTTTAACGTGGTGGTCTTTTTAATCCACTGGGTAAACTTGAGAACGGTCTACAATCGCCTCTTTATTCTTCAATGAAAAACTCAGGTGGCAATTTATGTACATAGGCTTTGACCGTTCCATGCACAAGTACTTTGCTGGAGTACTCGAGCTATCTTATCCCTGATTTGGCAACAGCACATAGAGACGTTGCCGGTGGACCGAAGTGCGGTCCATTAATAAGCCGAAGACATTGTTCTTACTCACAGGGACACACTGTGTTAATTTTGATATGAACAGAGTATACTCTGAACATATCCGGACATGGAAGGAAAATTCAATGGTATCATATGTATATGATACCTTTCATCCATCATCATTCAACCCAGAACTATGCCAAACGGTAGACCGAAACCATTTTTTTAGTCCCGGCCAGACTAGAGGTATTGACCACCTCTTTGTATTCCGGTATTGCAATAACACCAAGGCGGAGGCTTCACCAAGGTAACATGCCTCCGGGGGAAGGCAGTGCCTTCAGTATGAAACCCAAACTTAAGCCGAAGCTAAAGGATGAGTGTTCCTGTACGAACGTCACGTATGAAATCATACGGTACCCGCCGCTCCATCTTGTCCGCCTTTCAAAATGCGGTAGTCCCTTCTTGATATTTAAAGCAATACCGCGACTTATTGCTTTCAAGTCAAGAAGTGCTACACCCAGCAATACCCGAAAAGCATCAGTTGAGACCGTTCGCAAACAGGCAAGCAGACAAGTAAAGTAACTCTCTGACACCACAAGGCCTAGTTTCTACCTATAACCGTCTCATACCACAGAAGAACCGTTACGTTGCAGTAAGAGCCCTATGGATGTACCGTTGTCCTTAACAGTGCTATTTGTTAAATGAAGCTCACTTACTGGTTTCTATAGTTATTTACTAAAAAGTGTTCCAGAGTTTTACTCTTCATGCTCTACATTCGTCTTATTCTGCATGTGGAATTTCATATAGATGTGCACGTTATCCTGTATGTTAATTTAGAATGCCCACATTTAGAGATAAGGATTACTTTATATAAACTTTGTGGTTCTACCGACCGTTTCATTATTCCAAAAGGCTTTTCGGGATTCTCTCCCTTATATTTATAACCTACACCACTTTAGTGGGAAGAGTATATTGGGTTCGTGTTGATATTTGTAACGCACAATAATATTGATCAGCCTTTAATTATATCAATCGGCTCAGAATCATTTTCTACAAGTCGCAAATTTGAAGATAATTTAATGGAAATGATCTTCTATTTTCCCAGCCTATTCAAAATGGTTAACATCGTCCGTTATTTCACCTAGCAACCACAACTGAACCCGTCGAATAGGGCATTTAATTTCATAATTATATTTTTTATACTCGTTTCTCGAAAAGAAGGTGCAAAACAAAGTTCTATACTAGCATTGATGACCCTAATGGACTTTATAATTATAGGTCCTCATTTAAACCTAGCCTCTATAAAAAGCCCCCTTTAAAATTTAACTTAAATGTCCACAATTTTATTCACACTCGTACTTTTAAGCCAGTAATGAGCGTTAAAGTAACCAAACCTTATCTATTGAAAATATTTGTGGAAAATTTCAACCCTCTAGCTCATTCCGTTCGGACAAACGGAATGACAAAATCAGTATAACCCCAACTTTTTTGATGGTGGGTATAAAAACTTCCGATACACTCACTGTATATATACGGGTAGATAGGGCCCGAATACTCATACATTTACCATGCATCATAAATCATATGTACATATATGACATCAACCAGTTTCCGTGATTCCCTGGTTTGACCTTATGTCAAATTGTTTCATAGTAAGATCGAGAAAACAATTAGTGCTATGTGACTTAAGTAGATTACCATCGTAATGTAGAATTAATAACGCGTGTTTCTTAAGCATCTTATAATTTCATCTTAAAAATATAACAATCTTAAGTATGAAGTCAATGACCTTCTTTAACTTAATTTATATTATTTGAAAAACAATATAGAGTATAATTCAAATGTCTTTATAATGTTCTAAGTAATTTATCTTAAAATGTTTTTTTCTTGCTTTTTTCTACGCATAAAAAATATTTTAAATATTCATGTTTACGCAATTAAAGTAAATGTTTCTCAAGTTGTGAATTTACAAGAGCATACTGAAACTTAAAGCATGCAGACGATGTTGATGATGATGGTACTATAATGCCATTTACTTTAATCTAAATCTGTTAACTACCTGTTGTAAATGCAGCACTTTTCCACTTCTATGAATAAGTATAGATAGGGTTTTCTTTTGCGCGAATGCATGAATACACTAAGAGAAACAAATTTTATTTATTTGTCATAAAACAATTACAAAATATAATCTTTCCTAATTTAAGGGACAAAATGATGAAAAGTATAAGACCGTTGCAGTATAGAAGACTTCTGATAGGAATCGAACTTACAAGATCCAGGCTGACAGGCTACCACATGTGATGTTTGTATATTTAACATTATAATACATATGTCTTCGTAAATATACATATATCTAGTTATTACAATCAAAGTATTCATTATTATACCAAAAAGAAGATATTACCACAGCTAAATGTGTGATTACTGCAATATTGTTTCTAGTTTAATTTACTATTATTTTTCTCACAGTATATTTGTTTGCAACTATAGACGGTAGTAAATGTGGTCTTGTCTATTTTTTTAAGTTTTTTTTTCAATTTTTTTCTTATTGTGGTTATTTACTTCAAAGGAATTTCCTTTTCCTTTAAGGCACACACAGCGACAGCAACAGACATAGCATACTTGTGCGAAAATTGTAAAATTTTTCCATTTTCTTCTTGAATTCATGTTGTGTTCTAGAATACTTATAAAAATGTGCTTGTACATTGAGTTGCATAAAAATGAAGTTACAACAAAAGATTACCTCATGAATTGTCTGCGCGCTTTTTTACGTTGATATCGCTTTTGTTGCGTTTCATTAAATTTATTTTTATATGACCAGGACATATATACATATCCTCAATTTAACCGGATATTTATGCAACCTCAATTCATTTGGTTTTAAGTAAGATTTAATTCAAAAGAGAAATTTTTATTTATCTTTAAAGAATTTAACATATTTTTTCATAAATAAAGTTATATATTATTTAAAAATATTTGTATATTAAAAAATTGAGCTTCAAAAATCATTCTAATAATCATAAATGCAAAAAAAACTAGTTATAATTAGAAATAGGTAATGATTATAATTGCTTCATCAAACTTTTCCATCTTTTTATGAAAAATATTAAAATGCAATATTAACAACATTTTCACATATAACTAAACTGTCAAAAATACTAACCACTGTCAACTAACCAAACATTACAATAATAATTTCTAATATGATTAAATTGACAACATCCATTAAATGTCAAAAAGAATATTCTCATAATTGTGACAAATCTAATTTTAAAGTTATCCCAGCTAAATGGTTGAAAACCAATATGTTACCTAATCTTTTTACCACTTCACAGGTTTTTATTAACTTTTTGTCATACATTGACATGTTATAAATGAAATGTCATACTGTGCTAAATTCTCACCCTCTATAGAGGGTATAAGTATACTTATGGAAATACTAAGAATTATAATGTGTTAGCTTAGCTGTGCAATAAGATGGGTGTTGAATTCCAAATATAATTTTTGAAATTTTTTACTATATTTAGATTACATTGTTTTATATTGTATTACATTTTTATACCCTACATCACTATAGTGGCGAGAGTATTCTTTTATACAAGTTTTAAATGTTTTAAATGTATTCGGTTAAGCCGAATTTTTTATACCCTTCGCTAAAGTGTATTGGAAACGTATTAGTTTTATAAAATTTACATTTATTCTATTTTCCTGACTATATGAAATAAAAAACCCAAAAGAAACAAAATACATAAGGCAATTAAACCAACAGACATCCCTTCATACAAAACGAAAGATACAAAAAAAAAGAAAACAAAACATACAACATCCAAATATACGAAGAGAATCCATGAAAAACAAAATATACAACTTAAAGAAGCAAACATACATCCAAACTTACGAAACAAAAGACACAGAGTAATTAATCCAAATACATCCACACACACACACACACAAATGGACATCTTTTTTCCAATTCACAGTTTTGCTTATTTATCAAAGCATGAAAAAAATTACTTTTTTATGAAATTTTCAGAGGTTGCATCGGATTTTTGTTCATATTTCCGTTTTTTATGGACCGATTTTGCTCATTTTAAATAGCGATCTTCTCGAAAGCATATCTAACAGAATTATTAAAGATTCAGATCTCAACGATATCTAGCGTCCTCTAAAAACTTATTTTAACAGACAGGCAGATTGACATGGCTAAATCGATTCCGCTACCTATAAGGATCCATAATGGAAATATTTTATAGGGTCGATAAATTATATTATAGAACACGAGTGACCTAAAGTTTCTTATGAAAGAGTAAATACTAATACAATTAAAGAAAAACATATTTGTATACCTTACACCACTATAGTGGGGAAGGTATTATGCGTTTGCGCAATCCAAAAATTGGTTCTAGACCCACCTTAAAGTATACCAATCGGCTTAGAATCACTTTCTGAGTTGATTTATCTATGTCCGTCTGTCCGTCTGTCCGTCTGTCCGTCCGTCTGCCTGTCTGTGTGTCCGTGTAAACCTTGTGCGCACGCTACAGGTCGCAATTTTCAAGATAATTTGATGAAATTTGGTACATAATCTTTCCTTGGTTCAAGGACGAACGTTATTGAAAACGATTGAAATCGGTCCATTATTATAAGCTTTAGGCTTATAATTACGTTAAATGTTCTATTATATCAACAAAGATCTGCAAAACTTAGTTGTATATAACGATAAATGACACTACAAATTTTTATAGTGATCGGGCCTCATTTGACCCTAGCCCCCATACAAACTCCCCTTCAGAAAATGTCTTGAAGTTCAAAATTCACTTATAAATTCTAATAAAACTAATAAAATCTACATAAATAACTTTAAGGTGGACGTGAATTCATCTACCAAAATATATAAGGATATACACATATTTACCCTTACTCCCCTATGAGCCCTCTTGTAGAAAATCTCTTTTCTTTGCCAATAATACGTAAAAATATTACAAAAAGTTTTACATTGTGAAATTGCTTATTAACGATACCTGTGCGTATACGTGTTTATTATTTATTGATAATACAAATATTAAGTATACGCCTGATTTAGAAATATTTTTTATACTCTTTTAGCAATTCTGGTCATAAAAATTAAGTTTTTTTGATCTTATGTAAATTTATTTATGACAAGAGCTACAAATTTAACTCATAGAAAAAAATCAAAATTCTGAACTGTTTGCATGATATGAGCCTGAGAAAATGAAACAGTTTTTTTTTGCAAAAATTTGACATATGTCACAAATCTGTGGACAAATCTGTGATATATGGGTCTGTTCTTGGCCTAAATCTTATTAACTTTACTCTTCGAATGAAATATTACATTCGTTTTGGAACAACAATAAGTATTATTATGATTAACAACAAGATTATTATGACTGTACATAACGGCCCTGCTGGGTCATCATGTTTGCGCTACATTTCAACAGACCATCCCACTTAGCTATTAAATTGCGATTAATACATAAATATTTTAATACATTTAAACAAATCTCTATCCATTCTTCAAATCATAAATTATATCTTAAGAATTGTATTGGTATCTGCACTAGAAATTACATTGCAGATACAATATTTCATTCATTCCAGAAAACCATTAATGAACCATAAAGCACAAGTCGTTAAATCCTTTTTATTTTGCATCTGTTTTTTCGTTCCGTTTTTGCAACTAATTACCAAGAACACGTAAAACCTTGACTTGCTTCATTTAAAAGAAAATAAAATTTTTAATTCAAAATAATAACAAAGATAATAAAATATTAAGTCAGAAGAAATGCCGTTGGTCAAAATAAATTGGTGTGTTTCCCCGACAATCATGAAGAGAAAACAAAAAAAAAAAAAAAAAAAAATAGAATGAAGCATAGAGGAAAAGCTAAAAAACATAAAAATTAAACACTAACAAAGAGAAAGAAACCATGAACCTTACACCTAAAAAGTTGTTTGCAACATGTTCTTTAGAAATGTACTTTCCCCCATTTAGCTGGCAGCAAACTATAAAAAAACAACACAGTGAAAAGCTGAAGAGAAGAAGATGCCTTGCAACATAAATAAAGTTTCAGTTTCTTTTGGATTTTTTGTTAGTTTGTTCAATGTAACAACGTATTTGTTGTAGTAGTTAGAAAATTCTTTTCATACCTTAAGGTTGATGATATTCTACCATAGAATTCTCGTTTTTAGCCATTGAGTCAGTCATTCATTTATTCCAGTAGCCTTCGCAAGTTGACGTAGTTTATGCTTTCCGGTAATTTTTTATTGCTGAGCCATCTGATTAATTGCCACTTGAGCCGAAAACGCGTAGAAAACAAGACAGTATTTTTTCTGTGTTTTACATTTTACTTGAGTTGCCCTCTATTGAATATAGTTTCCATTGCAAAGTATTATTTTTTTTAGCAGTTTTTAACCCTTTTCCTTTTTATGTTTTTGTTGTCATTTCTTAGATACAAAGGGTGGCTTATGGAACAAATATGCCGGGATACATTGAATTTATTGACGTGCTACAGCTGTTGCCACTGCTGATTATATTCACATGCAATAAATTGCCTCAATCGATTTAGTTACTTTTGGTTCATCTTTCCTGATGGGTCTGTGTAGTAACAAGAAAAATAGAAGTAAAATTTTTTTAAAATTTTTCTCTTCAACAGTGGAAGATAAGAAATGAAAAATATTTTAGTATGCAATTCTTTTTCGTTACAAAAATGGGACATATACATACATACATAGCAATGTATGTCAATTTGGGTACAATACAAATTGAGTTCAAAGATTTTACCACTATGTAAATATACACAAGAGAACTTTTTTAGAAGGGCTACATGAAGTAAGAAATTAGGTAGTTAGTGAGTTAGTTAGTTCCTTCGTTAGATAAGTTCAAGAGCGAAAACAATTTTTAAAATTTTGCAAGTTCTACCGTAAATTTGCTGTATTCATTATATTTGTATTTAGGCGTATACTTAATATTTGCAATATCAATAAATCATAAAGGCGTATACGCTCAGGTGTCGTTAATAAAAGAAGTTCAATTCATAACATCGTACGACACTCAAAATTAAACACGAACCGGGTAACGTACGTCTGAAATTATAAATTTAAGTTAAAAATCAGCTAAAAATCAGTTGAAAATCAGTTGGTACGATAGCATCAGCAAAATAAGAGATATTGAGATAAAATTTTCCCAAAATATATTTTATTGATCAGAAATGTTTGATATTGAAAATGGGCAAAATCGGTCAACGATTTCACATAGCCACCATACAAATGTACCCCCCCCCCATTTTGTATAAAGTGCTTCAAATAATCACAAATTCGTTGTTTATGAAGCAAATACCACAAATTTTCGCATAGGACTTATAAATGACAGTATAGTAATGAAATTCGACTCAATTAAGTTCCGTGCTAGTCAAAATATCTTAACCAAATTTGATGTGGATCGGACCTTAATTGACCCTACCCCAATATAAGGTCCCTATCAGAAATTTTATTACTGGTAAAGAGATGAAATTCAATATGAACATGACTTGTAGGAACCAAAATCGTTCTACAAAATTTTACGAGGATCGGTCTATAATTGACCTTAACCTACCCTGACTAATGCCTCTATAAATAAGTAGGAAAGTATAGTCGGGCATGGCCGACCATATAATACCCTACACCATGAGTATATTTTTAAAATTTTTACTTATTATAAAATTTTTATTTTTTGTAAAGAAACTTTTATGTTGAATATTACCATATTTCCAAAATATTTAAGAAATTTATTGATAAAAAACTAAAATTTCTAAAAAGGCTTTATATAGGTCAAATATGGGCCGATCCTCGGTAAATTTGGGAAAAGGATATATTTCTAAATAACAGTTAGTTTTCTTGAGTTTCATTGCGATACAAATGGTTACAAGTCAATTTTAGATGTTTAAGTAATTTTTTGAAGGGGGGTTTGTATGGGGGCTAGGGTCAAATATAGGCTGATCCTTACGTAAATCTGCAGTGTCTTTTACACTTATATAAAACTTATTTGTGCCAATTTTTAGAGAGATAGCAGAATATTTGACGTAATTATGGCATAAAAAGTTCAAATCGGGAGGTACGGTTGTATGGGGGCTAGCTGAAATAATGGACCGATTTCAACCATTTTCAATAGGCTTCGTCCTTGTGCCAAAAAAATGCTTGGTCCAAATTTCATCAAATTATCTTGAAAATTGCGGCCTGTACCTTGCGCACAAGGTTTACATGAACAGCCAGCCGGACGGACGGACATGTCTTAATCGACTCAAAAAATGACTCTGAATCGATCGGTATACTTTAAGGTGGGTATTGGACCAATATTTTTGTATGTTACAAACATCAGCACAAACGTATAATACCCTCCCCACTATAGTGGTGTAGGGTATAAAAATGACTTTAAAACGCAGTACTGGCCTAAAAATACTATTAGATTTATGAAATTCGACATAAACTAGTTTTGTGTAAGCTATTATCTCTCTACAAAATTCTATGGAGATCGGACCATATTTAATGTCCCCATAAGAAAATTACTTTATCGCTCATTAATTGCTTTAAAAATGCGAGTACATCGATGTAATTCGACACTGATGAGTTCTATAGCAACCGATTTTTATGAGGATCAGTCCATGATAACACCATCTCATATAAATTCCACCCCAGAAAATGACGCAAAAAATGCGAATACCGCAGTGCAATTCGACATAAAACAATTTTGATTTAAAATCTCCCTATCATATTTTATGACTTTAATGCTCCTTAATGGCTTAACAATACAAGTAGATTTATAAATATTTAAATAAATAAGGAACAGAAATCTTCCTACCGACTTTTATGAGAATTGATCCATATATGTATGTATAAATAATCCTACTCCCTATATAAATTAGCCCTCTCAATAGTTAAACCCCCATTAATGGACCTCTTTCAAATGTTACCCTGATGTTCTTATTAATATCGATATATAATAATAAAATATTCAAAATATCAAAGTTCATTCATATGGCAGTGATTTGATGGTGGGTATAAAATATTCGGTATAGCCGAATACTTGTTAATACTTGGTGGTTAAAACAATCAAATTATTAATCGATTTCACAAAACGTTAAAAGTATGCTAGATCTTTAACAATAATTTCAGCATTTACAAAAATTATCACATTATTGTCACAATTGAGCATATAAAGTGTTTCGTAAATTGTCAAGAAACTTAAATATTTTATGTATAACATTTTATTGACTATTTAAGAATTATAAATGTTCCTAGCATAAAAATTCAAAAAAAAATATTTAAAAAAAATCTAAAAAAGAAAAGGCCTGAAAAATTTGTTCTATCAATTAAACAACTAATTGAATCAATTAAAAATTTAGTAAAAATTGTATACCATATTTGAAGGTCCAGTGGAACAACCAAACTAGTGAGAATACTCGTAGAGGCTTTAGTAACGACTGTATCAGCGGTTGCGTTGTGATAAGGTGAGAAGCGAATAAATTCCCAACAAGTGAGAATGATCCCTTTTGAGAGAATGAAAGGGTTTAAAAATTTGTTATTATTTTAAGAAAAAAAATCCTACAACCAGCATACGAGGAGCTGCTAAATTTGTATGCAATCAAAGATTAAATGCAACATGGTGAACTAAACTAAAAATTTTTCAGTGTCCTCATAAACTTATTCTATCAAATTATGTCATAAATCCAACAGTTCTCAGCATTAACAATAATACTTAATACTTTCCTGCTTATCTACATTATCAGTAGTTGCAACAAAATTTTTCACTCAAGGTTAATGAATTAATTAAATAGAAAATTTATTTCTTTAAGCAATCATATTTGTAAAAACATACCTTATTATTTACAAAATTATTTATACACTTTAGATTAAAATTATTGTGTTACGAACCGTAAAGTGGTAATGGTTTGTGGTTACAATGAAGAAAACAGATTACAAATTACTGGTAGTGAGAGTAAGTACATTAAGATGCAACATCAGATTTATTCCTTGTGGGTTTGAAATTAAGCAACCAATACTAATTATTTTCAATTCTTATACTTGAGTATAATTATTGTTTTAAGTTGAAAATAGAATTAATATAGGATATATAAATTGTAAAACATAAATTGAATAAATTATTTAAAATTAAATTATTTAATGTTTAACATCTGTTTACATTATAGTCAGCATTATGCAGATGCGATTATCGTTTGTAATGGTCGTTTCACGTTACTTATTTTTTGTATTTTTAGAATTAAATCTTATTAGCAAACAATGAACAAAATATATTGAAAAGATATTGTTTTGATTTTAAATTTCTTAATGTTAAAACAATATTTGCAAACAATTTGTTTTTTTTTTTCTTTTTCATTTTTCTAGTTTTGAAATGTATATTTTTCAACAAATTATATTAATACTCTTATTTATAAATAAGTAAATAATTTTGTCAATTTGGTGGCGAAAACTTTTTTTCGTATGGTCACCTTAACATAATTCATATGAAATGAAATTATCATAAATGTATACGGATTTGGTACAAAACTCATATAGGTATTTGAACATGGCTTAAATGATCCTGGGAATGATTTATGATTGTTTCGGTAGTGGGAGGATGTCAGGCTTTCTCTAAAATATTATAATCCAGGATGTCAAATTCCGGCAACTGGAATACCGAGGGTTAATTATATTGATCTTTATATGTCATCGTTTAATTTACCTGTTTTTCTGCTCTGTAAATTTTAAGATAACTCTTATACGAGCGATCGATTAAGTCTGTAATAAGTTTCTATTAATTAAAGTTTTGATAAATAGGTATTTACTAAAGTATATTTTTCCACGATAAATGTCTCAGCTGTTACTTGATTTCTTCTATTTTGTTTTAATTTACATTTTATTTACATCTCATTTACTGAGAGGATCACATAGTTGCAAATGGTAATATAAGAAAGTAGTATATGGTTGTTGTCTGAACTAAAAGTCACAACATGGACTGTTGGGATAAATAATGCCCACAAAAATAAAATTTATTAATTTATATATTTATAAAAAATATATAAATATATATTTTTTTATTAATTTTACATAATTAGGAAGGAAATGGAAAAGGACAATAACATTTATGGTGAAGAGAATGGGGTTCGAATAACCTAAACTTTAATTAAATATAATATGATTCAATGGTAACCCAATTGATCATAACTAGCACAAGTTTACCAACACTAGGCTACGAAAATGTCTACTACTATTTATTACAACAATTTTAGTTGAATCTTCGATAATTTTTTTTCTATTTTACACTTACTTTCCTACATTTTTACGCGTCACGAGGTATAATGGTAACATAATTTAGAGCCAAAAGTTCTTTTCATTTTGAAATTCAACCATATACATCAGGAACTCGGCATAAAGTATAAGTTTGACTAAAAGTTTTAAAACATTTGCAAAGTTATTTTAAAATCCAATTAATAAAGTGGCAACAAAGTGGATTATTTTTAATAAATCTAGTAAAATTGAGACAAAATCCAGGTAATAGTCAGACTTACAGTGATTAGTGTGAAATTTATAGAGATTTTTTTTGGCTAGGAATCTTTTTATAGAAGTTATACGGCACTTAACCTCATTCACGGACAACATCCATGATATGGTCCGGAAATCTCGTGGGCCGTATAACCACAATAAGTAGCAGACAGCTCTAAAATTTTTTCAACAAAAGCCAATAAAATAATGGGAAATTAAAACATTCAACAAGATCAACTTTAATCGATAGAAATCTCCAACCTTACCAACTTGCAACCTTTCAAACATCGCTAACATGTGATTTTTGTACCAATTCTGCATTTTCATCATCCAAATCTACAGAATTTCCACAAATTGAAATGAAATCCTTAACCTAAACTTGCTTTGCCAACATATTATCAGATATTACAACTAAAAACGTATAAAATTTAAAAAAATCTAATTAAAACTTTTAATTAATTAAAAACGTGATTCATAGAACCACCACACTAACAAATTAATATTGCAACTTAAACCTAATTACTTAATTTAACTATATAAAACTTAACAATTCGAATTCCCAAATTTCCAAAACTAATGATATGTAATATCATCAAGAAAAAAACTACAACATAACCTAATGATATAACCTAAAAAGTTAAATTTTCATAAAAATAAGTAATAAATTAAGAATATGTAGTTATATCATTTTATGAAGTTATATAATCGACATCACATATTCTAAGTTTAACACAATTTACAACTTTTCTAAAATTATTCATTAAAATTTAAACATTAAAACCTAATATAAAATCTAATTTATTTTAAAATGGTATAATCTAAGGTTAATTCGAATTTATTATTGCTTTTGCATTTTTATAAATGTTTTCTAAAATTTATAAATACATAAATAGTTCATATATTATACCATAACCTAAATTATTCTAATACAATTAACTAATTAAATATAAAAATTATGTTAAAACTTAAAAACTAATATCACAGACTTAAAAACCTATAAAACTTACATTCTCCCATTAATTTCCTATGTATAAGTAAATATTTAACATCTAAACCTAATTTCTAAACCTATTTACTAACATACTGGCAAAAACTTAAAATGCAAGAATAATATTTCATTTCCATCTACAACTGCAATACCTACATCATCAAGTTCCTGTGGAGGCCTTCATCGGAGTCGCATGATGCGGTAAGTTTGATCAAACCTTTTTACTAGTTAAATTTTTCTTGCATTTGTATAAAAGAAACAAAAACAAATGAAAAAGTCATCATAAATATTAGTTTCTAAATCATAAAACGTATTCAATATTTAACATCATCATATTATGTTAATCCCATACTCTTACTTTTAATGTTTCACATCTTCGTGTTCCCTTTATTTATCAATGAGAAAACAGTATGTTATTAACATAATATAAACCAAGAGTGATCTTGTTTCGATTTTGCTGTTAGCATATTGATATTCTTTCTCTTATTTTCTCCTGTAATTGATACGGATTTATGGAATAATTTCAAATGTTTTTGCTTCTCTTATACAATATTATATTGTTTTGCCAACCAATGTTAAACTATTAACCCGTTAAGAATCGGTTATCTGATGTTTACTTTTATTTAAAAAGTGTGAATTAGTCTATAGTTATATATTTCTAGAAATTTAATAGATATTTTAGAATGCGTCTGAATGTTCGCGAAAATAATGAGTAATTATAAATATTTAAATATATTTCTTAGTTATTTTAATTATTCTTAAATAAAATTGTGTGTTAAGCATTATGAATTGCTAACGTTGAAACGATACGGGTGTTTTCATTCGACTTGGTTACGGAAATAGTGTAAGCTTTTAGTTACTCTTTTAATGTGGGGTTTCAGTAAAATTCTAGCCATTGAAACATTGGAAGGCGAGGGTTTTGAGGCTTAATCACTCTAGAACATCTGAGAGAGATAATATGATAGGATTATATTCTCTAACATCATTTTAGTTTATTTTAAAATTTAGTTTTGTGACTAGATAGGGGCAAAATAATTATTAGTGTCTAGTCATTCTGGCCCTAACACCGAAAAAAATATAAAAAATAGGGAGTCTATAATAAACTTATGTAGGAAAATGGCGGTATTATAGGAAAGGACCGAACCCCCCCACACCACTGTTGCTAGCACATCAAAGGCTCCCGTAGTCCTATCCCTGTAGTATCCTGTGTGTAAGATTACATCGACA
>NC_060953.1:16130057-16134975 GCF_022045245.1 Lucilia cuprina | reverse complement strand
AGTTCTAGTTCAGTTCTAGTTCAATTCTAGTTCAGTTCTAGTTCAGTTCTAGTTCAGTTCTAGTTCAGTTCTAGTTCAGTTCTAGTTCTAGTTCAGTTCTAGTTCAGTGCTAGTACAGTTCTAGATCAGTTCTAGTTCAGTTCTAGTTCGTTATAATTTTTCCATATAGGCACTCAATTTATTATATTTTTTGTAACAATTGCTGTAAAATGGTTCATATTATTTAATTTCTAGATAATATTAAATAGATACCTATTTACAAGACTCTAAAAATTTTGTTATGTCTAGACTCTTTTATTTATTTGAAGTGCAAATATTCAGTTGTTGCAAAATATTACAATGTTAATATTTACATTTATTCCAACTTTAAGGTATTTGCATCTTATTCCACAAAATAAAGTAAAAAAAAATAGATTTTTCCTATGGCATACAATTAAACAACGAAATTGAACGCGTGAACAGGATGGAATTTTTAAAAAATATTTATATATAAATAAATAAAACTATATGGCACGATATAAAAGAAAATGGTATGAACATATTAAATAAATCAACAAACCATTAAATTGAAATAAAATAAAATGTACTTTTTTATTTTGGTGTGTGACAAGACATTTTATTTTGCACGTTTGAAAATACTATTAAATTGTATTCAACAGAATATAACAAAAAATTTCAAATATAAAGTAAATACTCCTAGACGTATGATTGATATGAAATTAAATTAAATTTCTTTAAATTTGTGCAAAAAGCAATTTTATATAATATTGTTTTATGTTTTGATGTATGTATTTTTTGATAATTTCTTGAATTGTTTTAAAATAAATAGGAAAATAAATATAACAAGAAAATATTTAATTTTAAATTGTTGCATAACTTTTATTTATTTCAATATAAGAATATGAAATTTAATGCTATTTTTATTAACTTATATTTTTTTCTTTTGTTTTAGGAAAAAGCCATAAATATATAACAAAAGCTGTTTGAAATCATTCTGTATCCTTGGCAATTACTAGGAAATGTAAAAAAATTTTTACAGATTTTAGGCTTTATTTATAAACACATTTTTTACAAGCAGTTTAAAAATGAAATTTTATACGAAAATTTAGTTCTAAAAACCTTTTATAAAATAAAATGTTTTTTATGAAAAAATGGGTTTATGTTTAGATATTATGAGAATATTATTTTTGTGGAATAGTGTTTGAGTATTCTTTTGCTCGTACTTGGTACTTTAATCCTTATTTTATTCGATGAATTTTTCTGCAATGTCTAGACTATTTCAGTTAAATCCATTTATATTCCACGTTTGGAATTATTTAAATTTCTTTCATTGATTCTCCACATTCCGAAGCATCAACATTTACCATCGTCAGTTATAGAAGAACTTGGATTGAGATTATCTTTTTTAGAGAGTTATTGAGTTATTATTAATAACATATGTTAAACAAATCGGCCATGGCCGATCATATGATATCCTGCATTAATCAGTTAATAATAATGTTCTACAAGAGGGCTCAAATGGTGGTTTGGAAAAATGGGCCTCTTCTTATAAATTGAGGAAGTTACGTCTACTTCAAAGTTATTAATGTAGAATTTAATTTTGTTATTAGTGTTTGTTTGTTATTTATACCCTACACCTCTTTAGTGGAGAGGGTATATTGGGTTTATGCTGATGTTTGTAACGCAAAATAAAATTGGTCCTATATTCACCTTAAAGTATACCAATCGGCTCAAAATTATTTTTTTAGTCGATTTAGCTATGTCCGCCCATCTGTTCGTCCGTCTGTCCGTCCATCTGTCCGTCCATCTGTCCGTCCGTCTGTCCGTCCAAGTAAACCTTGTAATCAAACTACAAGTCGCAATTTTGAATATAATTCAATACAATTTGGTATATGATCTCCCATTACCTATTGAGAATGGTAAAGATTGGTCTATTAATTCAAGTATCCTCCATACAACTAAACCCCCCAATAGGGCTTGTAAACTTTATAATCAAACTACGGGTCGCAATTTTCGAGAAAATTTAATGAAATTTGGAACATGATTTTTTATGGTACCGCAAACTCAGCCTTTAGAAAATGGTTAATATTGGTCCATTATTTTACCTAGCCCAAATACAACTGAACCCTCGAATAGGGCTTATAAACATTGTAATCAAACTACAAGTCGCAGTTTTCGAGATAACTCAATAAAATTTGACACATGATCTTCTATGATCGGTTCATTTTCTTATCTAGCCCCGAGAAAGTGAATCTGTGCCGAAAGGTACATTTAAATGTGTGAGTAGAATAAATATTTTTGAGTTTTACAAACATCAATACAAACTCATAATACCCTCCCTACTATAATGATGTATGGTATAAATATCTCTAATTATGATTAAAGTCCTTATTCATTTTCATAAAAAAATTTATGCAATATTCCATAATATCATTGAAATTGAATAATGACCATATTACTTAACCACATTTCCATTATGACATTTCCATGCCGCATTGAAGTTAACTTAACATCTGCAATTATTTGAAACTTCTATTGCCAACACAACTATTACTATTAACTTGTTTTCTCATTCTGAATACAAAATAACGATATATCATTTAAAACCCAGAAACCAAATGTCTATCAAAAGGTTTAAAAATATAATAAATGAGAATTGAAAAACAATCTCAATATGTACACGTATACAAACAACAAACGAATGACAAATTTACTCAATAATACAACATTGAATTGAGAAGGAAATTATAAAATTGCATTTGTCGCATTTAGACAATAGTAAATATACAGTGACGTTGATATATAAAATAAGAGAAATATTATTATAAAGTAACAATTATGTTATTGAATTATTAAAGCAACTTAATATTAGTTGCTTCCGATGAATTTGTAGAAGTTTTAATAATTGCCTACAAAAAATATCATTATGATATTTAAATACTAGAAAATTTTAAAATTTAATGCCTATTAATTATTAATTCAAATATTGCAATTTTGCCTCCAGTATAAAATCTCCTAGAAAATCATAACTTATTATTTAATATCCACTTTATACATAACCCATATACACTGTTCATTTATACAAACAACCAACAATACACGTTCATAGTTATTTATTACATAAAACCGCATTGATATAAATTGTTCTATTCTGCGGATAGCAAACAGAAGAAAAAAAACGTAAAACGAATAATACAAGTACCGCCACCACTGCCATTTTCGACCACATACAAATAACATTGTTAACTGCAGACTGATTTTGAATACAAATAATGTGAGTATGGATCATTCACGTACATACATTCATTCAATATATGCCAACACACAAGCCGCATACAGTTTTCAAATACACATCCAAACAGAAATGAGGTTTAAATGTATTGTTGTAATACAAGTAGCCAAGCCAGCAGCACATAGTAATATACAATACAAATAAACAAACAATATAATAACAAAAGTACTTGATACCCCTATTATAGAATGCAGTTGTATTTTACGTCTTCTTGTTGCCACTTTAAATCCTATTTTTCGTTTGCCATTACTAACGAGGCACATACTCGACATAAATATAATTTCCTATAAAAATTCAAATTATAGTAATAACCGATAACTTTATGAGTTCTTCCCCTTCTAAATAAGAGCGCTAACCTACTCTAATATGACTTTTTCTCGTTAGTTATATTTTGTGTAGTTTTTGTTGTTGTTTGGGTCAAAAATCTCTTCAATTACGTGTCACTCAAATATTACTAAAAATTTTACTGTGCGGTATAGTGGTTACTCATGCATATTTAATGTTACAAAAGCAATTATTTTGGAAAAAAGAAAATCATATACAGTGATGTCTTTTTAAAGAAAAACTTGTTCAAAATTATTTAAAAACAAAAAATGTTTCTTAAATCAGTGCTTTTTAAACCATTGATTACATACATTAGTTTATCCTTTACATACACATTTAAAAGAACCTAAAGAATCTGAATTCCCTTAACGTCAAACAGCAGCATTCGAAGCGTTTGGATCATTGTTTATCTCTCTCCAATCATAGACAAATCCATTATTCTTGATTAACAAGAATAAGGCAGCAGAGAGCTTCAGGAATGATAAAAACTTTAACACTTTAAGATAAATATCGGGGGAGCTTTCTCATTTCTCCTACCGAGCGCGTCCCCTGGTGGCTTATGATTCAATAATCTGGTGCACTGCTTTCTGCTTAAAGTGCAATATCAAACTACAACAGGGAGTTCAGCATACATGCTGCTTTGGTGAACGTTTTGTCATGTGAGACCAGAAATCTCCTCAAAATGAGTAAGTCTGAAGTTAGTATGATGATACGTATTCTAGAGGAGGTTCTATGTGAGAAATCTCCTCAAAATAAGTAAGTCTGAAGTTAGTATGATGGTACGTATTCCGGATTATTACGATCACATATTTGCAAAACTTTATGCACTTATTTAGACAAATGAAGAGTATAAGGAGTGAAACTTCTAGAGCACCTTATTTATCACTGTCAGTTATTCGTCGTTGTAAAATCCAAGTATCTTGCAAGTGATGTTATTCCAGAAATAACATCCGGAAATAATATTATAGAGTTGTGATAACAATTCTGCAGTGACCTTGACTGCTAAGGTTTTATGCCAATAATAAAATAACAAATAAATTGTACCTTGTTTCCTTTATTCATATGTATTTTAGTAACTGGCTATTGAAACACTTTTTTCAAAAAAAAAAAACTTATTATATGGTGTCTAAAGGAAACTTAGACCCATCCTCCATTACTTATGATGAATTTCTTCGCGGCATTAGTCCTTTTAAGTAAATTGTTGACATTTTCTAATTTAACCACTGAGCGCAATAAAACCAAATTTCGGTGTCCAGTTATATGGGAGTAAACTATTTCGCGGGTTTTAACTTAAAAAGGGTT
>NC_060953.1:16125959-16129957 GCF_022045245.1 Lucilia cuprina | reverse complement strand
AAATTAGGAAGGGAAACCATTCTCCCTTTATGTACAAATTCTCGACATAAAAAAATGGTAATTCTAAAGGTATCAAAAAGGGCCACGAGGCCTGTCATTGGTTAAGGTGCATGTGAACATTCAGGGATATAAAATTACTAAACAATTCGTAATTATTGGAACATTCTTAAGCCAAAGAGTTCACAAAATCAAACAATATTAATGTAGGTGACAGAAATATTCTACCTCTGAACTTAACAACAAGTACTTTCAAGGAATGTAATAAATTTTGCTAGTTATCAAAAAAATAAGTTAAAGTGCTTTACGCCTTGACGTACTAATTTACGGTGGTGTATTTTTATCAATAGGGGAGCTTTTTAGACGACTCAACAATGACTCTTTGTGTTTCTTAAAAATGCTGGTTTTGTAAAAAGTTCGAGCTTTCTAATCTTTGACTATTACATAACATTCGAGACGAAGATTCTTGTAATTACTCACGGAGAACATACTAAAGGAAAATTTGGAATATTTGGATATTCAACTTAACATTCTTTTCATTCAAAAGCCGCAGCCACGTACAATCCAAAGAGACTTTTTTAATAGACAGAACAAGATAAAACCCAAAACTCTATTATGTGGGCTACCAGTCACAATTTTACCAGATTATATGGTTCTCTTGTTCGATTCCTTGTCAAAGTATATCTAAAAAATCACAAGATCTAAACATTATAAAAGAATCACATTAAGGGACATCCTCGATTGAAATTGAATAACCGATTATTGGTGGTTCATTATTTGTTCATCCCTAGATTGAGAAGATTGCTTCGTGGACCACAAAATTTACAAATTTAATAAGAAGATGAGAAGGTAGAATCATTTTCACGCTATTTATTAAGATCCTTTAAACAGTTCTCTGCACAAATACATAGAGGCATTGCGTGGATCACTATAAACTTCTTAAAATATAATACATCCAAATGACTTCCGCAAAGAAGAATGTTTGTAAAGTGTTTAGGTAGATTTTAAAATTTTTATAGCGGAAAAAACTTCTAATAACCACTGTGCCTCATTTTCATGTTTTTCTGATCAAATAATCTGTAACATACATACATTATTTAACCATTTGTAGTTGTAGCTGGTTTTCGTTATGAAAACATTCATACATATGTATCTGCATGTGTACAACACAACTTTTAATGCTACCATCATTAAGTTATAATCTAAATTTGTGTTGCCTTGTTAAATAATTCCTCTTCAGTTTTCCTATGGAATACTTTAATGTTGTTCCCCTGTCATTACACATTTTGCTTCATTTAGTTTCGTTTCGTTATAATTTCAGTTTTCGCGTTGTGCATCCTTTGGAAAAATCCATTGCAGCAGTTTGCCTTTATTGGTATCAAAATTTCAAAAAAAAGAAACAAATCGTCTCCTCTAGTAGTTTTGTTTAGCATTTAAATTTTTCAGAAATGGGAATGAATAAATGTGTAGAGAAGTTGTTGTATATATACGAATCTGTGCGGCATGAAAGTACAATGATTTTTGCTTCAGCATAACTTTGCGGATAACAGTGTTGGTAAAGTAAGTATTTGTCGAATGGGTCTTCACATACATACATATGTTTATATGTGGTACGCATTGAAGTGTATATGTAATGTAGATGTATGTGTGTGTGTGTGTGTTCATTTGACCATTATGCAATGTGTTGATTATGCACGATTTACAAAAGGCAATTGAAAATCGCTTTTGAATGCAAAATATAACCAACCGCAACACACCAAATGAATATCAAGGAAGTCTTTCATTTCGTTACAAAATCACAACCGCAAACTATTCACAAAACACAATGACAATGAATACAACAAGAGTGCGATCAACTGACCGACTGTAATTGCAGTGATTGTATTTTACTGCAATTAATTGGAAAAACGAACATAATTGTGGACGCTCATAATTTTTTCTTTTTCTCTCCAAATTTTGAAGTTGTGCCAAAAATGTACATATTTCAGTAATTTACATTTAAACACTTGTATTTGTATGTTGGACATTGTCGTTACATAAAGAAGTAATTTTTCAATTATTGCTAAAAGGATTAAAGGATTTTATTTTCCTTTTGAGCAGTTTGCTATGATTGTCATTTTGACGTGGTTATAAACATTTAGGCGAGATCGCAAAATATCTAATTCGGGAAGAAGTGACAATTTAATGGGCTAAAGGATTAAAGGATTCTATTTTCTTTTTGAGAAGTTTCCTTTAATTGTCATTTATGATGTGGTTATAAACATTTAGGCGAGACCGCAGAATATCAAATTGCGGAAGAAGTGATGATTTAATTCGTTACATTTTATAAATATTAGCTTAATTATCTTTCTTAAGACAACAACTACCTTGGATCCTTTTTTTCTAAATCAATATCAATAAAATGTCATTTAGTTTTAAATTTTTACTTAATAGTTAAAAAATCACTGAAACATTTAAGCATTTCTAAGTGCCCGAAACAAATTTAATAGATTTTTTTGTAGCATCATTTATAATGTTCTTATTTTTTTCTATTATTTTATTAAATTGTTCATCTTTAGTGTTGGCTTAATTGCAGCAATAATATTACTATATATTTCCTCCTTTTTTCGTATACTCCTTTAACACAACCAACCAATTAGCAATCTATTCATGCAGACCACGTTTAAGTTGGTATAATTTTGCTGACAGAATTTTATCCTCTAGCTGCGTTTAACTAAAATAATTAATTAGTTTCTGTATTTTTTTCAGATTTGCTTGCGTTAAATTTTTCACACAATATTTTTTTTTTTTTTCGTTATCCTTTTTTTGTTTACAAATTTTTTTTAATAAAAAATTTAAGTTTTTGCTTAATATCATTTTGTTTAACTCTTTTTTATACACAATTGTTGCATGAACATGCAGCAAGGAGAAGAAAAGAACAAAAACATCAGCTTACAAAGGAGTTTGGCTTAAAGGTTTTCCTAGAGATTTCTCTTGGGTAATTTCGTTTTATTTATCTTTTTTTTGTGACAAAATTGTTTTGCTATATTTTTTTCTATTTTCCATTTTAATCCTTTTCCGCTTAAAAAAAGAGGATATTAAAACTACTATTATGTGTATAGAAATAAATTATTATCACTTTTTTCAAACACTGCAGACAAAATTAATTTGAGTAAAAAATGTTTGTGGTTAAATACTTGTATATGGGATTTTTACTATTTTTTCCAACTTTCACTTTAATTACAAAATTTATCTCAGTTTTCCTTCATAATATTTTATGTAATGAAAATAAAATTATTTAGTAAATGGATTATATATATCTACATTATATGACCACGTTGCAATATGATACTAGAGGTATTCATTTTATTTTTTGGGGTCTTATTATATGATTCTTCTGTTTGCTCTTTTAAGAGCATTATAGTTCTTCAACACTATTCTTGTAATCTTCCTTCTACAGTGCCACAAACTGTACTGTCTCCTAACTGTATTTTTAACGCATAAAAGCTTATAGCCCTTGAGGGCTATCCATCGATATCGGGTCTGCGGATCCATGGTTCCTGGACCATTATTGGCTCCTCCACTTTTTGAGCCACTCGGAGGAGCAGTGCAGCTGATGCTGCTTTATAGTGGTGCAGATTGATTTGTGTCAATCTCACCATTCTTATTTACATTTGACGATGTCCTGAGATAATCCCAGAAGATCATCATCATCACCCACCTCGTCCTTCCGAGCAAAAAGAGAGCTCGTCAATTCTGAGACTGATCGAGCGTCCTTTTTATCAGAAAGATAAGCGGCCAAGTCGCCTTCGGTGCCTTCTTTAGACTGCACGACCTCTACTTTCTCTGGCTCCATCTTCGGAGAGGGATCGCCTTTGGAGTCACAGCGATAGACTCGGAAGAAGATCGTACCAAATCCATAATAGACCTTCCCCTTTGTCTCTCTAAACGGCTCCAAAGATTCCTTACTAAGGACCACGATCACGTGTCTTGAAGGTCACTGAGCCACAGAAACCCTTATC
>NC_060953.1:16123430-16125859 GCF_022045245.1 Lucilia cuprina | reverse complement strand
TTAAGTTCTTACAACGTTGGTAGATCTTACAATTTGATGACAATGATAAGTATACGCCTATATACGAGTATTTTAAACATAATTATGAACTTAAAAGCCCTATTCGGCGGGATAAGTTTTACAGGGGCTAGATGAAATAATGGACCAATGTTAACCATTTTCAATAGGCTTCGTGCCAAATTTCATTGAATTAGCTTCAAAATTGTTTGATGAGCTTTACAAGCCCTATTCGGTGGTTCAGTTGTTTGGGCGCTAGGTGAAATAATGGACCGATCTTAACCATTTTCAATAGTCCCTGGGACAATAGAAGATCAATAGTTGTGCGCTCCTTAACCAGTGAATCAGGTAGGAATCCAACCAACTCCGGTCTACCAGACTAGAGCTCTAACCACTAACCAACCGGAGGCTACCTAACCTACCGGAGCCCACTTTTGGAGAAAGTTAAGCTTTTTTTATCTTATTGATACACCAAAGATATTTTTGGATATACCAAGTGCTCTATTATTCCTATTAGTCCGTTGGGATGTCGACGAAAATCTGCTCATTAAGAAAAAAGCATTCTACTGTTTCACTATCTGCATGATCTTCATTCTTCTTAATAGTTTCGTACAGTAGAGCATGTAATATCCATTCTTTTACTTATTCTATTTGAAAGTTTCGCGTTTTTATCTTAATGGTCTTTTTGGTTCAATCCAGTGCTTCATTATTTCTATTAATCCGTTTGAAAGTCGAACTTTTTGTAAATCTTTAATAATTAACAAGGTCAGGCAATCTTATGAAAAATTACTATTTATTGAGAGATTGTGGATATTGCGAATATTAATCATAGTATAACATTCGTTTTGGAAATTATGGTAATCTAAGATTTGAACACGAACAAGTACGTAGGAAATATAACCTTCCGATATCATCGAAAACGTTAAGGCTAAGATCCAGGATAAGGAAGGTATTCCTCCAGATTAACAACGTTTGATCTTTGCCGGTAAACAATTGGAAGGTGGTCGGAATTTGTCTGACTATAATATCGTGAATGAATCTAAGTATTTAATTTAACAGGATAGCTGCATGCCACACAACTTATAAAAAAAATCTGGCCTTCCTCGAGATACGATTTCATCCATTTGACCATCTGGTACAACATATGGAAATATATGTTCTATATAAAGTTAAATTTATAAATTTCATGTGTTTCATCTATAGTTTTCCAAAGTTAAAACATTAAATTTCCAAATTGTTTCTTTGACCTCAATTTAACTTCAATCCCTTGTAATTGGAATATCCTTAAAACTCATTTATTTCTACTATTCCCCCTATAATATTAACATTATATTCAAAATCTATGATAACTTTAACTCAACCTTTGTTGCATGATAACATAAATACTGATTAGGCTTAAATATTATTATAATGTTATTATTCCATTCGTAGGTATTATATTCAAGGAACTAGACATCACATTATTCAGTTGAGGATTTAATTTCACAACTATAAACTCATTTTGTAGCACTTGAAAATCATCATCTTTTATGCTAAAGTTTATGTTTAATTAGTTTTGTCTTTCTGCTCTTTCAGTTGCTAAACAACGTGATTGTGTCTATGTCTGTGGCAGTTATAAACTCAGAAAAATATTATTGAAATCCAAGGTAAACCAAATGAAAATGTTTTAAATGAATTCAAAGTAAGAAATTAGTTAAAATGTTAGTGATAGTCACTTTGTGCACATAATGTGCTTGGTTATCATTGGAATTATGTTTTAGTCCTTAGAATGGAGCTAGACAAAGAGCATTCTTAAGAACTGTTTTGATTTTGCCTTTTCACGCATTAAAAATATAAATAAAAAACTTATTAAGAACAGAGGTAGGCAATGAGTGATCTAAGCAATGAAGTCAAAGACTTTCTAAATTTTAACGCTGTATTTTCTTCGAGTGTAACACAATGTGAATGAATAAAGAGAACAAAGTAGAATTAGAAATTTTAATTATACTTACCTCCGTATTATATGAAACAATTATAATCTCTGACACAGTTGTATAGAAATAGGAAGAACTATTAAATGTGACGACAGTCTTTCTCTATGGTAATTCTCCTTAGTGTGTGTTGGACGTGAACGTGATGTCGGCCTTTAAAGTGTACAATGAATATTTTCAATTTCTACAAAAACTTTACATTTGATAAAATTAAAATGGCTCTCTATACAAATAGTCACAAGGTGAAAGGACAATTTTATCATTAAATATATTTGCATAAGACCACACATACATACACAATGTGGTTTTAAATTTTAATTTCTTATTTTATTTTACTTCTTTTATATGATAACGTGTAATGTACAAACGTGTATAGAGAATAATTTTTATCAGAAAACACCAAACGAAATGTGATTGTTTACTATTATCATAAACTTCCTCAATTGTCGATGTAATCTTACA
>NC_060953.1:15986578-16123330 GCF_022045245.1 Lucilia cuprina | reverse complement strand
CTAGAACTGAACTAGAACTGAACTAGAACTGAACTAGAACTGAACTAGAACTGAACTAGAACTGAACTAGAACTAGAACTGAACTAGAACTAGAACTGAATTAGAACTAGAACTTAATCTTAATCAGCGTAACACTAGATTACAATGAAAACTCCCTAGCTTTTGATTAGGAGTTCTGAATTATAATTTGAACCAATGAGCTGGTCTAAACAAGAATATCTATTGTATTAGAACTAATGTGTTTTACATTTAAATTCTTATTAAATAGTCATTATAAAGTAAATGGTTTTCTTTAAACAATTGTCAATCAAATGGATAATTATATTTACTTATATTGTACCTTGTTTGTCCTATTTACTTTCCTTTGATTAGCAGTTTTAAAAATGTAATTTTCATGTTTATTGTATCGTGCCTGGGTAGGCAGCAAGTATTACTTTTCTACGAAATCGTAAGTTGGGCTGTTTATAAAATAATAAATTGCTTTGCGGAGAATTTGTGTTTACTTTTAATTTTTGTTTTGTGAGACAGTTGATAGATATTTAGGTCAATTACAAATTTTAATAGCCATACTCATAAACACATGTTTATTTTATAAATGGTTTATAAATCAAATTTTGTTTGGAAATTTTGTTTTATAAGCTTTGTATAAAAAAATTGTTGTTTATAAATAAGGGAAAATAATATTTTAAATATTTATTTTAGGAGGGAGGCCATAAAATATTGTTAACGCCTTTTTAGACAGTTATTAGAATCGAAAATAAAGTTGACTATAAAAAGTTTACTTAAGTGGGTATTTGTTATATTGACGAGTATTTTGCTGGGGGAGACTCAAACTTTATCAAAGAGATATTAGTTTATTAAATGCCGTTTGATGTTTGTTTCAGCAGAAGCATTGTCTTATTTTAAATTTAATTGTTTCTATGTGAAATGATTAGAAAATATGTTACATAATGTCCATATTCTTAGTGATTTTTGCATTAATCTAAATCCCTAATGTATGTCTTCAAAGTTTTAGCTATTTTCAGTTAATTCCACAAAGCCAGACATCATGTCTTGTCAAGCCAATATTCATCAAAGAAGTACAAAACAACATAATTGCTTGTCTAATATGAACTTTTAACCTGTACCATAGACAACTTGTTAATGGCAATGTACTGTACTCCACATATTAGGGTGATGGGTACAGAGAAATTTGAAAAGTAATTCAAATTTCAAAAACACAGAAATGTAATCGAAAGTTGTATGTTTTTCTAAATTATCGTATTATAATTGACAGAGAGAATACAAATTTTAGCTACAAATCATTAAGTACACGATGTCTAAAGTTAGTTAGGCATGTGTCCTAAATATGGACGTTGGTCTCAATTTTTCATACTTTCGTCATTTATAAATTTTTGGCCTATTTTTGCACTAAAATATTATCTTTTATAAGCAATTTATCTTTTCAGGCCATCAAATGAAATCCAACATTTCACTTTAGAATATGTTATTTAAAATCCGGTTTGATCCTTCTTTACCTCAGTAGTCGAGCATGTTTTTTAAGATAAATTTCAGATACTTGAGACTTCTATATCATCATATTTCATTCTGATTTTGCTGTAAGACTTCAGATGAACAAATCTGTATCTAAAATATTTATTTTAAACTTTTGCCAACTTATAAACAGAATGACAAAATCAACATAATAGAAGTGGTTTCTCTATCACATTCAGGTACCATCGTTTAGAAGATTAGATATATTAGGTAGCCACTATTGTTACACTCTGTCATATTATACCGTCCGACAAAAAAAAGAAAAAATTCGTTAGACAAGAACTGTATGATATACATCTGATGCTATGCATTTAAGGGAAAAAATCTGCGTTTTTAGATTTTCATTTCGTGATCTTGTGTCCTCTCAAAAGGACTTCAAAATTTTTAAGAGTACATTTTTCAAAAAATATTCAAAAATACTTTTACTAATTAAAAAATCCCAAATTTGGTGTCAAGCCAACAAGAAAAATTGAAGAATATTTTGTATTATTTTAATTGTATACTGTTAGAATGAAAATCTTTGAAAATGTATTTTAAAATTCGTATCCTTAAAAATCTATTAAAAAAGTTTTTTATACATCTTTTGATTCTGACAGAATAAACTAAAAATAAAACAAAATAGTTTACAATTATTTTTGTTAGCTTGACATCAAACTTGGCATTGTTTGATCAGTAGAAGTATTTTAAAATATTTTTTGAAAAATGTGCTTTTTAAAACTTTGAAGTCCTTTTGAAAGGTCACAGGATCACGAAATGAAAAACTAAAAACCAGGATTTTTTCTCTTAAATTTAAAGTTTCACACGTCATCATCAGGTTCGTGTCCAATTTTGAGTGTCGGACGGTGTTATCGAACATTTTAAGCCATTCATTACTATATCATCATAGAAGCATTTTTGATTATATGAAAATTAATTTGTAGGAAACACCTCTAGTCATACTGTACTGCAGAGCATTGCAGAAATTGAAAGTACAATTGACTTTCAATTGCAAAAGAAAACAAAATTGCTAAAAAATAATCTAAAGAATGAAAATTTTCTATTTGAAAAAAAATCATAGAAGAAAAGCATAGAAATTGAACAAAATAAAAGATGTTAAGAAAGCCATAAAATGAAGTGTAAACAAGAGAAATAAAAATACAATACAACAACAAACAAAGAAGAAAATTAAAATTATAAACCCTGCAGTAAGGGGTGGCTACTACTTTGATAAGTTTTGTACTGAAAAATTTATTAAAACTGGTAATATTCTATATTACTTAGGGTCACTAAAGTAACTAATGACTGTCACAATAGATTACTTTTAATGATTAAATAAATATTGATTTTTCTTCCTATCTCAATACGATTTTTATGACCATACTATAAAAACACCAGTCAGCCAAGAGAATATTTAATTATATTACGAATAGAATGTTGACACACACATTTACAAAAAGGTTCTTACTCTCACTTATACGGGGAGTGCAATGAACCACAAAAAGCAAAAACAGCAGAAAAAGAATAATAAAAGTATAAAAGAAGAAAAATAATAAATAAAAAATCAATATTTCTCATGACTTTTCCAGGGCTAACGAAACAAAAACAAATTGCCATAAAAAGTTCTTATTGTCGCTGTTTTAGGATTGTATGTCAGTGTGGTTATAATTGTGTATGTGTATTTGTGTCTTTGAATTATACAATCATATAAAAACACAAAATATATCCACCGGAAGTATTATTCTAGGTATTAAATGACATTGTGACAATACAAGCACGTGTTTATTTTATTTCAAACATATTCTACTGTATGAACATGTTTACCACAGAAATTCTATCTCTCATTCCAAAGGTAATATTAGACTTGGACTTAAAAATTACATAAATTGTGTTAAGTTTAATTTTAGCTGCAGATCACTTATATGTAATAATTTTTATTCGTATATTTGAAAATGTAAACTTTTTTAATTAAAATTTTTTTGAGGGCAGGTCTAAGATATTTACTTCTACATACATATGTACATATCTATAACAGTAGCAGACAATAATAATTTGTACGTACATATATCCATTCATTCATTCATCCATTATTTCTATCTTATTTTACAATTTATATATTTTTATATGAAATTGATTTAAACATAAATAAAACCGTAAAATAAATATTAATTCCATTTAGGCTGTCCCAAAAGAGAAATTTAAACTTGAATTGATTTTATAAAAAGGATTTTAATAGTTGTGATTTATTTCCTTTTTTGTGGTGATTTTAAGTGGAAAAGGTAAGCTTTACTAAAGTAATATTAATCTTGTCAAGATTATTAATAATGTTTTTATCTGGAAATTGTTTTACCATTTCTATATCGTATTGGATTTATGAATATATATTGGATTTATGAATATATATTTTATACATTTTATGAAAATTTCAAATCAGTTTACCCCTTTCAAAATTAGCTTCCAAAAATGTATATTATATTGTTAAGGTTATAGCCTAATTTACATATACATAGATTCATTAAATAAATACATTGAAAAGTAAAAGCTAAAATTTACTTACACAATGGCATTTTAAGTAATTTTTTTTTAACACGGTGCTACATTGAAGGCATGAAGATACTTATGTATTAGTATACATCCGATGCGTCTACTTCTAGTATTCGCAAAACGTTTTAGTATACTTCCAATGCATCTACTTACTTCTAGTATTCGCAAAACGTTTTTCCATTGATAGTACTTACAAAGGAAAAGTTTGCAAGTCATTACAGGACTCGTTTCTAATAGTGCAAACGGTAAGTATTATCTATTGAAACTTAAGTTGCTGAGTAAGTACATGTCATTGGCACGTGAAATTCAATACGTATGAGTGTTATTTTAATTAAATAATAATCATACGCAATGTTATAAAAACGTTTGATTTCAAAACAAGTTATAAGTATTCCAAGTTGCAGGATCAAAAGGATGTATTATAAATTGAAAGTAAATTAAAGAAGCTTAGAATCTGATCATAATAGATCGACGCTTTATTAATTAATTACACATGAAAGCAAATCGCACTTACCGTCAATATATGAGATATATCGACTTACACTTTGTGTCGAATTTCATCGCTTCTCTCGTATTTTTTAGCCATTAATGAACGTTGCAGTCATTTTTTGGAAGGGACCTTATAGGGGAGGGGGGAGGTGGGTAGGGTGAATCATGGACCAATCCTCATACAATTTTTTAGATAGATTTTGATTCGCATGAAACTTACTTATGTCGAGTTTCATCTATATACTAATATCTTTAAGCGAGTAAAGTCATTTTCTGAAGGGGAACTTATATGGGGGTAAGGTCAATTATAGACCGATCCTCATAAAATTATGCATAGTGATTATATATAACTTATTTATGTCGATTATAATAAACTTATTTATTTCGATTTTCATTGCTATATTCGTATTTTTAAACAAGTTATGACTGTTAAAGCTGCATTTCGAGGGGCCAATTGTATGGGGGCTATACAAAAACGTGGAACGTGCTCCTTTTCAATACAAAACAAACCTTACCTATAAGAAATATTTATGTGAAATTTCAACCCTCTAGCTCTTTCCATTCGGACTCTATCGTGCTTTCAACAGACAAATGGATGGACGGACAGACGGACAGACATGGCTAGATCGTCTTAGAATTTAATGAAAACCCAGAAAATATATACTTTTGTGGGTGTATGACCAATATTTCGATGTGTTACAAACGGAGTCACAAAATCAATATACCCTGTATCTTTTTTGATGGTGGGTATAATAAAACATTTACTTTTTCTCACTTTGTTTAATTATTTTTTATTACGCGTAAGCAAATGTCTATTTTTATTATTTGCATGTGAGAACTATTATTTGACGCCTAATAACACAGCAAGGCGATGGTGTAGAGAAAGCGTGGCGAACTGCTAGCCGGAAGATTCCAAGTTTATTTCCTGTCTGTGTCGACTTTCTGTTTTTTCATTAGTTTATTCAATTATTCGGGTTTTCGTCTTTTTCGACTTATTCGACAAATAATTATTCGGATTTTACGTTGGTCGGTTAATAATCGGATAATTAAAAATTATTTGGTTAATCGAATAAATAGAAACTAGATGTTTTCATTGCTTTTTTCACAACAATTTTTTTCCTGTTATAAAAAAAATATTATTTTGCACTTCTCTCAATTCCATGTGGGATTATATTATCCAGAGGTTTAATTAATTCGATTAAAACACAATTTGTATTAATTTAATATGTGTATTAGAAATATTTCGTTTAAAGCTAGGGGTTTGTTAATTAATCACTATATTAAGTTTAACTTAAAAGTTTTCACAAAATATAAATTTCACAATATTAATTCAATTTAAACGACTTTCAATTCACAATCAACTTAACAACTACTTTCAACTTTTTAACTTTATATCACGACTGCTGCTGGACAACTGACTCTATTATAGACGAAAACCGTCCGTCTATTGAAAGCTACTCGTCCGTTTTTTATGTAATCGTTGTTTTTCATGTCTTCTTGAAAAGTCTCCTAAATCTCATAAAATATATTGTCGTCTTATTTCAACTTTATATGCTGTCAAATACAATGGTCGTTTCACTATATTCTCGTCAATTTTCCTAGTTCCAGAAAATTCCTCAGTTAAACGGTCAAAAAATGTTGTTACAACTTTATCAAGCTTAACCCTTAGTAGGGTCGTGTGCGACAAATTCCACATATATTCTATGTTTTTTGTTCTTTTTTTTCAAATATTAGAAATTATTTCATTTGATGTAAAATTCTTTTTTATATAAAGAAATTAATGATTTTATAAATTTTCAACCAGTTTTAGTATTCATACGTTCCAATGAACCAGTGTATCGATTAACCGATCGATGATTAATCGTTCAAATACTCTAGTGGGTAAATAAGATTCAGTAAAGTAGAATATAACATTCTTACTTGTTATTTGTCATACAGAAATTTATTAACATTTCATATGTTTATGTTCTTGTATAAAGTACACCTATGCGTATAAGTATTATCCAATGTAAATAATAATCATACGTACCATAGTACTATACATAATAACATAGGAACATATTCACGGAGAAGCATGTAAAACTATTTTTAAAAATTTGTTTAAAAACAACAACAACTAAGAAATTTTCAGAAAATTATAAAACTTGTCACCATTATAATATTTCAACCTAATATAAAGTAACTTTTTGTTTTATAAATACATATTAAAATAATAATTTAAATCACACAAATAAAACCACTCATCGAAATACATAATCGTATTTAAAATTGATTGTTATTAATGCAAATTTTAATAACTTTGATTAGTTTCGAAGTTTTACACAATAATTTAAATCTACTTTCAAAGTTTTAAGTTTAAAGGATTTAAGTATAGATTATTGTAAATGTGTTATTATGTTGAAATTTGTATTTTATGCGATTTATGTATAAAATGATTAAGTGCAAAATGAAATTCAAATTGGTTTAATTCAGTGATTTACTTTAGAAATATTTTAATTCTTTATACTTGATTTTTTTTTAGTTTTAAGATTTTATTATTTACATTTAGATTTTTTTTCATAAAAATGTTAATTTCTAAATAAAATGCATATTTCGAAATCAAATTAAATGAAATATAAAAATTTGTATTTTGCAGTAAATTATACAATTTTAATAGAGAGAAAGGAATAAAAAAGTACAATAAATTTTATTTGGAACATTAGGTTGGTTCATATTATATATTAACATGCTGGCTTATAAGACGGGCATATTTATTCATTAGACATGGTTAAATACTAACCGGAAACAATAATTTTTCAGAACTCTTAGAATATTTGAGAAAACTCTACTACGTTGAAAAGTCTAAAATCATAATTTTTTATTAATTTTTGCAAAGTGTTAAATGAAATCTAAATAGGACCAGCAAAAGCCAAATCGATTCGCATAATGATTTCCAAGATTTGCATACATCAAAACAAACCCAACATACCCTCCGCACTGGTGTTTTGCTCATATTTCTGTTGTTTTGCTGATTTTAAATTTTAAACTTTTCGAGAGCATGTCTGAGAGAATTATTGTAGATTTTGATCTCAAAGGTATCTCAGTCACAAAATCACAAAATGATTTGATTTGGTATACTTTAAGGTGATTATGGAGCCAATAATTCAAAGGGTAACATACATCAGAACAAACCCAACATACCCTCCATACTAAAGTGGTGTTTTGTTCATATTTCGTTGTTTGGTCTTATTTCTGTTATTTTGATGTTTTTCGAGAACATGTCTAACATAATTATTAAATATTTTGATCTGAAAGATTTCCCAGTCTTCAGAAAAGGGTATCAACAGACAAAAATGCAAATAGATAAGCGAACATGGCTTAATAGATTAATCAACAAGGATCCTGTATATACACTTATATAGCTTTCTTACTCTCCTCGGGCGCATATTGATGAAAGACCCTTAGTTTGTTGATAGTGGAATCCCGATGAAAAGAGGTGGTATCAGTTCATCCAGCCTGCCGGGACTATAAACTAATGATAGTTAATCGTCGAATCGAGAACCGGTAGTTCGCAGGACAGAGTTTCGGACTTTGTCTTACCATGTGGTGACTGTTGTTTAAATTCCCGGCAAGATAATGTCGGTTAAAAGACTGATGCAACATGCCGACACACAGAGATGACTAAGAGTTGAAAATAAATTCATGTTAAGTATATATGAATGTAGAAGTATAGGGATTTTACCCGTCCTTGTCGAATGTTGTTCTATATGGGTGTAGGTATCGAATGAATAAGAAATACCATTGAATTTTCCTTCCTTGTCCAGACCAGAGTTCTCTGATGTAAAAACAAAGTCCTCGGCTTATTTTAAGGCTTCGTGGGTCGGTATATCTACGGTCAACAAAAGCCACTCCAACAGCGTGGTTGTAAACAGGACAACAATGGTCAGATATTAGATCGATTGAGCAAAATGCTTGTACATGGAAAAACTATGTTTATGATACACAAAGGAAAGGTGGTGAGACTACAAAGAAGCTCATACCGTGGATGAAGAATACCACTGTGAAGCAAGGACAATATGTTAGATGTTCACAAAAAGCACTTTGACATTCATAACCTTCTCTCAAAAATGAGAATGTAATATACATACTTTTTTGGAACCCTCCCTAATACATAGATTTATGATCGTAATTTATATGTTTATATTTTTTTGTGAACACATGCAATATATTTTTACTTTATTTTTGCAATTCTAACAGAAAATTAAAATTTTATTTGTTGCAATTTCATTTAAATCCATTCATATACATTTCACTCTATTTATTATTTTATTACGATTATTTTCAGTTTTATACACAGTATCTCTAAAACTTAGTTTGCCATGTTTTGGTTTGCTGTCGCTGTCAATTGAGCATAAATTTTATAAAAAAAAAAATTCTGTCAATAGATATTGTTGCTGTCATTGAATCGCTTGTAAAAAAAAACAATTTCGCATTAGGTTGCATTAGTTGGCCAGTTAAACCACCTGTAAATTACACTGTAGTCATAAACGTATTATACATTGTGCAAATTCGCGTACTTCCAATTAAATAGGAGACAAAAAAATAATATAATAACAATTTATCAAAAATTTATGCATAAATGATTACAATTGTATGTGCATAGAACAGGAAGTGCATAAAAATAAATCTAATAAAAATTTATGACATTTCAATGGAAATTTATATCCACCAAGGGATGTGTGACCATATGTGTTGTGTTCGTTTGGGATTATGCACTTGTTCATACTTTAGTGTAAATGAATAATAAATCAGATATAGAATAAAATAATTTCTGTTTTTAGTTGTACAAAATTAAATTTTCGAAAAAAAGTGAAATGTTAAAAAAAAACTTTTGTATTTGTTTTGAATATTTGATTGGATAAAATAAAATTTATACAAATGAAATTTAAATAATTTGTAATATTTTTTTTTTTTTGAAAATTAAAATCACCATATGTCGAAGAGGCAATAAGTTCTAAGTTTTACATTTTTCGCTTTTTTATTCCTTTTGACTGAAAAGTGGTGTCACAAATAGGAGCTCAGGATTAAGCTTTGAATGTGCATTCAGTAACGTTATGCCACATTTAGACTACAATATAACATTAAACAAGTAAGAGTTCTATATTCGGCTGTGCCGAATCTTATATACCCTTCACCATGATGTGTTAAAAAATAGTCATTACGAATTTTATTACAAAAAATCAAAAAATAACAATTGTAGCCCATTTTATACGATCTAAATTAATCCGGGCTCTACATGCTTAACTTCATATTTCTAGGTTCAATATTATAGATATTTTAAAAAGTACCTTTTAAAGAACGAAAAAATACCAAAAACTTCCTTTTATGGGTTCCCAAAAAACATGCTTGGCCCAAATTTCATCAAATTATCTTGAAAATTGCCGCCTGTACTTTGCGGCCTTGAGGTTTACATAGACAGCCAGACAGACAGCCAATCGGACAGACAGCCAATCAGACAGACAGCCGGACAGACGGACGGACATATCTTTATCGGCTCAAAAAATGATTCTGTATCGATCGGTATACTTTAAGGTGGTTATTTGACCAATATTTTTGTGTGTTACAAACATCAGAACAAACGTATAATACCCTCCCCACTATAATGGTGTATAGTATAAAAATATCCCACATTTTTAACATACTGACTGATGTAGGGTATCATTTGGTTGGCTGTGTCCGTTTACACATTCATATTTGTTCGGCAATTTCAGTGATCAAAAACGCATGTTAATCGAGGTAGAGGTGTAGTGTTTTATTTTTATGTAGGTTTCTTTAGTCATGCATATAATACCTTCATATCTTACTTCCTTACGTAGTTATATATTTTTATTTTTTAAGAAATACAACATAATAAAAATAAGTTAATTACTCACTGCTTTTTTTTTATATGTTTGCACAATACATTTCCCCTTCTCAGTTGGTTGGACTTACATAACTGGGTTGAAGTATTAAAAAATAAACGTTTATATTTAAGAAATGTATTTTATGAAACGAAAAAGTCAAATAACAATAACAGTCATAATAATAACAATAATGTACGTAATTACAATTAATTAAAGAAAACAAAAGAAAGTAAAAGTTTACAATGAATACATTTGTACATAAAATATTTCAATAAGACATTTTCACCACAAATCACTTAATAAAACTGTCATGGGATTTATATATTATTTTTTTTTTTTGGCCTTTAACTTTATAAATAATAAAAAATAAATAAATGTTGAAACTTTTATTGTTTAATGTCTTTTAATAAATTATTTAAGTGCTTGAAGATAATTAAGAAAAATTTTCAAATATTTAAATTGCAGAAGTTGAAGAAGTATGTATTGTAGAATGGGTTATGTTCAGAGGGCAGTTTCAGTGTTTAAAAGAATTTGTGTTCCTTCATGTGAACTATATTCTACAACTAATTGTGAGCAAAATACCAATGAAGTCCATGATTCTTTTATCTTCAGTTATTGCAAAATTCGTAATTTATCAGTTATTCAATTACCGAGACAAGTACGAGTACAGTACAAAGTTAATAGACGCTTATACGTTTTATACTCTACAGAACATTTTTTATGTTCCTTCTAAAACCACACCACTATAGAGAGGTATTATGCGTTTGAGCTGACATATGTAACATCCAAAAATATTGATCCCCTGTATAAAACATTTTTTATGTTCCTTCTAAAAACACATTTTTATACCTTACACAAATATATGTTGGTAACACCCAATAATATTGGTCCTGTAAGAATCACATTTTAAGTCGTTTATATCCTTCCGTTCGTCCGCCTTCTATCTGTCTGTATGTCTGCACATGTGTATAAACCTTGCAATTTGGTAAAATTTTAAGATAGTTGACAATATAAATACAATTATGCTCTCCATCACCATCAGTGGTGATAGAGGGTATATTTTAGTTTGTTATTCCATGTGTAACACCAAGAAATATTCATTATGGACTCAACTCAAGTATATATATTCTGGGTTCTTGTGATATTCTAAGTGGATTTAGCTATGCCCGTCTGTCTGTCTAATATACGCTCACGTTAAAACTACAAAAAAGTGTATCAACCAAATTCACCAAAAATATTTGCTGTTGTCCTAAGCAGTAAAATCAGCAAAATCGGTTAACGAAATAAAAAGTTGTGAATAAAAATATCAGACTACCTCGACAAAAATTACGTGTTTTTTCGCAATTCTTAAGCACATTTCTCAGAAACTACAAAAGATTATTCGCCGAATTTAAGCACACACTATTTTCTCTTCCACGGATCAAGTATGTTGAAAATCATAGATCAACCTGTAGTTTGATTACGGACGGACTCTAAAAGAAATTTGTATAACCTACATATATACAAACTTAGTTCTCGAAATCAAAGCTAAAAATGCTACGATGTGCATTCAATAACATTATGCCACATTAGAGTGCTCCAAGCTTGTATGAAGGAAAAAAATTATCCTACAGGCTGTCCCCCCCTAGAATAGTTTTATGGGTTATAAAAATAAGTCGTGCAAAAAATTAGGTCAATAGGACTAGGTTAACTGGTGCCGCAACGGCTCTGAAGTTTGAAGATGCATTTACAAGGGGAAAATATGCAATTTTTTCAGTTTTCATAAAAGTTTTGTCATTAAACAATTCGTTTTTCATTTTATTGTCAAAGAATCGTAATGTACACAGAATTAGCGTTACAAAAAGATAAAAAAAAACAAAAATTGGTTGAAAAATGTAAAAGTTATTAAAAATTCCCCAGGCCATTATCGTGTCTCAAAGCACTTAAATTCGAAATGTGATAAAAAAATAAACAAATTTTTGAAAATATTCTAATAAAACAATTGTATTACTTAAAATACATCTGTAGTTACTTGAATATGAGTTTTTGTCCTTATAGAATAACGTAATCCTGTTCTCAGCTATGATCGAAAAATTTTGATATTTTTAACGGTCGTTTCAAAATTCAAATTTTAGTTTTTTTGATACTTTGTTAAACAAATTTCAATATTTTTGGGAGAACTTATAGGGATTTATGGACAACAGATTAGGGAATAAAACAGTAAAAAATTAAGTGAATACCTCTTACAGTTTTCCTGTACCTGCAATTTGAATTCAGCGGATTTCGGGAAAAACGCATTTTTATGTAATATTTTGCAAAATTAGCCTTTTTATTATATTGTTGTGTATTTTAAATGGAACCCTTTTGTAATTTTATTAGTCCACATATTTCTAAATAAAAATCAAGAGTTTCATGCAATTTGTACGCCATTAACCCAAAAACTTTAAAGGTCAAAGGTGAAATTTTGTAATATTTGCAATTTTTGATGGAAACTAGTCGAAATTGTTTCTATTATTAAGTAGATTATCATAAAACTTAAGAAATTTATTTATTAATAACCGATATTTAAAATAATAGTAAAAAAAATAAATTAACCCTTAAATGAAATTGCAAATGGGTTTTATTGAAATATGTCCAAATTGGCATGTTTTTAAAACATTGGGGTCCTTTTGACCCCAAGGCCGTTTAAGGGTTTTAACTTTTTTTCACTATTGTTGTAAATATCGGTTGTTAATATAATAATCTACCTAAAAATAGAAACAATTTTGACTAGTTTCCAACAAAAATTGCAAATATTACAAAATTTCACCTTTGACCTTTAAAGTTTATGGGTTAATGGCGTCCAAATTGCATGAAACTCTTGATTTTTATTTAGAAATATGTGGACTAATAAAGTTACAAAAGGGTTCCATTTAAAATACACAACAATATAATAAAAAGGCTAATTTTGCAAAATATTACATATAAAATGCGTTTTTCTCGAAATCCGCTGAATTCAAATTGCAGGTACAGGCAAACTATAAGAGGTATTGACTTAGTTTTTTTACTGTTTTATTCCCTAATCTGTTGTCCAAAAATCCCTATGAGTTCTCCCAAAACTATTGAAATTTGTTTAACAAAGTATCAAAAAAACTAAAATTTGAATATTGAAACGACCGTTAAAAATTCGAAACTTAGTTTTTTTGAAGCACTCTAATGCCACATATAGACTACAATATAACATTCAATAATGTTGATACAGTATGTTCTATAGGAGCATATTAAACAATATTTATATCCTTTTAAAATTTCAGATTCAATTTCCTTTAATATATTGTTTTGACATGAACAATAGAAAAAAAAAACGCAAAATCAGAAAAATATTCTCAATAAAAATATAATCAGCTTTATTTCTATATAAAAGTCTGTTTATGCTACAACTGTATTCCAACTTCATATGAAATGTACATAAAAGTATCTTTTATGTATGTGAATGTTTTTTATATTCTATACCACTATAGTGGAGAAGTTATTATGAGTTTCTGTTGATGTTTGTAACACCCAAAAATATTAAAAATACATCAACCTTAAAGTCTAGCAATCGGCTAAGAATCACTTAATGAGTAGATTTTAAAGATAATTTGATGCCCACTCATCTATTCTTTCATCAGTCTGCCTGTTCATCTGTCCAAAATCGACACAATGTGCAGATGTCCTTGGGTGCTCTATACAACTCGGAATTTTTAAGACAGATAATTGATGCGGGGTATCATATGATCGGCCACACCCAACTATATTTTCTTAGTTGTTTCATATTTTAATATTTAAACAATAACTATTCCGGCTCTGTCATGCAAATGTAAAACATGTTTATTTTAAACATTTTGTTTAGTTTCCTTTATAGTCTTTTTGCATAATCTGATCATAACATTTTGCCAAAAGCTTTCTTTACAAGTCTTCAAATGATGTGTTTAAAATCTACAAAATAACATGTTTTGAAATGAAAACGTGCTGAAATTCCACTAAATCTGAAAAGCTGTATGTAAAGAGTGTGTTTTTAGTTAAAAGTGCTACTATTGCAGTTATCCTAAAAAAAAAGTTTCCATTTTTATCTGTTTTCTCGAATGACGTTGTAACGTTGCCAAAACGCATTTGAAAACCCATTAAAGTATTTATAGAACCGTAACTTTAGAATTTAACATTTTTGTTTTGCCAACCTTGCTAGTAGCTGTTGCTGACAAAAGGACTTATTCATATTTTTTATTAAAGGTTCAGAAAATAAATTTTGTATGAACATTTGTCTTATAAATCTAAATATTTATACTTATCAAAGGTTTGTAATTGAAATTTTAATACAAAGTTTGTTTTATAAACCTTTGATAAAAGTTTATGAATAAATTCCCTACGTGTATTAAATAGTTTGTATAAAAAACCAAAATAAAAAGAACTTTGGTGATAAATAAAAATAAAACTTTTTTTTGCTATTGCAGATAATATTATGTGGTATAATTTGTGGTCATTCTAAAAACAATTTAAAGAGTTCTCAAAATTTGTAAAACAAGTTTTAAACAGTTATATTTAAAACTAATTTACACAATACGTTATAAGAAATGTGTGTTAAAATTTTTTGGTAAAATAAATGTGTAAAAATATTAAATAAAGTAAAAAAAAAATCGAAAAATTAATAAAAGAAAGTTTTGAATTTATTTATCTACTGGCTTACTTAAAACAGTATATCAAAGTTTTATAGAACAAAATTGGTATAAACCATTATATATTTTGAATGAATCCTTTAATAAGTAATTTTAAAGACCAATTGAACAAACGAATATATTAATTGTAAAACAAACTTTTATACTAGTGTTATAAAGGTTTTGCCTTTACTTCTAGTCTATCTCAACTAACGAATATATTAATTGTAAAACAAACTTTTATACTAGTGTTATAAAGGTTTTGCCTTTACTTCTAGTCTATCTGAACTATAAACTAGTGATGTTCTAATATATATTCTGCCCTTTCTTGAAATGAGTTAATGCGAAAGGGTCGCATTAAAGAACCACATAATCTGTATGCAGAGAAGAGTTCCGAGAGACTTTGTTCTGACTTATGCACAGTGAAATCTATGAATTGGGATATAACTCTCTATAAGTTACAAACATAACTCAGAGGAATGACCGTTTGAATAAGCAGTGGAAATGAGTATATGATTAGCATTAATGTGGGGGTATACGGATCTTGTCTGTTCTCTATGGGTGTTTCGATAAATGCGAAACGTGCTGGGTTGAATGTAAATGAATGAATGGTTTCTTATTGAAATTCCCATCCATGTCCCTTTTCAGGAAAAATTTTGCTTATACCAGATTAACTACAGTGTATTATCTGTGAGTTAGATTAAGATCTCAACTTATTCAGTGGATTCGTGTCTCGGTTTATCGAATAGGCCTATGTTGCCCACACAACACAGACCACCCCATCTGCATGGTTGTAAACGGAAGTGATGTTTTTGCATCTCGGAAGTTTAAGGGGCACCATTATACTAATAAACATTGCTTATCAAGTTATAAACTACCTATGTTAAGCTTTGTTGGTGTCATATTCTATCAAATCAATCTAGAAGATAAGATAATAGCACGATCTTCCATCTCGATGTACTGTTTTGCTAGACGCTAATATATCTTGCTTAAATCTATATTTCGGCATAAAAACGGTAATGTTGTCGGTAGTCCCATAGTCAGACGATTGACTTTGGGACTAAGCGTTGGAAATTAGTTGATGTTAAATGTATATGATAAATAGTAAAGGTGTGTCGTCAAGGAAGCTTACATTCTGAGTGAAGAAGATCACAGTGAATTAAGGCAGACAAGACAGGTGCTCATGTATAATACTTCAACATCTTGTTTAAATTGTACTGGGATACTCTTGTCCCAGTTTTGCATTAGTCAAATACAATTAATTTATACCAAGTGCTTTCTTCCTTTCATTACCAATTATAATCAAGTGATATGATACCATTATATAACTTTGTTGGTGGCATATTATATTTAAACAATTTAGAATATTAATTGATAGCACGGACATCCATCTGCATGTTCTCTTTTACTAGGCCGTAGTTCATCTCGGTTGTCGAGGTTTTATTGTAAATCCCCAGACCCGTTATATTAGCCATTGTATAGGTATCCGTTTAAGAACAGATATTCTATTGGGATATCAAAGTTCCCAAAAGTTTTCGGTGTGTTCTGCTTTAGTAGCTTGCCTTTAAAAGTGATATTGTTAAATACATCTTGTAGCTTCCGGTAGGTAAGTGGTTAGTATTCTAGTCTGGTAGACCGGAGATGGTGGGTTCGATTTCCATCTGTGGCACTGGTGAAGGAGCGCACAACAGACCCGATAGAGGCCTAGGTGTACCATTTCGGATTTGATGTGTATACATCCTCCTTTTCAAACTAACTAACTAACTAACTAATTAACTTAGTAACTAACTAACTAACTTAATACATCTTATTGTGCCGACGTTTCGTCGTGTTACCAATATATATTTAAGCTGCAATTTGGATTGGGATTCTAAGAGACTTCTTTATTTTAGGCATTTCATAATTATTTTTCCTTCGGTTACTCGAATGCCTTCAGTCCTGGAACCCAGCTTGTAGCTGAATGAGGAAGTCGAAATTGATTATGAAAATGGCTAGACGGAACTTCTTCTTTTATAATAAAAATAAAGTTATTTTAAACAAATAAAAAGTTAAAGTCGGGCGAGGCCGACCATATAATACCCTACACCTGTATACGAATATAATGTGATTTAGTTTTCATAATAAATTGCATTTAAGTTGAATTGTACCTTGCCTTGATGTATTTAAGCCATGTATTGTTTAATAAAACCGTGGATATTTAATTAAAATTTTGGTGGGGGATTTTTATAGGGGCTAGGGTCCAATAAGGCCCTATAATTATATAGTTTATGAGGGTCATCAAGGCTAGTATAGAACTTGGTTTTGCAGCTTTTTGTCGAGATACGAGTATATTAAACATAATTATGAATTTAAAAGCACTATTTGGCGGGTTCAGTTGTATGGGGCCTAGGTGAAATAATAGAGAAGATCATGTGCAAAATTTCATTGAATTACCTCCAAAATTGCGACCTGTAGTTTGATTACAAAGTTTACAAGCTCTGAAGTAATGGACCGATCTTAACAGTTTTTAATGGGGTTCATCCCTGGGACAATAGAATATCATGTACCAAATTTCATTGAATTATTTTTAAAATTGCGATCTGTAGTTTGATTACAAGGTTTACATGGACGGACAGACGGACGGACAGATGGACAGACGGACGGACATGGGTATAGGACCAGTATTATTGTGCGTTACAAACATCAGTACAAACCCAATACAGCTTCCCACTAAAGTGGTGTAGGGTATAAATACTGTTGAGCAGTGTTACACATATCATGATGTCGGATTGATATTTTTTAACTTTGTTAAAAATACGTGAATATTTTTAATTCTTTAATAAGTTCAATATAATTTGTGTTTAGGATGTTCAATAACAAAAGCGTTTTGTAGATCAAATTACACATTTTTAATTTTGATCGAATGCAAAGCATTCTTCAAGTTATGGTATCAATATTGATCACTGATCTTGTAGTCTATAGTATTTCTATGAATTATAACAAAACTGTGAATTTTATTATTTAAGTTTAAATATTAAAATAATAATCATTATTTAAATAGTACAAATATTAAGTAATACTTATTGTTATTGCAAAAAAAAAACTAAACTTTTATTGTGATTTTTTTTTGCTTGAATATAATTTGCATGAATTTATTGTTGTAGTTTTTTTTTTTGTATTTTTTGCATGGTAAACAATTTAATAATTAAAACAATTTTAAATGTGTAGTATACACATACCATACAAAAAAGAAACATATACATAAATATTTTTTTATTGCTTAAAATCTAAAAATTGCAAAAAATATATAAATATGCAAATAAAACTAGTAAGACTACTATAATCGATTGTTTCGAATCTTAAATACCCTCCAGCTGTAACCTTTTTTGAGGAAGTTATTGCTAAATCTCCAAAAGTTTCCCAGATAAACGAATTATTGAATTTAACTCATATCAGTATTATTAGTAAGTTCGTTTTAAAGGAGTATTTATTAACATCAAATCCGAAGAAATACACCTAGGCATCTATCGGGAATGTTGTGCGCTCCTTAACCAGTGTCATAGGTGGGAATCGAACCTCCGGTCTACCAGACTAAAACACTAACCACTAACACACCTGAGGCCATCAGTATTATTAAGCCGCCTAATAAAATGTTCAGATGGACGTTTAAGTTCTTTGTGTAAATTTAGAAGATTCTAGATCTTAAAGTTTTTTAGATAATCGATTTTTTGTACTTTATTCATATGGGTATTCAATTTTCCGTAATGAAAGTCCGGCCTTTTTCCCTGACCAACGGATTTTTTTTTATATCTTGTTCATATACGAAGTGCAATGGCCCCCAATAGAAATCAGCCAATTTAATAACCAAATGTGCCAAACTTGAAGATTTTTGCTCTAATAGTTTCCAAGTTCTATGAGTTTTTTATTCAATTTATATGAGGTGCCATCCCTCCTAATGAAAGTCCACCCTTTATCCATTGGTAGTTCACCAATTTATTACTTTACATGGATGTTAAAGTTTTTCGTGCAAAATTTGAAAATAGTAATAACTCAAATAGTTTCCCAGATAAGCGAATTTTTGTATTCAATTCATATGGGAGGTGTTACGACCCCTACTGATATTCCGCCTTCTTTTTTCCTTAAATAATCATAATTACACTAAAATGATTTCTGTTACATTTTCTTAGATATACTGATTTAATATTTTCTTCATATGGAAAGTGCCACGCCCACTATAACGATTCCGCCCATTTTGTTCAATAATATTCTTATGGATGTCAAAGTTGTCCGTACAAAATTGCGAATTTTATCACTTATTTTGAATGTATGTGTAGTACGACTCCCACTTGAAATTTGATTAGTTTATATATACTTTAAAAATATTCATGATATTTTTTATCCCGATAAGCAGTAAGATATGTCGATTTATGTGATTATCAGAAGTGGGCCTTTTGTTTTCTATTATGTTTTTCTAAAATATTTTTTCATAACCTTCTACCTTGTAAACCAATTTAACAACGCGAGATTTTCATATATAATTTGTTTGGTCTCTGATGAATATTTCTTGTTGTTACACATGGAATGAAAAACTGATGATAGTGAAGGGTATATACATACTATATATATTTAATTTCAAATTGTATTGTATGTATGTTTATGTAAAACAATGCACATAAGGGTGTCCCTTTTTTTAAATGTAGAAATCTTTTTTTAAATATAGTTAATAAAAAAAGTTTTAAGAAAAGTCCTTCGTTTAAAATTTGAATTACATTATTATTTAAAATTTAGTCGTTTACACCCCCTAATATGTTATGTTTACAAATTAAAAATGTAACTAGGTGTATATGTAAATTAAATTTATTTAATGGCAATATAGATTTTTGTTCTACAAGAAAAAAAAATAAAAGCAATTTTTACATACATTTTTAATTTTCCAATTAACAATTGAATACAAACCACAATTCAAAATGTAGACAATTTTATATATTTAACAATTATTTTTGTTTTATAGATAAAAAATAAATATATATTTTTTTAATATTTTGTTCATTTAATTTTAGACAATAGAACCTAGTAATTTGTGTATATAACTACTGTGTGTTGATTATATTGACAATTTTTTTTGGAATATTTAAAAATTATTCTACTATATTAGGGATATACTGTTTTTTGTTTCGAGTGGTGGCATTAGTTTAATATTGTGCTCTTTGAAGAATTTGTTGTCTGGTGTTTAGAACATTAGTTTTTTGGGATCCTTTCCGGCGGTCACTAATATGGCCTAATGCAAGAAATAATTTTCAGTGTAGGCAGGTATTTTCATTTTTATTGTAAAACAAGTACGAATTTATAGTCGGGCGTAGCCGACCATATGATACCCTACACCAGTCAGTATGTATGTTAAAAATGGGGATTATTAAAAAAATAAAGCATTTAATTTGTTTTTTTAACTTTATTTCGGAATATTTTTATTTTTTTTTTTGGCAAAAAAAGAGATTTTTTACAAGAGGGCTCAAAGGGGAATAGGCAAAATATGGCCCTATCCTTATAAATGTTGATAGGGAGAGTTAAGTCTACTTCAATATTATTTATGTAGAATTTAAAAGTGAATTTTGACCTTTATGTCATTTTCTGAAGGGGAGTTTGTATGGGGACTAGGGTCAAATGCAGCCAGATCATTACCAAAATAGGTAATGTCATTTTAAGTTCTATAAAACTAAGTTTTGTCGACTTTTGTTGACATAATAGATCATTTAAATTAATTATAAGCCCAAAGGCCTTATTTGGGGGGTACGGTTGTATGGGGGCTAGTCGAAATAATGGACCGATTTTAACCATTTTCAATAAACTTCGTCCTTGGGCGAAAAGAAGCGTGTTTGCCATATTTCATCCAATTATCTTAAAAATTGTGGCCTGTACCTTGCGCACAAGGTTTACAGCCAGACGGACCGACGGACATAGCTTAATCGACTCAGAAAATTCTAAGCCGATTGGTATAATTTAAGGTGGGTATAGGAGTATAGGAGGAATATTTTTGTATGTTACAAACATCAGCACAAACCCAATATACCATCCCCACTAAAGTGGTGTAGGGTATACAAGTACAATTCCTTTGGCTTGACATTCGCCGCTATAGTCGAAAGACGCAAACAATTTTGATTAAGGTCTCAATTGTGGCTCCCAAGATTTGTAAATTACAGCTAGGTATAACTTACATTAAAAGATGTACTGAAACTAATTTTGACTCCAATTACTGCTCGATATGTAGGAAAACTATAGACATGAAATCTGGTCTTAGTCCAAATTGGATTTATATAAGTGTAGTTAGACAAATTCCAGCTTATGTTTTAATACACTGGTGGACTCCTTTGGACAAAAAGTTTAATATCAAACTACTACAGGAAGTTCAGCGTGGTAGCATGTGTACTATATCAACCAAGGCTCTGGAAACATTGCTAGATATTACATATTTATGATATGAGACCATTGGTAAGAACTAGGGAATTAGTCGCAAGACTGCCAAACCGACATGTTCATGCTTCTATTTTGGTGAGTATGACTTACATTTCCGATAATATAGAATACTGACCTCCCACGCTTCTTCCGGACAAAAGATTCACAGGTGTACCATCCTTCTTAAAAGGTGAAACACTTGACATCTTTACTGATGGATCTAAGTCCACTACGGGCGTATGTGGTGGTTTCTTTATTCCCCGCTTAAATAAGGCGGTATGTTTTAAGCTGGACGATTACTGCAATGTCCAACATGCTGAAATCTAAGCTATAAAAAGACCGGTTAACTGGATGATGTACTATAGGATATGTAATTTTAATAGCCGAATTTGTACTGACAGTAAACCCATTATTTATATGGTGTCTACACGACATCCAGACTAGTTCGCGAATGTCGGGTGTCTCTTGACGAGATGACGAACCATTCATGCTTGGAACTACTCTGGGTACCGTGCCATCCTAATATTCCCGGAAATAGAAAAGCGGACGAACTCTTAGAAACTAGTTCCCGTCTTCACGTAGGCGACACTGACACACTAGTTGGTGTTCCGCTTACATGCTGTAAGGTCTTTATTCAGCCATTCTAATAGGGCACTGTACTATAGGTACGCATGCCAGAAGACTAAATCTTCCATACAATGACTATTGCAGAAGCTGTCAAAGTGAGGATGAAGAGGAAATTGTAGACCACTTTCTCTGTCTCTGCTTTGCCCTAGCAAACTGCCTCAATAACCTAACCTAAGAGACTGCGCTTACAGCCGAACAGTTAATAACTTTAGGTGAACTGACCAAAAGCAATTATAGTCAACAACGTATACTGGACACATTGGAAAACTTTACACAATATTCCGATGTGCTTGGGCAAATACCAGACACAGAATATGTCAGACAGAATGTCTTGGCGGAACATTAGAAAAAAGTAGGAATCCGTTGCTACACGCGTGACTCTAAATTTTGGGACAAAGTAGACAAATGGGTGGACACAGCTTAATTGATTCAGATGATGATTCTGTGCCGATTGGTATACTTTAAGGTTGGTATATTTCAATGCGTTACACACATCAGCACAAACCCAATACACTCTCTTCACTAACATGAGTAAGGACTCGTAAAACTGTGGGTAAAAACACAAAAATCCTTTGGGATTGACACAGACAGACGAATGGTTTAGTACTTCGCTAAATGGTTCCACATTTTTATTCATAGGAAGCTGAAGGATATAATAAAAAATGTAACGAGAAAGAGTGTTTTATGCCAAATGATAGAAAATTTCATCTCCCTATCTCTTTTTTTGTGGACGCTATCGTGCCAACAACAGACAGATGGACAAACGGACGGACATAGTTAGATCGTCTTAGAATATCAAAAGTTCACAGAATTTATTTGTCTATGAACAATATTTCGATGTGTTACACATGGAATAACAAAATAAATATACTCTTTATCTTTCATGATGGTGGGTATAAAAATATGTTCAGAATAACAACAAACTTCCCAGCAAAAAATTATTGATGTCATACTTTACAAACTACATCTTAATCACATCTAAAAATTACATATTGTTCACTTTTATAAACCAAATATTTCCTTACAATAGAAAAGTGAGAAAAGAGATATAAATACAAATAACATATTTGAAGTACATCAAGGTGTAGTTTAGAGGTGCCAAAAATGAACAACATCCCTCCAATGACACGCTAATGTAAAATTCATGGGTTTTTCATCCGAATTTGAAGCACTTCGGGATACTTGTTGTGATGAAAACACTACATCTTTTACCACACATTTTTTGCTGGGTTAAAAAAATTCTCACGTATTTTCTTTGAAAACATAGGAAAATAAATGTTAATATTTATTTAAAATGTATTTATTTCAAAAAATACATATATAATATTCTATCGTTATCAATTAAAATATTGTTAAAGAATGACTTGAAAAAAACTATTCAATTTTTTCACTGTGTAATTCGTTAAAAAACATTTAGACATAAAATGTCTGATTTTTTAACGTACTTGTATTATGGTTTGTTAGCTACTCTTAAAAGTACTTGTTTAAATTTTTTTAGAAGTTTTGTTTTCAAAAAGTTTTAGTCATTGAATTGAATCGTCTGGAAAGTTTGCAGCATTTGAACGATCATTTAACCAATATTGTATTTAAAGAAATATTTGAAAATCAAATTACTAAAAAACTCAATCACCATGTTTGTTTTAATAGTTTACATACTTTGTGATGTTTGCAATATTTAACAGCGATTTTTTTTAATTTCTATAGAAGTAAAGTTAGAGTGATATATTTAAGCTGAGCTGAATGTTTAAGTTAATACTCGGGGGAGTTTTGCCATTTTAACTATCGTGCGAGTCCTCGAGTGGTGATGGACCACCTGTCCTCCCCCAGTTTTAGTTTGACTTAAGCTGAGGGAAGGCAGATTGTCCACTACGTGGGAATATTATATTCCACGAGGACCAAAAAACATATATTACGTATAACGAGAAACAAGTTATTGGCATTATAATCCCACCTTTAGCAAGTTGTTATAATGGGCGTAAATCTTTTACCATTAATGATTGATAATGGGCATTATAAACAACATTTGTACATATGTGTCAAAATATTGTATGGGTTCCATTATTTGCTATTGAAGACTTTCCGAAGAGAATCTTTTATAAGAGCTATGGCTAAGTATAGACTTATTGTGAAAAAATGTTTGTAGTAACATATTTAGGATAGGAAATCTCCTCAAAAGGTACAAGTCTAAGGTTTGCATGATGGTATGCAATTTGAGTGAACACATTAGAAATTTCATATGAAGAATATTGCAATCATTGGTTAATAGTCTTCCTTCGCTTCTGTTGAGATACTGGCATCATTTATACGGGATTCAAACATGTGTTATGACTTTTCGATGTGACTGACACATAATCCCAAAAATGCTATTACTCTTCAATGTTGTGATGTACATCGTTGTATCGGAGGTGGAGCAGCTCTCTCTTCTCTCGATATAGATAGTTGCAAATTCCCAAAAAATTATGTAACAAATTGTAAAATATATTAAAATTAAATTTATATGGGATAAAACAAAAAAGTATTCTTCCTTAGAAAAATCTTGTCCATTATTATTATTATTAACCCGCATCTACACAATTTCAAAAAACTATTGATAATAACAGATCTTTTTAAAACATTTTTTTAAATAGTCAACAAAAACTTACAGTTTCTATAATCGCGGTATTCAATTTTAAAACAATACATTATGAAACGTTTCAATACGGTTCTTAAAGAAATTGATTTTTTTATTTAACAAATATATTTTTTTATATTTTTATGACAATTTAATTTTATATATTTGAAACAAAAATTTAACCAATAATAATAACTGTACGCAAAAAAAAAAAAAAAAAAAACATTTTGTGTAGTTTAATTTTTTAACAAAAAGTTTAAAAATTTTTTATTCGAAAAATAAACTTTACAGAAAACTTTTGAAGAAACTACAAACAGTAAATGTAATTTTTTTTTGAGTGTGAAGCATATGAAGAGAATTTTGGAGCACTTTCATCATATACGTTTTGATGATTTTCAGGAGAGGTTACGTCCAATTACGCATCGATTCAATTGTTACTCTATATGAATTCTATTAGTATAAAAATTTTACCGGTATAATTTTGTACAGATATCTTCCATATGATATTAAAAATATATTAATTTTCCAGATATATGAATGATAGGAGAGCGACTATTGGCACTGATATGTCCCATTTTCGGAAATATGTTTATTCGTATGGTAGGTTTATGGTATTACGGACCCATACCATCCAATTTTAAGAGGACTCAAGTTTTCGTGTTTTGTATTCCATGAAGTTATAATGCATTACTTATTTTTGTGAAAATTGTATTGGAATGTGTAAAATAACTTAATTTTCCAGGAGTTTTTAATTGTTTTATTTACTTTTACATACACATGCTGCCTAACAGTAAAATGGTCATGTATACCATTATGTATATATAAAGTTTTTGCGTTAAAAACGTCTATAACAAACAACAGCATCAACAACAACAACAACAAACTCTAGTACATGCATTAGAAGAGGCTTTAACACAACACATATACATATAGTTTTGTAATTTGCATAAAAGGATGTGTTTGGGCCAAAGGGTATTTTGTGTCGTTTTAAAATGTGTTTCGTTTAAATACATGTATTCTGTATACAATACAAACATTGTACATTGTTTACTAACAAGTGTGTTTAAATAGCAACAAAAAAAATCTATTTAAAATTTTTTTCAACTCATTTCGTTTTTTTTTTTAACTTGTAGCGTGTTGCATGCAAAAATTGTTTTTAATACCATGAAACATAATTGCATAATTTTTAAAAACACTCTATTTGAAAACAACAAAAAAAGAATGGAAAAATTGTTTTTTTTTCTATGTTTTTGATATTACACTTGTTTGAAAAGTTTAATTTCCATATGTTATGGTTGAGAAAAAAAAAATAATAAATAGAAAACAACAAATTGTGTCAAACTATTGGAAAAGTTCAAAAACAGGTGATTTAACTAAATGTAAAATTTAAATAGAAACAATTTGAAACATTTCGACATGCAAGTAAATTGTTGCAATAATATAGCCACATGTATATACACAGTTAACGCATATAGACGAATTAATTAAAATTGCCAAAGTTTAATAAAATTTAATGTTTTTCCATAAACCTAGACAAGTGAAAACCGCATGTTTTTCCCATGTTTCAAGGCACATTTAAAATAATATAAAATTTAATTAAATTGTTAAATATAGTATGTATTGTTGTTGTTATTTTTTATTGTTTAAAATGAAGTAATAACATATTTATTGTTTAGTTTCATTGAAATTGCAAAGAACAACATTAAAATAAATCACTAGGGCGTATGAGTATTATATAATTATTCTTTAAGGGCAAATATAACACATACGCACCCATGTAAACACATCACTGATAATTGTGTTTATTTCATAAACAATAAATTATTATTACTTCATTATTCATAAAATATTAAGTTTAAATATTGTTAATGACTAAGAAACCACATTATTTTATAATTGCAAATAATTTGCATTTATTCTTACCACATGCACACATACATACTTAATACCCTTTAAAAACTTAATTTTAAACAATAATCACATACTTATTTCATGTATATACATATTTATCTTTTTATGTATACATTAACCAAATTTATTGAAGTTTAAAAACAAATACATAAAACAATGATCAACATTGATTTAAAACATTAAATTATCTTTATATTAAATAAGTACATATCTGGGTGTTTGTATGTGTCAATGTTTGATTTTCTGTAAAATGTTTACGATTTTATGGTCCTTTAAAAATAACAACAACAATGATAACAACAGTTTTAGTACAACATTTTCTCTCAGCCAGTTCTTCAATGTAGATTATGACATTTATTTTATGAGTTTCTTGTTCATGTTGTTTTGTTCATTTTAAGTTTTTGCTGTTGTTATTGTGGTTTTTGGACAAAATTTATGATTTTTAATGCTTAAATATACACACATTTTCACCTAAATAAATTTTGTCTCTTACAAGAACTTGTAAGTGTAAATGTAAATGTATGTAAACTTGTTTTGCTTTGAGTGTATTCAAATATTTGTTTGTGTTTATATTGTTATTGTTGTTTTTGAGATAAAAGTAAAGAAAATTTATTATATTTTGTTTTTCTATCATTTTAACATACTTTGTTATACATAATCACTTTTGTTAAACTGACATTTGTTTTCATTTTCCATAATAATTATTTTAAAAAGCATGTAGTAAATGCAAACAAATTTATAAGGTAGTACAGTGGATGGTAGAGAATCAATTTTAAAATTATTCAGTTATTGAATTAATAATAAACATTTTACAGTTAAGGTCCTTCAACTAGTTTGTTTGTATTATTGTTTTATTTATATTAAAACAAAAAAAAATCTAAAAAACCTTTGTTTAATTACCATAAAAGTATCTGTATTCCTGTTAGTTTTCTTGGAAATTGGGTCACAATATCTCTTTGAATTCTCACAGAAATAATTTTTACTTAATAAAGCTCAAGAATCCTCAAGTGGCTCAATTGGTTTGTGTTCTAATTTGGTAGAGTAGAGGTGGTGGGTTCGATTCCCATTTCAGACAATGGAAAAAGAGCGCCCACTATTTTCTTTGGATTATATGCTTTTTCAAACTAACTAATTAACTAATGAAATTGAAATCAAATAACATTGAGTAATAGAATTAAATAAAAATACAAATATATATTTCAATCAAGGCTTCCTGCTACTTTAAGGGTTCCTGCTCGAATTCTTGTAGGTAAATTTTACTTATATAGTATTGCAACAAGACCGTCTAGATAATGAGGAGGGATACGTCATTATGGTTATATTTGTATCACCCATAACTATTGATCCTACACCTAGCTTAAAGTATACCAGTCGGCCTAAAAATTTGGCACCTACGGCACTTTTGATTCAATTACAAAATAATTAAAATTGTTCCATTATTTCTCCTGACGCGCATACAACACGACCCACCAAATAGAGCTTTTGAGCTCATAATTAATAAAAGTGTCCTTAAAAAAATTACTGAAATATTCATAAAGTCCCATTCAGAAAATGACTTGAATATTCACAATTCACTTATATACACTAGTATCACGACAAAATTTGGTACAAAAAAGTTTTATATAAATATAAATTGAATACATTTTATAAGGTTCGACCCAATAGATCCCCCATATAACCAAATCTTCTGATTAGGCTCTTAAGCTCAAAACTACGTCAAATATTCTCTTAAAAAATGTATTGATTGGTTTTTAAAAAAATTGCAAATGCATTTAATTGAGTCTTTGGTTGGTAAAGCTTTGACTTCTTTGATGGCATAGTTGATCATGACATTGGCATTTCAATATCTACCCTTACTCTTGAGTTCTGTCGTTCCACAAAAGGACTACTAAGGCTGGGGATAAGATGGATGGAGTACTTGATCTAGTTTGGAGTATTAAGTGCTGTAAATATATTATTTAAACTATGTGCTTGCCTTCTTCTTTTTACTTGGACAAACTGTCAGTTCTTGATTCGGCAGAATTATGTTTTAAATCTACATCCTGGCAGTTCTCTTCAGGGTTGTGTCTCCTAGTTTTTACCAAAGTCATGCACTTTTCTATGGGCCCACTAACTTTTGGCGCCATGGTGACATTTTTGAAAAAAAAGTGATAATTTTCTTAGGATAATGCTCAGTATTTTGATTTACTCCCTAAAGCAGAGTTGTAGCTCTTGTCAAAGTTTTTCATCGCAAAAAGCATTTAAAATATCAAATATTTTTACCATATAAACAAATATTTCAATTGCTGCTCAAAGACGTATACGTAATATTTGTAATAATAAATTGTTATTACGTATACGTATAGTTGTCTCAAATTTAAAAATTAAAGATGAAGTTTTATTTTTTATCTCGATCAACGTATAGAGTGCTACATACATATGTCATAACCAGGGAAACAATAAAATTAAAAAAAAATCAAATTAAATAATCAAAAGACACTTTTCTAATGTTCTATAATACTTATTGAACCTAGGAACATAAAATTAAGTATATAGGTTCGGAGTGAGACGAGAATCGGAAAATTATTGAACCTAGAAACATAATATTTAGTATGTATAGTCGGAATTAGAAGAGAACCGGAAAACGTGAACTTATTCGTATTTTTTTGTTTTTTTTAAGGTACTTTTTTAATTTTCTATAATATTGAATCTAGAAACATGAAGTTATGTAATTAAGTTTTTGATATCGACTTTTTTTAACACACCATTGTTATGGGTATATAATATGTAGAACTCTTACTTGTTATTTTTTGCAATTTCTGTCTTAGAATGAAAAAAATCTCTATTTTTGATGAAATTTTCAAAGGTTGTCTAGGATTTTTGCTCTTATATCCTGTAATTATGAACCGATTTTGCTGATTTTAAATAGCGATCTTCTCAAAAGCATGTCTAACAGAATTATTGATGATTCGGATCTCGCCCTTTAAAAACTGATTTCAATAAATACACACAGACGGACAGACAGACAGACAGACAGACAGACAGACAGACAGACAGACAGACAGATAGACAGACAGACGAATATAGATTAATCAACTACGCTACTTATAAAGTCAAAAATTATATTATTGTAATTACAAACGAAATGACAAACATATATATACCCTTCTCACGAAAGCGAAGGGTATAATTAGGAACTCGTCTGAAACGTGTAAATATATTATCCATGAGCCAATACGATGCACTAAAAAAAACATGTATCTGCATATTTTGGTTTCTCTGTTATGAGTTTTTTTTTTAAATAAATATCATTGATTTAGATGAATAATAAAATTGTATTTACAAAGAAGTCTATAAATAAATAATAAATAAATTTATTTAAAAACATTATTAACAAGCATATTTTGCGGAATATTAAATTTATTATACTCGTTTTTCTTTTTTTCTTATAGAAAGAGCAATAAATAATTATTGTGTGGTTTTTACTGTCATCAGTTTGCAAACATGTTTGTAATAAATTTCAATTTTATCAGTATTATGAATACACATATATAAATATATATAAAAAATAAATATAATTATATAAAATAGAAAGTGCCTCCCTTTTCTAAATATTTTCTTTAGAGAATTTAGAATGAATTTTGAACTTTTATGAACAATTAAGTTAACAATTAAGTTATTTATGGTTTAATGATATTTTTGTTCTTTACTAAATCTTAAGTCCTTTGGCAACTTGACCAATGACAATAACACCTTTATACAAGCTGAATTTCATTTTAATTATTTAAAGATTTCTACACTATCTGACCTTATAAAACTCACTAGTTTTATCGTAACTGATGACGGCTAAAAGAATTGCACACGTTAGCTGTAAACAGTAATAAGTTGAACTATAACATTTGAGTTATTTGCAGTTTCAACTTTTATTATATGTACAAGTACATTTATATGTAGTACTTTTTAATTTTTTTTTCTACGACAAACTTTCATGTCAAGAGTACCCAACCGTAAACCAAATGTTTGTTTTATGTAACCAAAACCACATACTGAGAGAGAGAAAGGATACACTCTTAAGTATATAAAGAGACATAAAAAGACATTCATTACAACATTTGTATTAAGAACATTGTAAGAAGATTGAATAAGTTGAGAAGAGGATATTTAAAACTAAATCAAATATTACTTTATAATAGACTACAACACAGGTTCTTAATATATTCTAAAAGGATCTAGAAAAGTTCTTCTGTTTGTCTTTTGTAAGCTCGACAGTTTTGTTTTAAATCGATGTACGATATTTATATTGATGCCGATGGAACAATCTTTCAACACAAGGCAGTAAATTTGATTAATCTCGAGGTCGAGAATTTAAGCAGAAAATCTATTGAAAATTGGAAGACGATAACAAATTTTATTATATCCTATCAAATGTCTTGTAGTATGAACTCACAATTCCGTAAGCAATCACACCTTTTAACAAGACAAAAGGTAGAATGAATAGAAATCCACATACATGCATTTTACTATATACACACATACTTAAGTGTAATAAGACATGCAAATACAACAATGACAAAAATATATGCAAAAGAAAAGTGTAACAAATGTTCTTCCATTTTAATTTTAAACTTTTGTTTTCACTACAAAATGCATTATGTGGTTGTTGCTGTTGTTGATTTCATTCTTTCTTGTTTTCGTTAAAAAAAACTTTGGCCTTTGCCGTTGAAGTGAAACCTTTTGACAGGCAAAAGTTATAAATTCAAAACAATAACTACTACTACTCTTTTCCAACAATAGTTCATCATCGCCATAAACCCAACTAAAAGCAAATAAGAGTGAAGAAGAGACGTGGCAAAAATCTATACAAAAAATTCCATATGATACTCTAATATGTGTATGTATGCAACTACTACACTCACCGCACATATTTGCACGACAGCACAAAGGTGTTGTATTTCAAATTAAATAAGAAAAGCAACTTGCAAATATTTAAATAGATTTTATTCGGTTTGGTAGAAATGTGCATGCACTATCTTGCAATTTATAATTTCATATATTTAGGTTAAAGCTTTTTAACGTGGGGCAAGTCAAGTGCGCATTTGGAAAATGTAAAGGTCTCTGTTTAAAAATCTACTATTTTTCTAAATCATGACACATCCAGTATCACCTAACACCACTGTAGGGTATATTACCTACGAAAAAGTGCAAAAGTATAAAAAGATGACAAAACTAAAGTTTTCTTACGTTAAACTTTGTTGACCTGACACACATATGAAAAGCAATAATCCATCTACTCACAAACTTACATATTCATGCGAGTCTTTAAATGCTACACTCTTTGGGTACTTTACATTCTACTTGCCGTAGGAAAGTTAGATAGTTACGTTCAAATGTTAGGTTATGGTGAAAAAGTTCATAAAAGGTGATCACTAGTTTTACGTGTGCCACTAAAACAATACAAAAGTATGGAAATGTTTTATGTTTTTTTGTTGCTGTTGTTATACTTAAATAAAGGAAAATTTTGTTGTTATTTCAAACTTTAAATTTTTACTTTTATTTGCATTTTTTTTATTTTGTTTAACATGCCATACAGTGGTTTAAGATTACATTTTTTAATCCATAATGGCTTAAATCATATGGGCGTATGAGACTTTTATTAATTTTTAAAAAAGTATACGTATCAAGGCTAAGGTAGGCAACTGATACAGTTATTAATACCGAGACCGCTTAAATGCCTTTTAAAATTTAATACTGGTATTGTTACCGATACCGAAATAAGTTTATTGGTATAAAAACCGGTATTCAAATACCTCACACACGTGTAAAGAGTCATCTCAAAAGACTACCACTGGGCCAAAAGCAAAATCGTAAGAGTGTTGTATTCTAGAATACCGAATCTTAGATACCTGCTATCATATCATAACCTGTAAAATTAACATAAATTTCGAAAGGTGTCCATAATAATGGTTCTTTATGAATTTATCATTTTGTTGTTTACGGTAGTAATTTTATTATCCAATGTATATATATATATCGTCGACGTTGAGGGTTTAGGTTATGGTTATGGACCAAGCTCTTCTGTTTAAAATATTGATTGAATTTAGAAAGGTGAAACTGTACTATTTGAATAAATTTTTTCTTTTCTGTTAACACAATTTATTTATTAGATCTATTTTCATATATAAATATATCTTGAATAATTAGTATAAATTTTGATTCTTACATAATATGTCAACACTTGTTTTATTAAAATTCATTGCAACTCATCAAAGTTAATGGCATTTTTGAAAAGTAATGGGATTAAATATTGTCGACAGTCAAGGGGTTCTTATCTCACTGGACTCTTATACTACTACTTCCTTTTTAGTTTAAAAATGCAAGAAAGATCTGTCCTTGTTTGGATCTCTGCGCATAGGGACTAGTATGATAATTAACAGGCAGATAAGCTTGCCAGTAGCAACCCCATTAGGTTATATGATAACGATAAATACACAAAACTCCTTATATCCATCAGCAAAAAAGATGGGAACCTCGTAAGATTCTAAGACGATCTAGCTATTTCCGTCCGTCTGTCTGTTGTTAGCACGATAGCGTCTACAAAAAAAGAAATAGAGAGATGTAAAAATATTCTCTATAAATCAGAAATGTTTTTTATATCCATCAGCAAAAAAGATGGGAACCTCGTAAGATTCTAAGACGATCTAGCTATTTCCGTCCGTCTGTCTGTTGTTAGCAGATAGCGTCTACAAAAAAAAAAAGATGGAGAGATGTAAAAATATTCTCTTTAAATCAGAAATGTTTGGTATAGATAAGGGGCAAAATCTATCAACGATTTTACATAGCCCCAATACCAATGTTACCCCGACAATTAGCGTTAAAAGCTTCAAACATTCATAAATTTTGAATTCCGAAATTAATGACTATAATGCTGATTACTGGCTTCAAAATAGGTCTATAGCGATGAAATTTGACATAAACAAGTTTTGTATCTACGAAATTTTTTGCGATCGATCCATTTTTGACCCTAGTTATATATGGCGAATTTGACCGGTGAAATTCGCCATATATAAAACACTATTTCTTGTTATTACTGATTTGTTTTTGTTCTAAAAAATTTTATTTTAAAAATTTTCATGACATACAACGATTCAGGCTACAGCGATACGACATCGTTTGTATATTGTACAATTATACAACCTTAAATCTACATACTTAAGTAATAACATATGTATGTATCTTTTGTATGTAGTTTTTATATATTTTCAAAGGAAGTTGCATTTTGTTTTATTTATTTAAATAAATATGCCTATGTTTTTTCAGAAAGAAAATTATTTTTTTCCAAAAATATTTAACATGACCAACACTGCATATATGAAATGTTTAATTAACATGCATTTCTTATTTATTTTAATTTGCATATGTGTACAGATATAAATATGTTTTCATATATAAGTTTATGTTTTCTTTTGCATCTAGGACTATTAAAGCATATATCAAAAAATAGAAAAGGATTAAGGACGTAATTTAAAATATTCTTCTATAAAAAGACACAACAAATGAAACCAAGCCAAATAAAAATAATATAAAAAGGACTTTAATTATTGTGTGTCACACTTAAGGTTTATTATTTTGGTCCTTCTGTCTAAAAACAATATCCAAACAATAACAACAAGAATGACAACAACAGCAATAACACAAATGAGCCTCAGGCTTTTGGTGTTTGAATAAGACTTTCATGCAAACACCAAAAGAAACTACACTACAACAAGAAAATAAAGAAAAAGAGTTCAACAAAAAAAAAAAAACGAAAAAAACACACACACAAAAGTAACAGAGAAGATGGCAACAATATTATGTATTCTTATTGTCGTTGTTGTTGTTGTTTTTAAATTTCAACTAAAGTTGTCTATATTTATGTTACACTTGAAGTTTCCTTTTCCTCTTTATTTTCATTTACTTGGTTCGTTTGCTCTTTCGTTCGTTCGTTCGTTCCGTTCTTCTGTTTGTTTATTCATTTGTTTGTATTCTGTGTGAAAAAGTTAATTAATTTGTTAAGTTTTTTGGAAAACAACATTTAATGGATGTGGCAGTAAACAACAACATCAACAGAACAGAATGAGAAAAACAAAAAATTTTAAAGAAGATGTGTATACAAAACTGAAAACAAACTTTAGTTGGATTTCGTGTACATGATTTTAATGAACTACTTGCATTTCAGGTTCATAAATTATTAAATGCTCTAAATGGAACTGCTGCAGCAATCTTTGCCCATATTGAAAATGTTGGTAAAATGTAGGTTAATCGAGTATTTTTTTTTTTATATTGAACTTCTTTATTGTGGGGGCGATACAAAGGATATGTACAAAGAACAACTTAAAAATCCTGTCCGAAGGTCACTATGATTTATTAAACGTTAAAAGCTTTCAGATAAAAACTTAAATGTATATAGGTAAGTATTAACATTTTTTTTTAAATATTTTGTTTAAAATGTTTAAATTTCAGTTTGATTTAATAAAACTAAGAAAACTTTGAGATTATATATATAGTTTTACCAGGAAAAACTTACATTAATATGTAATTCATTATTTTAGCACGAATGATGACATTGGGTGCAAGTACTTTTATGCTCGCTTACAGAAAGGGAGTTAAAGATGTATATTTTGCTTACAAAGAAGTTGTTGGGTAACTTGTTTTGTTTTTAGTAATAACAAGTAAGAGTGATATATTCGATGGTGGAATCTCATATACCCACCATCAAACCGTATGCTGTAAAAGGAATGCTCCTCTATAAACATCAGGATGGTATTTGGGATATGCCTTAAGTCAATTATGAACCGAGCTCTTTAAACTAACAAAATATTCATTTTTAAAAACCAAATACTTATTTAAGTTAAATTTTTTAACCGTTAGCGTATGAGTAATTTTCTAAAGAGGACCTTTTTATACGTCAATTATGAACCGATACTCATAAAATTTTGTACATAGATTTCGTTTGTATAGTACCTGTTTATGCAAAATTAAAAAAACTCATTCCTTAAGGGAACCTTTTATAGGGTTATAAAGTATAAATATTTTTAAGTCAATTTTCTGCGCTAGTAGTTTTCTGAATTTTCTTTAGTACATTTTCTAAAGTTGATCTTATATCCTCATAACTTTTTGTAGACCGATTTTGGTTCATATAAAACATGTTTTTATTGAATTTCATCACTGTATTCGCATTTTTATGCCAGTAAGTAGCTTAATGACCGTTTAGTAATGACCGCTTAAGTAATTTTCTGACCTTATATGGGGGATAGGGTCAATTATGAACCGATCCACATACATTTTTGTAGAGAGAAAAACTTTTTACTTGTATTGCATTTAATCGCTATATTCGCATTTTTAACCAGTTGTGAGCGTTAAAGTTATATTTTGAAGGAAACCTTGTATGGACGGTACATTCATACTTATTTTTATGCCGAGTGATGAGCATTACAGTTACTTGAAGTGGGGGACTCGAAATTTTAGGCCAGTAGTAGTGTTAAATCATTTTCTGAAAGGGACCTTATATGGGGGTTAGAGTTATTTATGGGCCGATCCCTAAAAAATTGGGAGAGAGGTTTTGGTTCATAACAAACTTATTTATATCGAATTTCATCGCTATAATTGAATTTTTAGGCCAGTAATGAGTGTAAAAGTCATTTTCTGAATGGGATTTTATATGGAGGATAAGATCATTTATGGGCTGATCCTCAAAAAATTTGGTAGAAAGATTTTGGCTTATATGTGTCTTATTTGGATCGAATTTCATCGCTATACTAGTACTTCTTAAGTAGTTATGCTCCTTAAAGCTGTTTTCAAGAGGTCCACTTGTATGGGGGCTATACGAAAAAGTGGACTGATATGGCCTGTTTTCAATACCAAACAAACCTTAGCCATAGGAAAAATTTATGCAAAATTTCAACTATCTAGCTCTTCTCGTGTGATCAATATAGTGAGTTCAACAGACGGACGGACATGGCTAGATCGTTTTAGAATTAAATAAGGACTTGGAATATATACTTTTATGGGTCTATGACCAATATTTCGATGTGTTACAAACGGAATGACAAAATCAATATACCCCTAATCTTTTTTGACGGTGGGTATAAAAAGGAGCCAGTGGGAATACGAACCAGGACTTCAGTTTGTTAGTTAAGTGTTTTACTCATTACACCACTGCTTAGCTATTTTATTGGGCGTCAAATAATGGTTCAGATACATTCGAATTTTGCCATGGACATAACTTTTGTATATAGAAATCGGTCCGATCGGTCCCATATAAAGTTAGTTAGTTAATTAGTTAGTTAGTTAGTTAGTTAGTTAGTTCGTTAGTTAGTTAGTTAGTTAGTTAGTTAGTTAGTTAGTTAGTTAGTTAGTTAGTTAGTTAGTAGTTAGTTAGTTAGTTTGTTAGTTAGTTAATTAGTTAGTTAGTTAGTTAGTTAGTTAGTTAGTTAGTTAGTTAGTTAGTTCGTTAGTTCGTTAGTTAGTAGTTAGTAGTTAGTTAGTTAGTTAGTTAGTTAGTTAGTTAGTTAGAGGTAACTAAATAACTGAATTCCGACGGACTAAGAATATTGTAGTTTGCCACAAAACTTTTTTACCTAAATTCAAATTACAATCGGTGATGTACTATTGTATCGTAGTATGTCGTATACCCTACACCACTTTTGTAGGGAGGGTATATTGCGTTTGTGCTGAAGTTTGAAGGCATAATAATATTGGTCCTATATCAATCGGCTTAGTTTCATTTTCTGAATCGAATATTGACGAAGCATATTGAAAATGATTAGTTTGTTTGTTATTTGGTTGCTTCAGCTCTTACGAACCGAAATATCCATATTTGCGTTCTTGTGTTAAAATCACTGCCAAGACATTAGTGTCAGTAAAGTGTTTATAATAAAGTAGCTTTATATTATATTGTTTATATATTAATTTTTAACTTGTTGAATTAAAATGAACCAATAAATACAAATTGACTTTTCTAAGGATATATGTTAACAAGTCAATGCTTGAACAAAACACACATGAACACACAAAAAAAAATAGTCAGGACATTTACTTATGGTAGGGAAGTGTATATTTAGAACAACGATTTCCATTTAGATATAACATAGAAATACAATGAAACAAACTTTTGCAATACAGATAGTAGAATAACAAAAATAGATTTCGAATGAATAATTTTGTAATATTACTAACATATATTTTCCTTCTGTACGACAATATAACTTTCACACTGTACACACGTACTTTAAATACAAATATTATATACACTTACACATAAATTGTGACACATTGAAACAAGATAAAGTGTATTAGTTTTGACATTTACCCTGTGCAGTGATGCATTTCATTCGTTTATAAATGAAAGAGTACAATAACTAGAAAAAAAGGAAATCATCCTTGCATTACAAGAATTATACAAATATAAACACATAAAATTGGAAAAATGTATCTTAGATTTGCACTTAAATGGATTTGTTTTTAAAAATGTATGTAAAAGAAAATTTATGCAATGAAAATAGCGGAAGTGGAAAAATTAAACGATTTTGATAGCAAAGAAAAAAATTAAAATAAAATAAATTTTATGGAGCAATTGAATAAAATAATATATGAGTATGTAGGAATCTATTAAAGATATAAAATTAGGTGAATATATATTCTGATTCGATTTTAAGGTTTTACATTATTGGCTTTTGGACATCAAAATACTATTATGATACTAAAAACTAGATCCCCTGTTTCAATTTAAATGTTCAGGCACGTTTTGTCTCACAAACTATAGTAAGACATGTCCGTCTGTCCGGCTGGCTGGCTGCCCATGTAAACCTTGTGCGCAAGGTACAGGCTACAATTTTCAAGATAATTTGATAAAATTCGGACCAAGCATGTTTTTTGGTACAGGGACGAAAATTGAAAATGGTTGAAATCGATTCATTATTCCACTTAGCCCCCATACAACCGTACCTCCCGATTTGAACTTTTTATGCCATAATTAAGTCAAATATTCTATTATCTCTCTAAAAATTGGTACAAATAAGTTTTATATAAGTATAAATGACACTGCAGATTTTCGCAAGGATTGGCCCTTATTTGACCCTAGCCCCCATACAAACCCCCCTTCAAAAAAATGTCTTAAACGTCTAAAATTGACTTGTAACCATTTGTATCGCAATGAAACTCAACAAAACTAACTGTTATTTAAAAATATATCCTTTTTCCAAATTTACCAAGGATCGGCCCATATTTGATTCGGCCTCATTTAGAAATTTTGATTTTTTTTATCAATAAATTGCTTAAATATTTTGGAGCAATATTCAACATTAAAGTTTCTTTATAAAAGTAAAAATTTTAAAAATATACTCATAGTGTAGGGTATTATATGGTCGGCCATGTCCGACTATACCTTCCTACTTGTTTTACATCGGTTGGAGGAATTTCCATCCTTCATTTTAAAATAATGATCTATAAAAATAATTGAACGTAATTTTCTCACAAGGGTTATGTTTCTTTGACGAATCAACTCCCACCTTGGTATTATTGCAATCCCTATACAAATACCTCTAGTCAGCCGACGTTGACCACTCTTGGAAGTTTTAGTGTTAATTCGAACTAATCATGCTCTACATATAAACTACATCAAAAGGTCACATTCAGTATCATGATTTTCTGTCACTCGTTGATGTTTGGAATACTAATATTAAATTTGTTTCAATTCTGTTAAGTTTATTTAGGAACACATTTTTTGTTATTTGTATTTTCATTTTTGCCTGCCATTATTTGTTTTCGTTTTCATTGTTGTAGTTGTTGCTTTTTTTGTTTTATTTGTAATGAAATGTTTACATAAGCGTGGTTAATTTGGTGGTTTTTATGGACAGCTAATTGAATAAAAATGTCAATTTTATTTAATGCTTAAATGACCAAAAAGGTCAATTATTTAAGGTTAAATGAAAGAATTTAAAATATTGAATTTTAGCCTTAATTGTTAATTTTATGTATTTTTACACAAAATTTAACATATAATAAAATGTTTAATTTTTGTAATACAATACTTTTAGCATTTTGTTAGAATATCTTTTAGCAGAAAATATCAGACAATGTATTAGTGTTTTCATACATTACGCTTAGGATACAAAAAGCAAGCGTTTCCTTTTTTTGCCATTTTCTATGTCAATATGTGTAGACACGTTTTTCTCTAACAAGAATTTCTATGACAATAGTTAACTATATTGAAAACAAAGGCAAAATATGAATATTTAAATTGTTCGATGTATATAGGTTGTCACATTGTAATTGAGCTGCGTGTATAAATGCTTTAAATATTGATTGAGAAAACTTTGAAGATTTAATTCAGTTCTAGGATTTAAATTATAGAAAACACTATAGTGTGGTACTAGAAAATAGTTTTATTAAATTTTAATTTATGTTTAATTTTTATTTCATTTTTCCGACTCTACGTTTACTTTAGCAGACAGACAGACGGACGGACGGGCAAATAGACAGACGGACATGGACAGACTGTCGAGAGTTTTAACGTGAGCACCTGCCGTGTCGGCCTTATCTCACGGTGGTCTTTTTCATCCACAGGGTAGACTTGAGAACGGTCTACCATCGCCCCTTTGTCTTCAATGAAGACTCAGGTGGCAATTTTTGCACATTGGCTATGACCGGTACCATGCGCAAGTACTTTGCTGGAGTACTCGAGCTATCTAATCTCTTGCCAAAGTAGTCACGTTGTAAGACAACCACACTACTATGGCTCTGTTCAATCGGCAACAGCACCTAGAGACTTAACCGGTGGACCGAAGCACGATCCATCAATAAGCCGTAGACATCGTTCTTACTCACAGTGACACGCTGTGGTAAGTCTGGTATGAACAGAGTATACTCTGAACATATCTGGACAAGAAAGGAAAATTAATTGGTATCACTTGTGTATGATACCTTTCATCCATCATCATTCAACCCAGCACACATCTCATTTATTCGACACATTCATAGAGAAAAACATACGACACACTCATTTAGGTATACGGGTGGATGAGTCCCGCATACCTCTACATTCATTCCGTATCATATACAATTGACTCCAACCCATTTCCAACGCTTAGTCCCACAGTCACTCCTCTGTGGGGTATCTGTTGATTTTCGGCAACAGCACCGAACTTATCCCGAAATATTGACTATTATCATGCATCAGTCTTTTAACCGCCACTTATACTCTTCCCGCGAATTTGGGTTCAACCAACAGCCACTACGTGGATCCCGAAGGTACCTCAACCAACTGACCAGCCAGGACATAGTCCTGCGGGCAACTGGCCACCCGTAGTACCAGATTATGCGGTGCTCTGGTCTGACCTCTGGTAATCTATGCAAGGACTAAGCCAAGCAGTAGATTGAGAACACCAATTTTTCAATCCCGGTCAGATTGGAGGTATTGGGCCCTCTTTATAACCCGGGATTGCAATAACACCAAGGCGGAGGTCTCGCCAAGGTAACATGTCCCCGGGGTGAAGGAAGAGGGACAGTCAGATAAACCGACAGACACGCAGACATGACTTAATAGACTTTGCTCTCTATGAAGATCCAGAATATATATATACAATCCCGCTCACTTAAATAGGTTCACTGTTTTGTTTACATTCATACAAACATACAGCACAAACGTATAATACCCTCCCCACTATAGTGGTGTAGGGTATAAAAATATATTGTCGTTATTCACAGACACTAGAATATGAATGGATTTTACTAACTGCCAGCAGTAAATTGATTTTATTCTGATTGAACCTAATCAAGTGATGCATAAAAATACAGCTAAAAACGTAGTTTGTTAGAAAAAATTATTCAAAATCCGCCATTAGGTATTTCGCTAATTTTTGTCTCACTAGCTATACCTTAGACATCATCTTATTATTTAAAATTTTAATATTACTAAATAGTTCATTAGTTTTTGTAAAACATTAATTGGAATATAAACAAAACAGTGAACCTATTTAAATGAGCGGAAGTGTACATTATAGGGTCAAAAAATAATACTATAGAAATTACAAATATAATGTAAAACTTATATATACCCTTGTCATGGAGGGTGTGAAAATAGACGGGAGAATCTAATAAGATTCAGAATATATATACGTATATACTTTTATTTATATGTGTTTCCAAAGTAATGATAAAATCAATCAAATATAGAGGAAAGTTTATAAAAATATATTTTGTTTAAATAATTAACACAACTTTATTATGTATCTAAACAATAATTGATTTATTATCCTGTAAAAAAAAAAAAAAAACTTAACAATAATGTATTTATTAATAGATTTCTCTTAATTTTATCCATCATGACATAAAGCAATCTAAATCTGTTCTATAAACAACAGCTAGGAAGTGTCAGCTGACACTTAAGGTACGTTCACACCTATCAAATATTTGACGTTTTTTATCAAATATTTGTTGGCTGTAATGTGAACACAAAATATTTTTGAAGAGGAAGCAAAATATCAGCTGTTTTTCGTGAAACATTTTTATTTTTCAACCTACAAATATTTTCTTAGTGTGAACACAATGTGAACACCAAACATGAAACATTTTTGTTAAACGTTAAAGAAACTATTTAATAATATTTTTTACGATTTCATAGAAATTTCTGCCCAAAAACAAAAAATTAAATACATTATTATTTCATAATGTGCTGAAAATGAGTATTTCTATTTTGACGTTTTGTTTGAAGAAACAAAGCCAAACACAATTCAATACAAATAGTAAAAGTTTGTTTGCCCGGTGTTCACATTACAACAAATAATTTCGTAAAGCAATTGACGTATAAAACAGTAAAAAACAAGATTTTGTTTGCAGGCAAGGAGGAACATAACAAGAACAGCTAATGCGCAACCAAACCAAAAGCCAAAAATATATGTGTTTATATTTACTAAAAAGCTATATCATTAAATACTAACTTCTATATATTCTAAAATTTCATTTAATATTTTCTTTCATCAAAATTTTACCACAAAAAAATACAAATTACATTTCAATACCTTGTGCAAGTGGAAAAGAGATAGATAGACTTGCACAATGTATTGAAATTACATTTCAATACCTTGTGCAAGTGGAAAAGAGATAGATGGTGGATCTTTACTGTCATGTTGTTGCTATTTAGTATAGTCAATGTAGCGAAAAACCTTGGTTGTTTGGAACGGTTTATAGCGATTTAAAAAAAATCGCTATAAGCCAGGAAATAACCAAATTATAAATAATTTTCATTAAATTACATATCTATAAAATTTAAAATTATAGAGAATTGTTTAATATTAATATATTTTTATATCCATTAATATAATAAATAATTGTTTAAATAAATTGAGTAATAAATTAATTAAATAATTTCTCAATTAATTACTAAACTAAAGACTAGATTATAACCTATAGACTAGACTATAAACAATACTATAAACTAGAGTATAGGCAAGACTATAGCTTGACTATAGACTAGACCAGCGGTTCTCCCGGTTTTTACTTCGCGGACCCCCATGCATATTTTGACATCTTATCTTTCACGTTCATTTTTCTTTAAGGTAACGAAAAGGTTTATTGCAGACGGGTAATCTGAGTATGTTAGCTAATTTTTCGGGAAAATAATATAAGAAAGTTGAACTTCTTCGATATTGTTGCGGAATGCGTTTATCCGCATAATATATGACTTGAACTCTTTGCGAAAGTACTGTGAATTTTACTGCATTGTTTTTGACTATTTATGCATTTTCTGATGTTAATTTAATAATATTGGTCAACAAAATCAAGTTAAAATCTGTGTATCACGTCGGAATGGAATATTTATATTTAAAATTACCTGGATTAACGTATTGAAGACGAATAAAGAGTCACCTCTGTTTCGGAAATATATTATTTCAGTCCTTCCAAACAAGAACACTTTTGTTTACAATTTGACAAATTTAAATCTGCGATAAGCTTTTCCTTGAATTATGAAATGTGGCCTAACTTCATACTCCGAGATACCAGTATCTCTTATTTAATTGTAATTTGGGAACCGTTGAACTAGACTGCAAACTAGACTATAGATGCATATATTATGTAGTATAACTATATATAGTATGTTGTTACCAACCAATAAATAACAAAACAAACAACAAAAATAATAATTATCATTAATTTACGTCACAACTTTGTCTCAGATTTATATTTTATAAAAAATAAAATAAAACCAGTCATATAAGCGACTATTTACATTTTTGTATGAGGTGATAACACTCTTTTTCAGAAAATAAACAAAGAACAGCTGCCATTGACGCTGTTTGATCTTACATTTGGTTTGTAAGATCAAATAATTATTTTACCAAAATGACGTAAATTATTTGACTTTTGGTGTTCACATTGATAAAACAATGAGAAAATATTTATTTGCCAGCAAATCAATTTGTTTTATGAAAATCATCCGCATTGCTGTTTGTTAACATGAAGTATTTTATGTTCAGATTCGACAAACAAAGTTTTTTCAATCGTGTTATAGATTAATATTATACACTTTTATTATAAAAATTTAATTTTAAACCTAATAAAAATAGTTAAAATTAAAACAAATTGCCAAATTGTTTTTTTTCTTGCATGATAATGTACGATATACTGTGGCTGCAAAACATGTGTGTGTTTGAACCAAATTATTTTTGCACTGTTTGACAAAACAATACCATCAAATATTTATTCAAGTCTGAACATGAAATAAATATTGCATTTGTTTGACACAACTTTATAAATATTTTATAACAAATATTTGGACCAAATATTTTACAGGTCTGAACGTAGCTTTAGAGTGATAGAGGTTTTATGATCTCATCTCATCTTGCAACTTATTTTGACCCTTTATCAGTATGTCATGTATAATGAAAGAACAAAAGAAAAAAATATTTGTTTTGAAAATTCATTGAACCTTTCGTAACTCATATAGGGCATAAGTGCAAATATAGCAACACAAACAAATAAACAACAACTACAGGAAAATAAATAATGGAAATCATATATGGTGTTGTACATAATGTACGATAATCACAAGATACTTTGTACATAATTTTGCATTTTCTGCTTATTATTATTTTAGCTTGTTCGTTTATTTTCCTTTTTTTCCTGTTGTTTCTCTTAATATCATGCATGCCCTAATAACTGTTTGAAGTTGTTCATATTCAGACTCATTACACATTAGATGTTAAAACATGCACATGTATGTTTAAGAACACCCGCGCATAAATATTCTAAAATAAGTATTTTTACAAAAATGTACCTTAGAAACTAAAATAGATGGTCTCAACTATAAAGCTCCCTATACAAAAAAGAATTACAGAAACATAATGTTATTTAAAATGAATCTTTCGCGATTCCTCAAATACACCTAAAAGGTACCATTACGGAATGTTTGCAAATTTTAATTTTTTCCGGGTTTCAATTCAATTTGCTATTTCTTTTAGTCCTTATTGATAGATAGTATTTTAAGTTGATATCAATTCTAAGCTCTTGTAGAGCATGATAATCTCATGAAAACTGTTGTAATGATTTTTGATCATTCAATCCTCTTCGTTATAAACTTCTAAGAAATTAATTTCTCGGATTTGTGGTTGAAAATGTGACACACTTACCGTTAGTGTTTTTGAGTACACTCGTACGATTGGGTCTAACTTAAGGTAAAAACCAGAAGGATAACAAGTCGGACAGGTAAAATCGAGCATTAGAGGTGGTGAGAATGGACATAAGCTTAGAGAAAAGTTTAAACATTGTCTCCTTACTTAATGTAAAATCATGACGAATAAAGATTCGTGACTAACAGAGGTATTAAATAGCAGAGAAAAAGTTAATTGTTCTGCTTTTGCGGACCATAGAGAATCAGACGTATTGGAAAGAGACATAATCTTAGAGGGAAGTTTTTACATTGAATAACATTTCTGACATAATTATGGAAGAGAAAGGACATGTGAGAGAATGGATAGTCCTATGATGCTGTTGAAAGACTATAATGAGCGGCTTTCCAATGATTGAAGGGAAAACTTTGCATTCAGGGTCAAACACTAGAAAAATTCCCAACGGTTATGAAAGTCAATGAGTTAGAGAATATATATTTTTCGCCTCATCTCGAACGTAAAATGTGGGTAGAGTTGACGTGCTGTATGTCATATATAGGAAGGAATTTTCGTTGATTGAACAACTTATTGTGCCGCGATATTTCCATCCTCGTGTTATTGCAATCCCGGGCTAAAAATATTATTTTGCGTCGGGTCTAACCAGAGCACTTGATAATCTGCTACTACGGGTAGTTGCCCACAGGTCTTGTCATAGCTGTTCAGTTGGTTAAGGTTCCTTCGAGATCCACGTCGTAGCTGTGGTTTAATACACAAAATTGCGAGGAAAATATGTCAGTTTACGGACTAATATATCCTTTATTAATGGGTTGGATAATTCTCTCTTCTAACAGCTCTGTGTACAAAGTAGTATAAGCTGGATTCCTGAACTCGATCGGTATTTCTTATCGGTCGTGAACATGTTTCTAGGTGCTGTTGCCGAAACTATAGGGCCATCTCTGTAGTATGGTTGTGCTGGCTTCAAGAGGTTAAGGAATGCACTGGATTGGGTCATTTGATGATGTGGATTGCATTTTAAATAATACAACTTTTCATGGCAACATAAAGGAGGTATATTCGGAAGAAATTATCTAGCTTGATTACTTCAGCAAAGTTTTTGTACTGCCTTATTATATGGTAGCATTATTATGGTGTATTTTGATACATAGAGGAAATATCCTAGACCACTAACTGATAGGTTGTTGCATCGCTTCCAGGTCAACAGGAGGCTCGATTTGTCTAGATAATAATTATTGCATGGTTGGACATTGAAAAGCTTGTGCTGAGCGAATATGTTTTGGATTTGTGGCACTGTAGATGGAATGCTAATATGTAGGGTAGGATCCGAAGTTGCTTCGTCAGGAGCGTTCCTTTTGTGACTGAGAATCTAGATTGCAATTATGGACTCAGTATGAAATTTATCCAGCCAAGGCAAAGCATTTGAATGGATTTATGTATTCAAAAAATCTTTGGTGTGAAGAAATTGGAGGTAGATATTAACTATAGTGCTAAAGTGCTGCGGTAGGACTGTGGATTTTGGAGTAGTAGTGTAGATATGTGAAATTGGATGGTTATATTGGACACTTACTGAAAAAGTGTATGTTTGTTGCTGTATGCACGCACCTTACGGAATTGTTCTGTTAAAGTCTTTATTATCTAGTACTATTGGATCCAGGAGCCTCCGAATTATATCGGTTTGAGTTGTGTCCGTGTCCTTAAGAACTCTGCTTGGAGAAGTTGAAGATTTGAGTTATTGTGAATTACTATTTAGATGTCATCCTAACCTCTAGCTCAGTGCTCCTGATACTTAGTCTTTTAGTACCTATTACCAAACATGCTTTATGTGTCACATCTATTTTATAGGTGATACTTTCCAAACACTTCTCATGTAGGGTACTCATGTGACAACTTAAATCATATTACAAATATATGTAAGATTGAACAGAAAGTATGAGTGTAAGTATAATGCATACATTTAACACTTGCGTAAATGTGTCTGAAAATTATTGTTGTCGTCAGCATTTTATGGCAGCCTTTTTTATGCTGACACATCTCGTTAGTTTCCTTACACACAGCCAGACGCACAGATTACATAAAACATACACATAAGAACAGCCTTAGTCTTACTCACAGTACCCAGGAGTTATACGAGGTATTCATGTAGCAACTGAATAGTTTAAAATAAGGTAAAATCTGTGAGATAGTAGCACAACAAATTCTTTAGCCTTAGATAATTCAAATCTTTACATTTTTTGGGTATAGTTACGCTGAACTGCAGGTTCTCTTCCTCCTCCTTCAAGTTAATGTATGAGAGTACATGAAGAACACATATACACACATATCCTTGTATTCTTTTTTTACAACAGAGAATTCTGCTGGAGTAATACGAGAATATTATCATTTCCTTTTCATTGAAACCTCCTTCCCTTCCAAACTTTCTCTTACACCTTACACTTGTTTTACCTTTTATAGGTTTACTTTTTTATACTTGTGCATTTCCAATGTTATAACTTGTTTGCTCTGTTACTTTTGTTTTACATTCTTGAAAATTGTAAATATTATGTTATTGTTTTATTTTACATCATCAAAAAATATTTCATTTAACTTTTTATTCGCTACCAACGTTCATTAAAAGTTTTAAGTTTTGCTTAAAAAGACAACCAATACCAATATTGAACGTAGAAATGATGTATAAATATCAATAAGTAAAAATTACATTACATCCTTCATAAAAATAAATCCCCTCATTAGGATAGGTTGATAGGAGGATGTATACTACATGAAATTCGAAGAAATACATATAGGCCACTATCAGGTCTGTTGTTTGCTCCTTTTCATAGAAGAAAAATTTTTGTTGGTAAACAAAAATGCTCCACATTTTCCAAGACGTAATTTGTAAGAATATTTCAAACACTGTCGTTTGTAAGTTTCACGAATGCCTTACAGTGACAAAGAAAATGCTCCAGAGTTTCACTGTGTCTAAACATGCTGTACATTCGTCTGAAACTGTAAGTCCAATTTGGTTAGTTGAGATTGTAATCCTGTATATCTACTTGGAAAAAGTAATATAATACTAACAACAGACTTGCTTGTTTTCATGAGATTTTTGCGGTTCTACCCACTCTTCTAATATTCCATGAGACCTTATGTGATTTTCCAACCCATATTTGAAATTCTGGCTTCGTGGCGTGGTCTAGTGGTTTTGTGTTCGTTAGGTTAACTACCTCGACAGCTTTCCTTGTCGACTACCCTCGTTTTCGCCCGCAGCATGTTTCCTTGATGAATAACCCACATTTTACTGTATTGCGATAGTACCTGTAATCTGTCGGGACTATAAATGGGTTATGTCAAATGTATCCAAATTCCTTGTAATGATTTAACATGGGTCGAACCAGAACACTTCATTATCTGGTATTACGGTGGCTGGCAGGACTTTGTCCTGACTTTTTCAACGTAGTGGCTTTGGTTTTAACTCAAATTCGCGAAAAGAGGTTGCTTGGTTAAAATACTGATATACGGTGAAATGTAAAATTTCGGGATATGTTTCTATTTCCGCTATTTGTTTCTAGATACGGTACCAACCACAAAACAAAGCTGTGTAATCTGTAAGGAATAGACTGGGGCAAGTCTTTAGATGATGAGAACATGACATTCCTCATAACATCAATATATTGTTTTCACCTGATGATGGGTTAGCTGCTTCTATTAGCGCTAATCAGTGATTGCCTTCTCCATTGTCAAGTTTACTATGAACTTGACACTTTTCATTCCCCAATTCGACTACTAGCAAAATATTGGACAGATCAAGTACATGTGCAAAGTCTACATGTACTGGACGGAGAAATTTCATATACGTAAATTGCCACTTGAGTGTAAGTTACACATTGGGTTTATGATGAGTCACATAGAAGCTCACCCAGTTCGACATTTACCCCCTGAGTGACTTGGTAACCATAGTAAACCATAGTAAAACCTTTCTTAAAATCTGATACTTTATCACCTGATATCATACTAATTGCCTTCTGGCAGTTGGTAAATATATTAAGTTTTGCCGGCGATATATAGATTATAATCCAATTTACGCATTCCGTTATTGCTTGTTCCGATCGTAAAATTATACCAAAAGCAAAGTTTACCTCTTTCTCTACCACCATTGATGGCGGTTAAAAATATGATCTCTTATTTACTAGAACTTTACTTTACTTAGCTTTATTCTAAAAGTTTAATATTTGTGCTCCGTCCATCAACAGCGGCTAGAGCAGTATTTTATTGTGGTCTTTATAGACCTTCCACTATTTTCTCATATACATATTCACATATGAATACTAAAACTTTACATTGCAATTCATGTCGAATCTACCGGAAGTTCCTGTATTGTATGGTACGTGTACGTATGTGTAAAAAGTATTTAGCACTTATTTTATAGATTTTTTTTTTCATTTTTTTGTTTCATTTATTTGCAGACGTGATAAAAAGTTTTCATTTGTATATCAATTCATTGGAAAAGTTTTAACATTTAATAAACATACATTCTTTCCTATAAAAGTGTTGTATCTCGTACTGTTCTGTTCCATTTCGTTTCCTTTTTTCCTTTCTTTTGCACATCCTTCATTTCATGTTTATAAACTTTTGATGACAGTATTCATAAAGTTTAATACATGTGTACAAAGGTATGCTAACGAAACAAAAAAAAAAAAAAAAAAAAAAGAAACTGAACAAATGAATAAATGTGAGGAAAGGCTGAAGATGAACTGAGAAAAAGAGTTATACGCGTACAAATATAACTTAGATAAGGTGATTTATACTTTTCAACTTAAAGTTTACATATAAAACTATACAGTTAGTTGCATTCTACTTTGTTGATTATTTCTTTTTTATCACAATTTCGAAATTAAATTTAAACAAAACTTTCTTTGCAGAAACAACCCAGCAAAAACTTATGTGACCATATTAGTGATTAACATTTTAAAAGTTATTTACACTCACTACATTAACATTGGAAACAGGTGTCACAAATGCCTAAAAGTAATTAATAAAAGTAGTCTTTGAAAATCACATGACATCACATAAAGCTTCACAGAAAAGGTGATTAATGAAGTAGAAATCTTTTACGTCACACATTATTTGTAGTACCATATTAAAAAGCTTCTATGTAATTCATACAATATATGGCAGTTACTTAAAAATATCTTGTTATGTGAATTACGGTTGAAAGTCGTAACCTAGTTTTTGCTGGTAATTTCAACTTTCTTTGTAATTGATAGTAGAGTTGTGAAAACTTTTATGCATATTTATCTTAAGATTTCAATTTAACTATAAAGGATTTGTTTATATAAATATACACTTTTGTAATTTAATTAGAATGTGGTTTAAGTAATTTACATACTTACATATCTATAGACAATTGTATGAATTGTAAGAATATCCATGAGGTTGCAATCAGGTAGTAATGAAAATTGTGGAAAATGTTATATAATAACGTGATTGTAATCAGTATTTGCTTATTTGAAGAAATAAAAGAAATGTTAAACTGTAACCACATTAAATCCTACAAAAATACTATTATACATATATAAAGAATTCTATGTTATGATTATATAGAAAATATACAGCAAACATAAAAACTTATATCTTATTCATTTAAATACCTACCAACACCATCTGTGGTGTTGTTAGCAATCGGTTCACAATGTCAACAAGTATGAACGTATAGTCGGACAATGCTGAACATTTATCGTAATTATGAGCCAAAAGGCCCATTCGGTGGGTTCAGTTGTATGGGGTGTAGGTGAAATAATGGACCGATTTCAACTATAGCAAAAGAAGAGTATGTGCCAAATAATTATGAAATTCGTGAGGGTCATCAAGTCTTGTATAGAACCCGATTTTTGCAGCTTTTTGTCGAGTATATTTAACATTATTATGAACTTAACAGCCCTATTAGGGGGGTTCAGTTGTATGGGGGCTGGGTGAAATAATGGACCGATGTAAACTATTTTCAACAGGCTTCGTCTACGGTACCACAAAAGATCATGTGCCAAATTTTGTTATCTCCAAAATTGCGACCTGTAGTTTAAAAGCCCTATTCGTTGGGTTCAGTTGTATGGGGGCTAGGTGAAATAAAGGACCGATGTTAACAATTTTCAATAGGCTTCGTCCTGGGACAATAGAAGATCATATACAAAATTTCATTGAATTATCTCCAAAATTGCGACCTGTAGTTTGATTACAAGGTTTAAATGGATGGACGGACAGACGGACATAGCTAAATCGACACAGAAAATTATTCTGAGCCAATTGGTATACTTTAAGATGGGTAGAGGACCAATATTATTGTGCGTTACAAACATCAGCACAAACCCAATATACCCTCCCACTAAAGTGGTGTAGGGCATAAATGTCCTTTATAATTGAAAAAAATCTTTTACATCTTATTGTAATTTATAAAAATTTATATTTTGCAATGTTAAAAATAGAAAGTTTCGCATAGAATCACTTCTTAAGCATTCACTTTTGAATCTACTGAGATATTTAAAATAGTTGGAGATTGAACTAAGTTATTGGCTTAAAAGTGCATTAATGTACTCACACCTGTAATTTAAGATTTTGGAGGGGTTTCGCAAGTTTCATTTATATTTTAGTAAATTATTCTAATTCAAACTTTTACCCGTTATTCGTTCAAATAATCGAATAACTTTTAAAATTTAATCGATTTCTCGAATAAAAAAATATTGTAAGTTTTTATTTAACAAGAACAAGTAGGAAAATATACTCGGGCATGGCCGACCATATAATACCCTACACCATCAGTATATTTTAAAAATTTTTATTTTTTATAAAGAATTTTTTATGTTGAATATTACCATAATTTCAAAATATTTAAGCTAAAATTTCTAAATGAGTCTTTATATAGGTCAAATATGGGCCGATCCTCGGTAAATTTGGGAAAAAGATAACAGTTAATTTTGTTGAGTTTCATTGCGATACAAATGGTAACAAGTCAATTTTAGACGTTTAAGACATTTTTCGAAGGGGGGTTTGTATGAGGGCTAGGGTCAAATAAGAGCCGATCCTTACGAAAATTTGCAGTGTCATTTATACTTATATAAAACTTATTTGTGCCAATTAGAGAGATAATAGAATATTTGACGTAATTATGGCATAAAAAGTTCAAATCGGGAGGTACGGTTGTATGGGGGCTAGGTGAAATAATGGACCGATTTCAACCATTTTCAATAGGCTTCGTCCCTGTGCCAAAAAAACATGCTTGGTTCAAATTTCATCAAATTATCTTGAAAATTGCCATCCAAAAACTTCTATCCTGTAAATATTATTGGAGTACATGTATTTTTTCGGAAAAAATCATGGCCCTCAGCATGCATTATATGGGGACCAGTCATAGTCGTTTTAGGAGTATTCTTTACACGCCTGTGCAGAGTAATGTTAAGTTTAGCAGAGAAGCCGTTTTTATATAATTCGATTGAATTATCTATTGTGTATTTATAAACCACAAAACCTAATCCAATGTAATCCTAAATTTTTTCCGGGTCTGTGATTAAGTTATTTTAAACAATAATACTATTTCAAATTGGATGAATCCGTATTTCAAAAAAAAAAATAAAAAAAAAAAAAAACTTGGATTTCACTTGGACAGCTTAATGAAAGTAGCGCATAATGCGCTTATAATAAGTTCTACTTAAACTGCATCGTGTTCGTCTATGCCACGACACCAGCCATGGTAATACAACATTTTTAATGGTTTGTTTAGGCCAATGATATTACCAATAGGCTGGCTGCTCTTGATTATTTTTTGGGCACCTCTAATGAGCGTATGCATATGACATTTTCTAAAATTTTTGTAGTCATACAATAAAGTATGTACCATATGTGAATATGTATGAACTATTAAAGACAAAATGTTGTATAAAATATTATCTAGTAAAAAAAACACACATACATATATAGTCATGTAAAAATATAACATAAAAATCCCCAAAAGTATACAATAAATAAAATAAAATAAACGACGACCAACTTATATTTTCAAATACTAAGTACATACTGCATACTTAAATATATGAGTAACAAGAATAAATAATGTGGCTTTGAGTGATGATGTAGAGGACTAAAATAAAAACAAACTAAATATGAAAAACAAATCTGAGATTCTGTTTGGCCTTTGGTCTAACTAACTGACAAAATGAATATAATAAGAGTTTTTATACCCTACACCACTATTGTGGGGAGGGTATTATGCTTTTATGAAAATGTTTGTAACACCCGAAAATATTTGTTCTACATCCACCTTAATGTATACTAATAGGCTCAGGATTAAGCTATGCCCATCTGTCCGTTCGTTTTTGTTGTCTTTTTGTGTGACCATGTAAACTTTGTACGTACGCTACAGGTCACAATTCTAAGGATAATTTGGTGAAATTTGGCACTTACGTCTTCAAACGGATGCTATTAAAATGGTTTATACGGAACTCCAAAATTGGGTTTTGTAGCTTACAATTCTGTTTGATAGATGATGTCCTTGTTATATTTCATAATAATAGTACCTTATCTGACCTTGTCTACTAAAGTTTTTTGATTTTTTAGTAAATAAATTCAACAAAAGTTCTTTATTATCGAAAATGATTCAAAGTTAAAATTTGTAATTTGTCTACAGTATTATATGGTCGGTCATGATCGACTATACATACTCACTTGTTTTTCTTAACTTTACGTCAGTATATAATAATATTTAGTTTAGGGATTAGTTACATAATATAATTTTATTTGTTTACTTTATATATCCTTATCTTTGCCTAGCACATGTATAGAAGATTCTGTTAAATGTCCTTCATATTAAATGAAAACATTTTTGGTTTCTTTTTTTGTAATTTAAGTAATTACTTAATGCACTATGAATTGTTGATAAATATGTAATGAAACGTTGAATATGCCTACCAACTTGCCCCCTTAAAATGTCAAAAAGTTGTCTGAAAAAAACTTGTTTTAACATGAAAAGTAAAATCATGTGAACTTTTAAAAAATTTTTAACTAAAATTTGAAAAAAGTCATAAATCCTTAATTTATCTTTATTTTTATTAACCTTTAACAATCAAATGTCAATTGCCATAAAAACTATAATTTCCTGTGAATCCAATAAAATAGAAAATGGAAAAAATTGTACTTCAACCATTTTAATTAAAATTTCAAACTGCAAATACCCGTAAGTATAAACATACATATGTATGAACATATCATTTATAATATTTGTTGTGCCCAACATTCCGATACTAGAAATACAGTTTTATCTAAACAATATTATTTTATGTTATAATAAAATGTCCTTTTATACACATTTATACTTAAAACTAAACAAGCGATTGTTATTGGCAAAGCTCATCATACTAGCCTCACACACACAAACACTTGACCACCTTCTCACCCATTCACATATAAATCCATATCCATGTAAGTATTATACTTTTTAAATCCCAGTTACTAAAATACTCTAACGTTTATGCAATGTGACATCCTTAGTGCTAGAAACCGGATACTAGGAATGAGAAAAACAAAAGAAAATTGAAACAAAAACAAAAGTTTTTCATTATTGTTACACAATAATACATGAACAAAGTTTTTCTATAGAGTTTTTTTGTTTTTTTTTTTTTTTTTTTGTAAATCAAAACACACGAGTTGATGTGAATGAAACCAAAAAAAAAAAAAAAAAATGATAACAAAATATACACTCATAGAATGGATACAACGAAGTTAATGTAGGTATTAGACCTCACCCATTTATAATTGTTTAAAAATCTAAATTGTTTTATTTGAAATGGGTCTGTAGGACTGATAAAAGTTGGTGTAAAAAAAGTTTTTTTTATTAAATATTCTCTTCATTTTAAGAGATTTATTCGATGGCTGATATCTTCAATTAAGTTTTATTTTCACAGTACCAACCTACTGTTCATATTCAGAGCTGATACAAACTCCCCTTCAGAAAATGACTTGAAGGTTAAAATTCACTTATAACCACTAATTACACGATTAAGTTCTACATAAATAATTTTAAAGTAGACGTAAATACCAACATTCATATAAATAGGCCCACTCCCCTACGAGCCCTCTTGTAAAACATTTTTTTTGTCAACAATAAATAAAAATATTCGAGAATAAAATTAAAAAATTTTATTTTGTTTAAAACACATTTTTAACATACTGACTGTTGTATGGTATCATATGGTCGGCCATGTCCAACTTTACATTCTAATTTGTTTTATTATTTCTGATCATTTATAAATAATTATAAATATTAGACACAACATAATTACAAAATGGTGGCGTATACTTGTTACAACAACTTAACCATTAGATATTTATGAATCATACGCAACAGGGTCCAATGTCTAAATACATATCAAATATGTGTTTGCGAAAAAAAAATATGAATAGTAGTAGGACATTGCAGACCATATGATACCCTACATCAGTAACAATGTCAACAAGTAAGAGTGTTATATTCGACTATACCTAATATTTGAACGAAATCCATTATTAAGGGTAACCATTGGCAGTTCTCTTCCAAATTAAAAAAATTAATTATACCCACCATTATTAAAGGTGAGGTATGAATATCGCCCCTGAATCCTTTAATGAAGAATTTTCGTACAATAGATTTGAACGATCCAGTACAAGCACTTTGTACTCCAGCTATCTAATCTCTGACCTAAGGATGGGCTCTGTTGATTCGAAATATCCGAAATATAGACTTTACCTTACATCGGTCTTTTAACCGCCACTTACTCTTCCCGCGAATTTGGGTTTAAACCACAGCCACAATGTGGATCCCGAAGGAACCTCAACCAACTGACCAGCCAGGGCATGGTCCTGTGGGCTATTGTAGTACCAGATTATGCGGTGCTCTGGTCTGACCTCTTTTCAATTTATGCAAGGACTAAGCCAGGCAATAGACTGTAACCAGTTGTTTAGTCTCGGCCAGACTGGAGGTATTGGCCACCTCTTTATAACCCGGTATTGCAATAACACCAAGGTGGAGGCTTCAGCAAAGTAACATGCCCCCGGGGGAAAAAGGTTTGATATATTAATTTTGTAATTCCGTGTGTATCACATCGAAATATTTGTCTCAGACCCCATAAATACGTTCTGGAAACTCGTAAGGTTTTACGCCGATCTACCTCTTTCCATCCATCCGTCTATCTGTTGTTGAGATTAACGCGTCCACAAAATAGAGATAGTGAAATAAGATGTTGTCAAAATGTTTTATATTGATCAGAAAAGGTTGCTATTAAAAATGGATAAAAATCCATATATTGTAAAGAGCTTCAAACATTCACAAATTCGTTTTTATTAAAGCATATGACACAAAATTTCACATAAATCGGGTTTTTGACTTCCGGAATTAAATTATTAAAAATAGCAGATATACATAGGACCATAGTTCACATAGAACCATATAAGATTGCCATCAAAAAATAATCTTACGTTAATAAAATTCGACATAAATAGGTTTAATAGGTACCGAAATCTGTCGACACATTTTTAAGAGTATTAGTCCATGATTAACCCTACCCCACCAAATAAAGTCCCATGTAGAGATTACTTTAACTTGTATTAAAGTAAAAACAAACTTAGTAAAATAATACAAAGGTTTTTAAATTAACTAAGGCAAATTTTTAAGCTTTCTTTGTTTGTAAAGGGTTATTCAGGAGGGAATTTTTCCCCACCATTTTCAAAATTAAAATCACAAAAATCAACATTGCACTTTTTAACGCTATTTTATTCATGCATTCATTGGTTTGGTTACTACATACCTTATTTTCGCCCAGTCCTTTTTAAACTCATTTTTCCTTCAAAGTTCTGAGTATGGACAAGAGATAAAAATAACAATTTATAGACTTTACGTGTTTATGCATACTTTTGTTGTGTGTAGGATATAAAAAAAAGTCCCTACAAGGACTATAAAACCAGCTATGTATACGGAAAGATTTTCTATTACAAAAGACATGTATGAGTGTTAAATATATTTAAAGGTTTATATGTATGTTTTTTATAGATGTCCAAAGATTATATAAATGAAATGTAGCATATTAAAGAAGAAATAATTATGCCCGCGAAAAGGCCTTTTAATTATTCAAAACTAAAACTTATTCTCTCCAAAAGAGTTTTTTGACGAACTATAGTATTATAAAATTCTTGTCCAACTGTAGGAAGTTTAATGTGGGTTCTATAAGGCCCCTCTTTGATGTCATAAAAAACAATAAGAATTGGATAAGAAAACAACTTTAATGCCTTAAAAGTAGAAGTGGTCGTTTTATATGGGGTTTTTACATGAGGGCCTTCTATTATCCCCACATCAATGCTGAGTGTTTGTTTACATTTGGTTGTTGACGCTATATAGTACATACATGCATACTTACACATATGGTGGGTTGTATGTTTACTTTTTATATGTGTTTGTTTGTGTAAACATTAAAAGGACATGTATGAAGCTTTATAGAAAAAAATGTGTGTATCATTTTTTTCTGTTGTTCTTGTACTTCTATAAAAAAATATTTAAATAAAATAGAAAAAATAAAAAGCAATACTAGTAAACATAGTTAAAGTATACATATACTACCTAACCATATGTGAATATTTGATTTTATTGATAAAATATGCAAATTCATAGCCATAAAAATGAATCAAGAAATCTATGAAATTATCTGTCCATGAAGCAGCGAACATTAAATGGTAACAGTATGTGCATAAATATATGTGGACAGATGTATGTTTCAATAAAGATTATTTTTACCTTAATGTGTATACTTGTTAAACAATCCCCCGGGGCATGTAGTCCTACGGGACTATAAATCGGCGATGTCGTATGTATCCTCGGCTTTTTCTTAGAATTATATATACACGCACCAGAGCACCTCATAAACTAGTACTTCGATTGACCAGTTTTCCGCAGGACTTTGTCCAAAGTGGTAGTTGTTCATTCGGTATCCATGTAATGGCTGTGGTTTAAAACCAAACTCGCGGGAAAAATCTAGTAGCGATACAAACCACAGATTAAGGCTGTGTATTAAAAAAAATTGGTATTGAGCTGATATTGCATATATTGAGTATGTTTTGGTGTGAGATGTACTACCTCTTGTATTTGATGGACGAGAGAGATCTTGAATTTTATCTGTGGAGATGTCGGAAGAAAGGAGTGATAGTTGAAGTGTCGGTGGAGGTGGCTGAGTTGTCATAGCTTAATATTAAATTTATCCCCGATTTTCGTTCATGGTTGAGTATTTAGTTTTTAACTAAAAACATGCTGAACTTATCACAGTATGTTCTTGTGGTCACTGAAATAAGCCTGCCTAATTTAATATAGATCAGTGTTTTTTGAACCACTAATTACGAAACAATAGAAGCCATCTATGTAGTTTGGTTGGTTGACTATAAGCACTGGGATGAGTCTTGTAATGATGATTTAAATCATGTAGGGACATTACATTTCTCAGGGCGATTTCACCTGATATAATATCCTTTATTGGGTTAGATTAAGTTTGACTTATGTCATCTGTTATTTATTACCATGACAAGATTGGATAGTTTGAGTACTTGAGCAAAGTACACGTTTACTGGATCGGAAATTCCATATAGGTAAATTGCCACCTGCGTGTAATGTGGAGGCAATGAGTCGATAGAATTTCACCAAATGATTGGAAAAGACCATTGTGAAATGGACCACCACGGCGGGTATTCACATAAAGCATTTGACATTCATTAGTTGAAATTTTACTTTAAATTGACATTGTAATATATTTTTTGCGAATTTGTCCTTAGATTTTGTGTCCACCCTTTATATACATACATATTTATAAGATGCTTCATCATACCTTTTAATACATTTATGTGGCATTTGTTTTCTATTATTTTTATATATCTTTAAAGTTTGTTTATTCTATAATACAATTTATATAAATCCATTTAGATTGTTTAATACTATATTATGTATTTATTGGTTTATAATCCTTTTTTTTCAATAAAAGGTTTATTAAATTTCAAATCGTTATAAATTGATTTATTTTGTATATTTTTCTTTTCTATTTTACTTTTATTATAAGTGAATTATGAATATATAGATTATTTTTAATTTCAGTAAGGATTTTAATATATTCATGCCGTGTAGGCCTTTTTCACTGTGGTCTTTTTCCACAACAGAATTTTCTTTGAACATACCTGGGCAAGAAAGGAAAATTTATTGTTATGACTTGTATATCAACTTTTAACCCAAAGATAACAACATTCGACACGATCATTCTAAAGACATCACCAGTTTATAGTCCCGGCATTGATAGCACTCCTTTCCCCGGGATTGCTATAACAACAAGATAGAGTCATTCTTTAAGGTAACATGTTCCCGGGGGGGAAATCAATGTAACATATGATTCTCAAGATGCAGGCCTTCGGTGTAGTTTTCAAGACTAGTTGATGGATAGTGACTTCTAACTGACATTTTCCTTAATTTATACAGACAACCGTAATATTGTCTCCTTGCAGGGTGGCCGAGTTCTATTTAACCCTCTTTTGAAACAACGAAATTTGAGAGAATAGTCACTGTTTAACACCGTGGCAGTGAGGACTGGATGATTTAGTTAGTTAAATAGTTAGTTAGATAGATAGATAGATAGATAGATAGATAGATAGATAGATAGATAGATAGATAGATAGATAGATAGATAGATAGATAGATAGATAGATAGATAGATAGATAGATAGATAGATAGTTAGTTAGTTAGTTAGTTAGTTAGTTAGTTAGTTAGTTAGTTAGTTAGTTAGTTAGTTAGTTAGTTAGTTAGTTAGTTAGTTAGTTAGTTAGTTAGTTAGTTAGTTAGTTAATTAGTTAGTTAGTTAGTTAGTTAGTTAGTTAGTTAGTTAGTTAGTTAGTTAGTTAGTTAGTTAGTTAGTTAGTGCTCCCTCCACCTCTGGTCAGCCAGACTACAACATTAACCACTTATTTCATCCTATTTCAAAAGTTATTTTTAAATCTATTTAATTGCCTTAAATTTTCTTTGCTTTCAATGTTTATTAATTATTAATTAAATTTCCATTAATATAGTGAACCTACTTAATTTATCATTATATTTTTTTCACTTCAATTCCAGATAATGCTATTATAGTTCACTTTCTCCTACACTTTACCACTCAATTCAACTTGATGATGTAGCACTTAATAATTAATTAGTTAATTAACTACTGTCACCTTAATATTTTTATAATGATATCACATTTTATTGAGACAAAATACTTTAATTTGTTATGAAGTATTAACTCAGATTATGTTTAAGTACTTGGAAAGATATTAATTGATGATTAAAGTTTTAAAGAATAAATGTTAACACGTTTACTCTTCGATATTTTTCATTTAATGGCGGGAATCTATTTATATATTTTGAACATTTGTTATCAAAGAATGAGTTGTTGTAAACTTTACAATTTTCGTTGAATCATCGCCAGCAGAAATGTACACATTTTCTCAAATATTTCAAACAATTTACATTTTTTCAGGGTTCCCATTCAAAGTTTTAATTACTTACAAAAAATATTGAAAATATATTAAACTTGTTTTTTTTTTGCAAATTTTATCATAAATGTTATTATAATAATTTCAAGTTAAACAGTAACAATTACATGAATTGAAGGTATATTATTTGTTAACCACAAACTGTATGAATAACATTAAAATTGTTTTAATGATTTAATTAAACATCTTTTCCTCTTGCTTAGACTTTGCTCAACATATATTTATTTATGTTCATTAAGTGTTAAATAAAATTATAAAAAGATGAAAAAACTTAAAACACAAATGCAATATTAATAAGTTTTTCTTCAGTTCATACATGTTTAACAATAAAGGAAAAAAAAACAATAAAAATCCTCACATTCAAAGCTTATTTCTTTTAGTGTTTTGTTGGAAAAAACAAACATTAAAAGAAAATTAACACAGACTTAAAAGTTTTACAAATTTATTTACATAAAAATATTTCCACAAGATGTAGAGCATGTTTGATAAATAAGATTTGTTATTCCAACCTTAGCTTCGCTACTATAGCAATCATCACCCTCGCCAGCATTATAATCGGTTTTAATTGTGGCTGTTAAGATAAATAAATTATTTTAATACTTTTACTTTTCTGCATGTATTTCTTTATAATTTTGTTTTTTTAGTTATCTTTAATGCAAACAATTAACATAAAGAAAGCATAATTGGCACAAGCCCCTTGACTGATTCTTCGAGGGGTTGCAACCGTTTATAGACATGAAAGTCTCTGCTTTCTTACGATTTTGTTGCTTTTAATGCTCACACATTATCTAATATTCCTGGTTTAAATAATACTGGCCAACAAGTTTTTAAGCCAGTGACCAATTTTCTAAAAGACTGACTCCCACTGAAATCGAATCTAGCCTAAGAATTTATTTGACTTAAGCCATAATCCAAATATCATTTATAAAGGAGCATTCCTTTTACCGGATATGTGTTGTTGCTGGGTATATGAGATTCAGCACAGCTGAATATAACACTCTCACTTGTTTAAACTTTGTCCCAGGGACGAAGCCTTATTATACCCTACACCACTATAGTGGGGAGGGTATTATGCGTTTGTGCTGAAGTTTGTAACACCCAAAAATAATGGTCCTAGACCCACTTTAAAGTATACCAATCGCCTCAGAATCACTTTCTGAGTTGATTTAGCTATGTCCGTCCATCCGTCTGTGTGCCCATGTAAAATTTGTGCGCACGCTACATGTCGCAATTTTCAAGATAATTTGATGAAATTTGGCACATACTCTTTTTTTGGTTCAAGGACGATCGCTTTTGAAAATGGTTGAATCCTAGCCTCCATACAACCGTAACCCCCGAATCGGGTCTTTAGGTTCATAAGTACGTTAAATGTTTTATAATGTCAACGAAAATCAGCAAAAATTAGTTTTATAGAACAATAAATGACAGTACTCATTTTTATTGTGATCGGGTCTCATACAGACCCCCCTTCAGAAAATGACTTGAAGGTAAAAATTAACTTATACTTACTTATAAAACGATTAAAATCTACATAAACGACTTTGTAGTAGACGTAAATTCATCTACCAAAATGTGTAAGGATAGGCCCATATTTACCCCTTCTCCTCTATGATCCCTCTTGTAGAAAATCTCTCTTTTTTGTCAACAATAAATAAAAATATTGCACAATAAAACAAATTAAATGCTTTATTAAAAAAAAAAAATTCAAAATTTTAATATACTGACTGGTGTAGGGTATCATATGGTCGGCAATGTCCGACTATAAATTCATACTTGTTTATATTGGTTTTGTGCTGATGTTTGTAACATACAAAAATATTCGCCCTGTACCACCCTTAAAGAATACCAATCGGCTTAGAATCGTTTTCTGAGTCGATTAAGCTATGTCCGTCTGGCTGGCTGTCCATATGAACATTGTGCGCAAGGTAGAGGTCGCAATTTTCAAGATAATTGGATAAAATTTAGCACGCACGTTTTATTTGGCCCAAGGACGAAGGCTATTGAAAATGGTTAAAATTTGTCGATTATTTCACCTAGCTCCCATAGAACAGTACTCCCCGATATGGGCTTCTGAGCTCATAAATATGTTAAATATACAGGTATATGGATAAAATGCGACACAACAAAGTTTTATAGAAATCTTGATGAACCTGCCAAATTTCATAAAGTTCGGGCCCCAATTGACCCCAGCTACCATACAAAGTCCCCTTCAGAAAATTACTTGAATGACCAAAATTTACTTATAAACACAAATATCGCGAAGAAATTCAGCACAATAAAATATTATGTAAATATAAATATATTCTTAAAATTTTATCGGGCTTGGTCCATATTTGCCCCTAGTCCGCATGTAAAGCCTCTTTCAGAAAATTTGTTTTTCATCCATATGTTTGATGTGATATTTTAAAATATCTCACCTCTGTTTTATATCGTTCTTGTTAGTTAGAATATATAAAGTGCTGAATTTGAAAAATATTTGATTCACGATTTCTTCTTTTTAGAACTCTCCTAAATTACGAAAAAAATCATATAAACCACCCCAAGTAAACATACGAATAATTTTACTACACATTTAATTTAATCAGTAGCGTAATGACAAAGGATGCTACCATGAATAGATTTTAATTCCTTTGTGTTCAGATAAAATGTATGTCACTCACTAGTATCTTATTATAGGCTAAGTAGGATATTCACACCATAGTAAACGTGGTGCAAATAAGTAAAATAAAGTAAACGAAAGGAAAAGAAGTAAGAAAACCAAATAAATAAATTGCAAAGGAAACTAACAGACATTAAGGGGGAGTTCAGTATAACAACAAGTAAACTAAATGGAAGCATGAATCAACATCGTTACATGGACATCAAATATTGACAAAACAAACCCCCAAACGTAAAGAAAAAGTAAAAGTTAAGTAGATGTACTATAGTATAGAGAAAAATTATACATTAAATTACCTAAAGTCTTGATTTAAAGAACCCACGAAAAAATTTAATGAAACTGCAAAAAAAGTTAACAAACAATTCAAATGGTGGCAAAAAATATAAATGAAAACATTTCTTAAAATCATTATTGAGTCATGATGGTTTTGGTTTTTAATTTAATTAGAATTTGGAAAAAAAATTTAATTTGGTACAGGAAACTTTGTAAAAGTTAAAAGGAAATATTTTTTGTTTAAACTTTTTTATTTCTTTAGAATATCCTACAGCGTAAATGTTGGTAAAATAAAGGTATTGTTGTAAAAAGAAGCTAACTAGTCCAGGTTGTTGACTGTATTTAAAAATGTTTATGGAAATTGAAATGATCAAAATGAGATTACTTTAATTTGGTTAATCATTTGAAATTGAAATAATATGAATGTGTAACAAAAAATTAGTACAAAGTTTTTTTTAGGCAAAAATATTTTTAACCTCCAGTTAAGACTTTTATAAAAAAGGAACGAAGTTTTTGCTAGACTTTTGTTGAACTGACTGTCAAGCTACTTATGATAGATTAGGCCGACAAATTAGAATTACAATTCAGAGCAGCTCAATCCTTTAGAACAATCTACCTTATTCTTCGTTATGTTAGGTTGATGGTGGATGTTTACTACAAACTCAAAAACGAAAAAAACAACTAGTTCACTATCGGTCCTGTATTATCCAATGTTCACAAACTCAGTTTCTTTGACGTAATCCTATTAATAATTTCACCCTACACTACTTAAATGTGGAGGGTATATTTTTACTGATGTTTGTAACGCACAGTAATATTGGTCCTATACCCAAATGAAAGTATACCAATTGGTTTAGAATAATTGTTTGAGTCGATTTAGTTATGTCGTCCGTCTGTCCTTTTAATTAAACTACAGATCGGAATTTTGAATATAGTTTAATCAAATTTTGTACATGATCTTCTATTGTCCCATGGATGAAGTCTATTGAAAATGGTTAAGATCGATCTATTATTTCACCTAGCCTTCATAAAACTGAACCATCGAATAGTGCTTATAAACCTTGTAATCAAACTACATGTCGCAATTTTGAAGATAATTCAAAGAACGAAGAAGTCTTTAAAACCTTTTAATCAAGCTACAGATTTTTTTGGGAGATTATTCAATGAATTTTGACACATAACCTTCTATGGTACCACAGACGAAGTCTATTGAAAATGGTTAATATCGGTCCATTATTTCCCTTGTCCCTATACATCTAAAACCGCCGAAAAGGGCTTTTAAGTTCATAATTATATTATTTGTTAAACTTGCTAATTTTGAGAAGATTTTTCATCGTGCACTCATCAGGGTCGCCCCATAGGATCTTTGTGGTTCTACCCACAGTTTCATTATTCGAAGAGTACTTATGAGATTTTCTCACCCACATTTTTAAGTCAGCATTCATTGCCTCGAATGGTTCCCTCAACATGCTCCACATTTGTCTGAATCTGCATGTCTAATTTTCTATAGCTGTGCCCGTGATACTGTGTGTACACTCAAAATAGGTACCATAATACTAATCTGAGACTTTGTGAACATTTTTCGTCTTTGTGGTTTTATTCACCGTTTCATTATTCCAAGAGGCCTTATGGGATTATCTCAGCCATATTTTTAATTCAGTTTTGGCTGCGTTAAATGGTTTTGATTCGCAGGTGAACTACCTTGAGATCCCTTTCTTTTAAAACTAATACATTCGCTAATTCAATGTCAACTACATCCAAATGCTCTGGAATGTTGTAAACCTTACCACTCCTAAAGCTCCGGGAGAATATTCTGTTTAAGTAATTTTACAATCACCTGAAATCGTACAAATTAACTTCTGGCTATCTCTAAATATGTGAAGCTTTCTTAGTGCCATGTTTATTATGTTCTAATTTACATATTCCGTTATTGTTCGGACTTTTTCTGGCTTGTGTTATAAAAAGGTAAACGGTGGTATATTTCTGTCTTTAATATAGTCTTCAATATAGAACTCTAAATCCCCTTTGTGACCCAATTTAGAGCCATCTGTATAGCAACGGAAATTGCAAGGTAGTTCAAATAATTAAAATTATTTCAAGATCCTACTCCCAAAAATTACTTATGCGTGCACAAATTTCCATAAATAACATACGTAACTTTCTTTTAAATTAAAAGAAAACATTTTAGAGTAAATCCTTGAATACTACCTTTGTATCACTTTTAAAGAAGAATATGAAAAAAAAACAACCAAAAATATCTTAACTTTTTTCTCAAAAATGTGTTCTTTAAACAGCAGAGACCTTTAGGCCAGTTTAATTTAACGCTTTCTGACAGGCATTCCACTGACAAGCAGTGACAAAAGACAAACTGTACTCAGACAAAATATGTACATGAACTGTAAATCTGTGAGTCAGTAAATTGATTGTATAAACAAAATGTTTATCCAAGCAACAGTGACTATTCCTAGAATCATCTAAAGGAGAAGAAACAAGAAAACAAATAGATGAATGGTTAACATTATTCACTAATACCACCATCATGTTGATTCTTCCTGTACTATATAAACATCCATCAGTCGTTTGTTTGTAATATAATCAAAATCATTATGCTCGTTAGCTAGTAAGTCCCATGTTAAAGCTCAGCCTACGGGTCTGAAAGTCGTTAAGGTGGTTGTATATGGTGTGAATGAATGAACTTGTGTATGTTTATGAAGTAAAAGCAACAACTACGAAAATTAAATATAGCATGAGAAGCAAGAAAAAAAAACAAAGAATCTTGAAACAGGACAACAAAAACATAATCAAGCGCCAAGATATAATGGCAGTTACACAAATTACCTTTACGACATTTTGCACAGTATTTTTATGGCATGATTAACGTTCATAAATCATGGATAAACAACCATAACAAATTAAAAATTTTATAAATTTAATTCTCATAATGTTCTAAATATCAAAATAGATTTTTGCTAAAAACAAATAAGAGTATTGGGCTATGTCGAATCTATTTGACCACACATACAAAGTATGTATTGAAAATGAAAGTTAATTCCAGATCCTATATATCAAAAGTAAATAATATATCTTTCACTGTATCTTTTGTCGAATATTATTTTAATTCATATCTCATTGTTGAATGATTTCTTGACAATATCCGGATTATATGCTAGAATAAATTAATAGATGTTAAGCACCTTATATGAGTTTTTATTGAGCTTGTATTTTAAGTCCATTATGAGTTTTAGGGTTGTTTTCGTAAGTTAACCTTTTGTAAGAGGTAGGAACAATTCTGATTCGATCCCCATGAAATTTTATAAATATATGTATTTCGGTTATTACAAAACGTATTTCTGACAAATTTTGTACTGTTATTATACCTTACGCCACTATAGTGGCGTACACTCGTCAGTACATCCGTTCGTCTATCTTTCTGTGTATCCATGTAAACCACAATTATGGCTTCTGAGGTGTTAAATGTGTTAAAATTTAAAAAAAAGTTGGAAAAATTTGTGAAATATTAGTTTCATATATTGGTTGTGATCTGTCAGAGTATGAATTAATGTCAAATTTTTACTTACAAATATGACTGTCAAGAGTTTAAACGTGAGCACCTGTCTTGACGGCCTTATCTCACGGTGGTCTTTTTCATCCACTGGGTAGACTTGAGAATAGTCTACCATCGCCTCTTTGTTCTTCAATGACGAACTCAGGTGGCAATTTTTGTATATTGGCTTTGACCGGTCCATGAACAAGTACTTTGCTGGAGTACTCGAGCTATCTAATCTCTGACCATTGGATGGCCTCTGTTGATTCGGCAGCAGCACCTAGAGACGTAACCGGTGGACCGAAGTACGATCCATCAATAAGCCGTAGACATTGTTCTTACTTACAGAGACACACTGTGGTAATTCTGATATGAACAGAGTATACTCTGAATATATCTGGACAAGAAAGGAAAATTCAATGGTATCATATGTATATGATTCCTTTCATCCATCATCATTCAACATTTATACACACATCTCATTTATACGACACATTCATAAGAGAAAAACATACGATACATTCATAAGGTAGACGGGTGGAGTAAGGCACGCCGAACCTCACATTCATCCCGTACCATATACAATTACAACCAACTTATTTCCAACGCATAGTCATACAGTCACTCCTCTGTGGGGCATCTGTTGTTTTCGGTAACAGCACTGAACTTATCCCGAAATATTGATTATTATCATACATCGGACTTTTAACCGCCACTTACTCTCACCGCGAATTTGGGTTTAAATCACAGCCACTACGTGGATCCCGAAGGAACCTCAACCAACTGACCAGCCAGGATTTAGTCTAGCGGGCAACTGGCCACCCGTAGTAACAGATTATGCTGTGCTCTGATCTGACCTCTGGCAATCTATGCAAGGACTAAGCCAAGCAGTAGACTGTAACCAATTTTTCAGTCCCGGCCAGACTGGAGGTATTGGCCACCTCTTTATACCCCGGGATTACAATAACACCAAGGCGGAGGTCTCGCCAAGGTAACATGATCCCGGTGGGATTTCACTTACAAACAGAAGTATCACGATGATATTTGGGGCAAACAGGTTCTACATAAACATAAAACCCAACAATGTTTGTAACCCTCAAATACACTTCTCCCAAAGTCGATTCAAAATCTATTTCTGATCCTTTGGATTCATTTAAATTTGTCATATACTCTTTTCTGTATTCAATGTCTATTGAAAATAATCGAAATAATAATTTCTGATTCGGTTAAGCTATGCCCGTATTTGTGTCCCAGAACCCTAGGATCTGATCTGAACTGATCCTCATAAAGATAAGTAGAACTTATGTACGCTTTATTTAAAACAATGTTTAAATGTAAACTCTATTACCTAAAATATTGAACCAACCACCCGACTATATTATTCAACACACAGACTTTGATAAAGTTTTCAAAGTCAGAGTTCCTTCCAAGAGCAAATGGTGTAGAGGCAACCTGCCAAGGGAATATATAACTAGAATATTAACAGATGGTTCTGAAATGAACTGCGGCATTGGTTCTGGTGTCTACTTGACCTCATTGTTCGCGACAACATAGGAATCTTATCAAATTCTCTATACCACAGAGTCTACGGGATTGGCTTTTGATATTTCCAACGCCGTTTCAATAACAACTCCGTTACCTAGCAGTATTCTCAGATTCTTTCTTAAAAACGCTGAAAGTTGTTGAAATAAGAAAGACACATGTAAAGTGGCCAAGATATTAACACCCTCCATAAATGACCGAAGTAGCCGAGACATATCGAGGCTGATATTAGTAACAACAGGACATTGGGTGGTAGACAGACATGCCAGTCGGCTTGGGCTCCTCTTCCACGATCACTGTCGCAGTTGCAAAGACAGGGAAAAGGAAAACCTTGCTCTGGCCGCAAAAAGAAACCGCTTCCTTGGCAGTTATTTCATATCTAACCTTGGCAAGATATCTTGATGTAAGCTTAATGACATTCTCAGATTCCTCACAGCTACACGCTGGATCTAATATTAACAAGTTAGAGTGCTATATTCGGCTGTGCCGAATCTTAATACCCTCCACCAGCTACTTTTATGTTATTAATTTTCTAATTGATCAAATATTTGTAAAAATAAGGTTTCTCATGTCTTTAATAGAAAAAAACCCCAAAAGTTAAATCTATTACAATTCCAAGATTTATTGAACATTGTTAATTTAGTAATTTGCATGTAATTTGTATGTATGTGTGTGAAAGATTTAGAGATTTTAAAAATACAAATACATATATAATTATGTTCTACACAAAATATTGTTCAACATATATTGATAATGCTCTTTAAATACGGTTAAAGCGCTATTAGGGTACTGTCCTAATATAGGAGAAATAGAAGTATACAAAACAAAAAAATTTGGTAATAAGTAATGTGCGTTTAAGAGATTTTCGTAAAAGGACCTTGTATGGGAGCTATGCCCAATTATGTATATAAAGACAACATTTCAGAATTCTGTATCTATATCATTACTTGGTAATAAATATTGTGATTCTAAGTGATTTTCTGGACCTAGTATGAGAGCTATGACCAAATATGGACCGATCGTAAAACAATTTTATAGTGAATTTATGTATATAAGAGCAATATTTTTGATAAATGTATGGATATCAATATTTGGTTATGAGTTATGTGCGTTTTTTATGATTTTCGGAAGGGAACCTTGTATGGGAGCTATGACTAATTATGGACCGATCCAAAAAAACTTATATACAGAAATATTACAATGAAATATTTCTGTATATAAGAGCAATACTTTTACCAAATTTTATATCGATATCTTTGGTAATGAGTAGTGCGCGTTTAAGTGATTTTCGGGAGGGGACCTTATATGGGAGCTATGACCAATTATGGACCGATCCAAAAAAACTTTCATAATTATATTTCTGTATATAAGAGCAATACTTGTGCCAAATTTTATATCGATATCTTTTTAGTAATGAGTAATGCGCGTTTAAGTGATTTCGGGAGGGGGCCTTATATGGGAGCTATGACCAATTATGGACCGATCCAAAAAAACTTTCATGGTTATATTTCTGTATATAAGAGCAATACTTGTACCAAATTTTATATAAATATCTTAATTTAGTAATGAGTTATGTGCGTTTAAGTGATTTTCGGGAGGGGACCTTGTATGGGAGCTATGACCAAATATGGACCGATCGAAAAAATCTTTCATTGGAATATTCCTATATATAAGAGCAATACTTGTACCAAATTTTATATCGATATCTTAATTTAGTAATGAGTTATGTGCGTTTAAGTGATTTTCGTGAGGCGACCTTGTATGGGAGCTATGACCAAATATGGACCGATCGAAAAAATCTTTCATTGTAATATTTCTGTGTATAAGAGCAATACTTGTACCAAATTTTATGTCTATATCTTAATTTAGTAATGAGTTATGCGCGTTTAACTGATTTTCGGGAGGGGACCTTGTATGGGAGCTATGACCAATTATAGACCGATCCAAAAAAACTTTGAATGTAATATTTCTGTATATAAGAGCAATACTTGTACTGAATTTTATATCGATATCTTGATTTACTAATGAGTTATGCGGGTTTAACTGATTTTCGGGAGGGGACCTTGTATGGTAGCTATGACCAATTATGGACCGATCGAAAAAAATCTTCAATTGTATTATATTTATATATAAGAGCAATACTTGTACCAAATTTTATATCGATATCTTAATTTAGTAATGAGATATGCGCATTTAAGTGATTTTCGGGAGGGGACCTTGTATGGGAGCTATGGCCAATTATGGACCATCTAAAAAAATTTCCCTCTGAATAAATTCTATTGTCATAAAATTTTAATTTCTAAAATTTTGTGAAGATATCGACATTACGACGGAAGTTATCAACAAAAAACCAAATTTCCGGGAATTTGTACTTTTGTATGGGAGATATATTAAATTGTGCACCGATTCTAGCGATTTTACGCAGGGATAAAGCTCTTATGTGGAAACTAATGTATGCCAATTTGTATGGAATTATCTTGCATAGTTTTCGAGAAAATTACATCAGAATGTGCAAAAAATGCCAATTTTTTCGAGGTTGTTTCAAATTTTGATTCATAACTTTTCCCGATGTAAACCGATTTTGCCCATTTTCAATACCAAACAACTTAGGAAAACGAAGAACATTTTGGGTGAATTTGGTTAAATTCTATTGCTTCGTTTTATCGTGAGCGTGTTTTACACAGACAGGCGTACAGACGGACATAGCTAGATCGACTCAGAATTTGATAAGGACCCAGAATATATATACTTTGGTGGTGGAGGGTATAAAAATAACACATCTGTCGAATGGAGTGGTCCAATCAAAATGGTGTTTCATCAACACTATTTCGTTAAACAAATAAAGCATGTGTGCAAACTTTCAACTTTCCAGCCTATAACCAATTAAAGTATTAGAATGAGAGTTTTTGATGGTGGGTATAAAAATTGTGTCGAAATCTTATATTATTGTCACTGCGGTTCAAAGGTAAGTGTTTAAAACCATCGTTCCGTTTGTCATCAGTATCTAAACTTCAAGTGTATGTTATTAAATTTTTGTCACAAGACCAGCAGCTGATGTAAAGTGAGAACTCAGGGAAAAGTAATTGTTTAGTGTCAGTGACTTAGATTAAAGGACTTTAAAGAATAACTGGCAAAAGATAGCGAGCAAATTACTTATTTGCTGGGTAGTCACATATCAGATTTAATAGATTATCATATTATTCTTAAGAATATGTATGTGTTATTATATGTAATTGGGCTAAATAATTAATATTATATTACTTATACGCCTATTATTTTATTTAAGAAATTTTTAAATGATTGTAAAAGTTAATATTGCGCAATTATGTTACCAATACAAGTCACTGTGCAATGTGTCCTTATTTTCATGTTTTATTTATGCATGTTAAGGATACGAAAAAAGTAAAAACAAAAATTCTAGAATATAAAGCGATAGGAAGAAAATAAGAGCAAAGGAAAAAATATAATGACTTTAATTCTCCAGACGCATATGGTGGCTGTTTATTTAGTTGGCAATTTTTACTACAACGACTTTTGCAGAAATAACCATGTAAAGCAAAGAATTTTTTTTAGTTGTTGTTGATTTGGTTTTTGTTGTTGTTGTTTTTTTTATTAAAGTTTTATTTAGGTTGTTTATATATGTAGTCATTATTGCTGTTTCTTCTCTTATTGTTAATTTTTTTTGTAGTTATTTTATGGCAGGACTAAGACCTGCTTTTTTAACATAAATCCTCTTTCATACTATTTTAATTTTGTTTTTGTTTTTTGTTGCCTTTAGCGCCTTCGTTTTATTAGCACTAGTACTGATTTTGTTGTTGTTACAAGAATCAGTCAGTTGTAAATGTTGAGAGTTTCACACGTAAATATTTGTGCATAACTAAATGTTAAGGATTTTATTTTATTTATTTTTATACTCTACCCATAATATTTGTTATAAATGAGGGATAATATATATAGTTGTATGCGACCAGGACATCACTGAATACTCAACAAAAAAATAAAAATATTTTCGTGACATATAAAACAAAAAATTAAAATTTTTTTGTAACATGTCATAGCTTAGGGTATAATTTACAAAAAAAAATTAAAACAATATAATTTATGGATCCAAAAATGAACGATTAAAAAATTCAAATTCCTAAAGTTTTTATGGGGATCGTTTACAAAACTTAAAATCAAATACTCCTTAGTTACGATATTAATTTTAATTCGGATCAGGCTAGCCGTTTAGAAATCCTAGACTTGTTTGTAAAAATTCCATTGTGTCCCACTGTGTGACCGTAAAATACTAATGTTCAATAGTATAGGACAATTTTAAGTTAATTGTTATTAGCAATGAAGGGATCAATTCATTCGATCCACAACGCTCTAAAATATAATAATTTAGTTCAGCCCATAACCAGGATACAGACATTATTTGTGATGAGGTACCAAAGATATGAAAAGCAATTCTATGTACTTGTTAAAAGAAATATCGAAATTTATAGTATCCTGTGATTTTTTACAATATAAATACTTAAATAAATAATTCCGTTTTAATGTTAACTAACATGTTGCTATTCAATTTGTATTCAAAATATTGATTTTTATGAGAAAATAAATTTTTGTCATTCCATTTGTAACACATCGAATAATTTATTTAATATCCATGTCCTCAGTAAGTTTTAAGATGTCCTTAGTATGTTGAGATGGCGAATTTCTTCCGTGCATCTGTATATGTGTATGTCCTTCTGTCCTAATCGGGTGCAAATGCAAGCATCGAGCTGAAACATCTATAGCTGCGGTAAAGTTTTGTAACAACCTAAATCTCGTTGTTTAATAGGAACTTCAATTTTATTTTTCAATTTTATAAGGATGATTATTGAACATACCCACCATATAGAGACCCTTTCGCGAAATAACTTTAATGCTCATAACTCTCTAACTTTAGAGGCGGTAGCGCTGCGTTTGCCATCGCCGCGGAGAATAATACTAATCTTTCTTGTTGGCAATTTATCTTGATCTGAGAAGAATGTCGCAAACCGGGATCACGTCAAGCCTTTGTCCACACTTCCCTGAGAGACTCCACCGCAATCTTGAGAAGTAAAGCAAAATGCTCGTTCGAACAAGCCAGCAGCCTGGAACCATCCCGCTTCATTGTTTTGTGGAATAGATTTCCTTAGAATTTCCCAGTTCATCTCTTGGCGGATGATCTCACATATATGTATCTTGAGAGATGGCACCGTCACTTCTCTCAATAGAAGCGCTTATCACTGAGATATATCACAAAAAGCCCATTAACGATGACAGTGACGTTTTTTTGACGTTTAATCTTCGTCAAAATTACATGCAAAGATCGTTGTAGTTTAGGCACCTCAGCAGCAGGCTTATCCACTTCTGTATTGGCTGAAGGATCAAAGTCCTTTTGCTTTGCTATGATGTTTTTATACCAATCAAGTAACCATTTCATTGGTTATGGCACCCTGCAACACAACTATGCGTTCGGGGGCACAATAATGTAGGCCTTCGGGTTCTTAGAAGTTCTATACGGGATATACTGGAAGAGCCCCACAATGAGTTCGACGACTTTTACAGTGTAAGGATAATGAACCCGACATCAAAGTCAACGATAGCACTCAAATTTGATAAAGCAAGTAGAATGATATTGATCGACCGTAGCCTTATATAAGGACGCTTTTAATGGCCCAACACAACTCTTTAACGTTTAAAATATTAGTATAGTGATGAAATTTTATAATAGCCAATTCTATAAGAACCAAATTTCGTTTACAAAATTCTATGAGAATGTGCCTACAATTCATTATATTTCCTACAGAAATCTTTTTAAACATAATTCGAATTATTCCTACAGAAATCTTTTTAAACATAATTCGAATTATTGTAACAATTAAGAAAAGGATCGGTTCAAATGTTACAAGTCCACTTTTCCAAATTCAAACAATCGTTTAAATTGGAAGAGTTTGGTATAATCGACCTAAGTCCTTATTTCAAAAATCTCCCCGATTTTTCTATAGCATAGACTACATACATGTTATCAAATCATATTAAGCTGCTGAAATTCATGTTTATTTTAAAAAATTTTGATTTGATGGTGGTTATATAAGATAAGTCATCGCCAAACATAACACTCTAACTTGTAACATTTTCTGATTAATTCAATAATAATTCAATTAACATATTCTTTGAACTTATGTTTTACACTCTCACACAAGTTTATGGATTTGTGTAAATATAAGTCTTTGTACATCTGCACGTGTTTGCAAAATACTTTCCTATTTTAGCTTTTAACATCCATCCTGCCACAAAAAATATTAGTTGCCATTTAAGAGAATCTAAATATTTTTCGCACAATTGTGGTAAGAGCTAGTATAAAGTAAACATCCTTAAAAGTGGAAATGATAAACTAGGTTATGAAAATAATTTAATTTAGTTGACAAGTTTTAAAGGAAACGTTAAAAATATACAAACATACATATTTATGTATGTATATTCTCTACGTATTTCATGAAAGGGGAGAAAAGTTGTAGAAAATTGTTGCATAATTTTAGGGGATATTAAAAAATAATATGAAAAGTGAAAATTATGAATGTGTGTCATAAATATTTTTGTTGTTTAAATAAAGGGGTCTTAAACTAAGAGGAAATTGTTTGTTTTATTGGTGGTAATATAATAAATATTTTATTTTACTAAATCATTTGTAATTATAACTTTTGAGTGTTTGTATAATAAAATATATTTAATTAAAAAAAATATTTTCAATACTTGTGCTATGTGCTATGTATATATTATATGTATATGTAAATAATAACAGTCTTGGGTAGTTTCACTATATACCACTATAATTAATATTTCTGTAGTTTTAAAGGCAAATATTTTTATATCAATATAAATCAATTTTAATGTAAAGATAAAAATAATTATTAAACTTTTTTGCTAAACTGATGAAGTGAGTTGCACGTGAACTTGTACTTATTTCTTTGTCTACCACTGTGTATAATCAATAACATATTTAATATAACAAAAATTTAATAATTTTATAGTTGCCTTTAATTTATTATAAATTATTGATATATTTTAATAAACTTTTTTTGTTTTAATTTTTAGCTTCAATGATTTACATATCATTAAATTTATATCAGTAGTGATTATTATATATTAAAACCAATTAAATTTCATAATAACTCAAGGGTATATGTTTACGTTAATTGAGCGTTAACATTTTGTTTCGTAAATTTCATAATTTGATGGGTTTCAAACAGTTGCTTAAAGCTATTGCAATAAATATTGTTAAATAATTCAAAAATATTGGAATAGTTAATATAATAAAAGTAGGTATAATTTGCATATATTCTCTATATTGTTCTTAAAGTATTATTTTTCACTTTTACTTAAAAATAATCAATTTAGTTACTATTTATAAGATAAGGGCGTAATGGTTACCCAAAGGAATTGGACGAAACTTTAATCACAAATACAAGTAATTTTATATGATAATCTTTCAATTACAACTGTTCAACTGTAATTGTAATTGAAAATGTAATCACTACTCTTACACGACTTCTACTTACACATAGAATATGAACCAGACAGGCAGAGTTATAGAAATGTAAGTTGTTGAGTAAATACAAGTCATTGCCGAGCTATTGCTGTAAATGGTCAAGCTTCGATTTCAACTGTTCAAATGTAATTGTAACTGAAACTATACTCACTTCTCCACAAGTCTTCTACTTACTACTTTGTTAATTTCTAAGAGTAATGCAAACAGTATGTAGTAGTCATTGAAATGTAAGTTGTTGAGTAATTATAAGTCATTATGGAGTTATTGCTAAGTAACAGACATGGAAATCAAAAACTACGTCTTTTTTGTATATCTATTGATTAGTTTATTGAGAGATCTGTCGTGCAGACAAGTCTATAGATGAATCGATTTACTACTATACTGCATTCATTACCATGTAAGGGGTTAAAATGATAAAATTGACTAATTTTCTTAACACGATGATGTCATTGTGGGCAAGTACTTACAACAAATCTGTCTATTCACAAGAAAAACAAAAATTTCTATATATATTGAAACATGATTCCTGGATAAGAAGATACCGATGACAGATAAAGATAAGTACTTAGATACAATGGAGACACCACATAGAAGATAGGATCAACGAGGCATATCGGTGCTGGGCGATATGTAGTAATACTTAGGCATTTAATGTGGTCTTAGTCATAATATTACAAATTGACTTTATAAATGTTGAATTAAACCAATTCTAGCTTATACATAAATTATCTGTGGATTTCTTTGGACAAGGAGTGTAATATCAAACTTATTTAGTTAGTTCAGCGTACAAACTGTTTGTTCAACCAAGGTTCTGGAAACGTTACTAGAAATTCCACTAATTGAAACATATTTAAGATGAGAGGCAGTACTTACAGTCGAACGGCTCATAACTCTAGACAACTAGCCGAAAGTTGTTATGGGACACTTTACCAATGTTTTACACAATCATCGGACGCGACTGACCAGACACAAGATATGTCGGAAACTTTGTAACGCTGATCTCAGATAAAATGTCTTGGTGGAAAGAATCCCAAAGATCCTAGTGAGCCAGACGAGAAATCTCCTTAGAGTGAGCAAGTATGAGCTTAGTTTGATGGTACGTATTCTAAGTGGTCACACAGAATTACGAGCAAGTATGAGGTTAGTTTGATGGTCACACAGAATTACGAGCACATCTATCCAAAGTTGGACGTTCGGATTCAGAGCATGTTGAGAGATCAGTGAAACTCTTTAGCACTCTTTTTGATATTCGTCGAAATTAAATCCAAGTATATTTGAAGGGATGACGGAAATAACATTACCAACTAACACTGATCGAAAAGTTCTTAGCAATTACTTGCAGGAAACAGAGTTTTTCAATATTGAAAAATAATAATTCAGGGAACAAATTTTTTATGAAAAGGAGCGTACAACAGGCCTGGTAGTTGCCTAGGTGTATTTCGTCGGATTTGATGTAGTATGATTTATCAAGTAATTAGCATAAAAAACAGATACAGCATATTATTAGCAAGACTTCATTAGACTACCTCTATGTAATCCATACGAAATGTAGTAGTGATTGAAAAGTAAGTTTTTGGATATTCATATTCGATTTTTACATAGAAAAGACTTTAGATACTAGTTTTATGGCTAATCAGTAGACTAGCTATTTGATTAATGAATGGAGTTTTTAATGGACAAGTATTCAATGGACTAGCTTAATGACTAATCTGTGAATTAGATTTTTTATTCATTTATAGATAATTTTATGAACAAATAGTTAGGCAACTGAGAACCGCAGAATTTATCTCTTATGATGTCAACATTTTAATTGCAATCCATATAAGTACAACCCATTCGGGGTTTTTTGTGTAAATTTTTATAGCTTTTTTACCCTATGAGATTCCAGTAAAAACAAGTAAGAAGTTATAGTCGGTCGAGGCCGACCATGTAATACCCTACACCTGTATACGAATAAAATGTTATTTAATAAATAATAAAACATTTTAGTAGAATTGTACCTTGCCTTAGGTATACTTAAGTCATTTATTGTTTAATAAAACTGTGGACATTTAAGTCAAATATTTAAGGGGGCTTTTTATAGGGAATAGGATCAAAAGAAGCCCTATAATTATAGAGTTCATGAGGGTCATCAAGGCTAGTATAGAACTTGGTTTTGCTTTTTGTCGGGATACGAGCATATTAAACATAATTATGAATATAAAAGCTCTTTTTGGCGGGTTCGGTTATATGGGGCCTACTTAGGTGAAGCAATGGACCGATGTTAACTATTTTCAATAGCATTCGTCTACAGTACCATAAAAGTTCATGAGCGGAATTTCATTGAATTATCTCCAAAATTGCGACCTGTAGTTTGATTACAAAGTTTACAAGCTCTATTCGGGGGTTCAGTTATATGGGGGCTAGGTGAAATAATGGACCGAGATTATAAGGTTTACAAACTCAGGAAATGATTCTGAGCCGATTGGTATACTTTAAGGTGGGTATATAAACAACAGCACAAACCCAATATACCCTCCACACTAAAGTGATGTAGGGTATAAAAATTACAAATATGTTTTTATGTATATAACAAATTTATTAATTATGTGAATATTGGTTCAATAAAAATAAAATATCAATCAATTTTATATTAATTATTTAAACATTTAACTCCAGAAAAACACTAACCAATATTGTTTGCCAATTAGTTGATTATATAATTATTTTCTTATTTATTACTTTTTTTAAAGTACACAGCATTTTTAATTAAATTTTATTTTATAGTTTTTTTTTATTTCAACTAACACAACTACACCGAACAACAAAAATAAAGATGTCGTTAAAATTATGGATGTCGTTCAAATATTAAAAATTACTGTTATTACTTATAATAAAAATATCATTATCTTATTTATATTTGTTTGATATATTTCAGCAAGGAAAAATATGAATCGAATCAGATTCATATTTTGTTTCACAGTGTTTCTTTCTACAAAAAAAAAAAAAAAAAAACAAACATATATTTAAAAGAGCTGCACGTATTTGCTTTTTCTCATTAATAAATTATTAATATCCACAACTAGTTAATTGTGGTTAAAGTATTGTTAACAATAATGATTAAAATCGATGCGTGAGTTTTGTTTCAAACAAATTAAAAATATGCAGGTAATTATAAACATGAAAGGTGGAAAATTGTTTTTTGCTTGCAAAATCTCTACAACAATATTTAATAGTTGGGTTAGAGAATGTGGTAAAAACAAACAAGTAACAAGTTAGAGTGCTATATTCGACTGTGCCGAATCTTAGATACCCTCCACCAGCTACTTTTATGTTATTACTTTTCTAATTGATCAAATATTTGTAGAAATAAGTTTTCTCATGTCTTTAATGGAAAAAATCCCAAAAGTTAAATTTATTAAAATTCCAAGATTTATTGAACATTATAAATTTAGTTTAATTTGCATGTATGTATATGTGTGAAAGATTTAAAGATTTTCAAAATACAAATACATATATAATTATGTTCTACACAAAATTTTGTTCAACACAAATTGATAATGCTCTTTAAATACGGTTAAAGCGCTTTTAGGGGCAGGACCTAATATAGGAGAAATATAAGTATACAAAACTAATATTTTTGCCAAATTATGTATCAATCTTTAAATAGCTTAATTTGGTAATAAGTAATGTGCGTTTAAGAGATTTTCGTAAAAGGACTTTGTATGGGAGCTATGTCCAATTATGTATATAAAGACAAAGATTCTGAATTCTGTATCTATATCATTACTTGGCAATATTTTAATTTAGTAATGAGTTATGTGCGTTTTAGTTATTTTCGGGAGAAGACCTTGTATGGGAGCTATGACCAGTTATAGACCGATGGAAAAAATCTTTCATTGTAATATTTCTGTATATAAAAGCAGTACTAGTACCAAATTTTATATCGATATCCTGATTTACTAATGAGTTATGCGGGTTTAACTGATTTTCGGGAGGGGACCTTGTATGGGAGCTATGACCAATTATGGACCGATCCAAGAAAGCTTTCATTGTAATATTTTTTGTATATAAAAGCAATACTAGTACCAAATTTTATATCGATATCCTGATTTACTAATGAGTTATGCGGGTTTAACTGATTTTCGGAAGGGGACCTTGTATGGGAGCTATGACCAATTATGGACCGATCCAAGAAAGCTTTCATTGTAATATTTTTTGTATATAAGAGCAATACTTGTACCAAATTTTATATCGATATCTTTATTTAATAATGAGTTATGCGCGTTTAAGTGATTTTCGGGAGGGGACCTTGTATGGGAGCTATGACCAATTATGGACCCATTCAAAAAAAAATCCTTTGTATAAATTCTATTGTCATAAAATTTTAATTCCTAAAATTTTGTGAAGATATCGACATTACGACGGAAGTTATTAACAAAAAACCAAATTTCCGAGAATTTGTACTTATGTATGGGAGGTATATGAAATTGTGGACCGATTCTAGCGATTTTACGCAGAGATAAAGCTCTTGTGTGGAAACGAATGTATGCCAATTTTTATGGAATTATCTTGCACAGTTTTCGAGAAAATTACATCAGAATGTGCAAAAAATGCCTATTTTTTCGAGGTTGTTTCAAATTTTGATTCATAACTTTTCCCAATATGAACCGATTTTGCCCATTTTCAATACCAAACAACTTAGGAAAACGAAGAACATTTTGGGTGAATTTGGTAAACTGCTATTGCTTCGTTTTATCGTGAGCGTGTTTTACACAGACAGACGGACAGACGGACATAGTTAGATCGACTCAGAATTTGATAAGGACCCAGAATATATATATACTTCGTTGGGTCTTAGATGAATATTTATTGGTGTTACACACGGAATGACAAAGTTATATATACCCTCTATCACCACTGATGGTGGTGGAGGGTATAAAAAAGAAAAGTAAGAGTGATATATTCCGCTGTGCACATATATCTGTCATTTATAGGCCGATTTTGCTGATTTCAAATAGCGATCTTCTCTGAAGCTTGTCTAATAGAATTATTGAAGATTCAGATCTAGCGGATGTATGGGGTTTCTAAAAACTGATTTCAACAAACAGACTGACGAACATGCCTTTATCGACTCCACTTACCTCTAGCCTGCGGGACTATAAACTGGTGATGTCACTTAACTCCTCGGCTAATGATCCAGTGCATTCCTTAACCTTTTAAAGAGCGCGCAACCACACTATGAGATGGCTCTGTTGTTTTGGCAACAGCACCTAGAGACATATTTGGTAGTCCGAAATACCCAACAAAATGGATCAGGATCCCTCTTTATGAACCGATCAATGTAACAAAGGAAGTAGAAATTTCCAAAGTAAATTAATTACAATAATTGCACCGACAAATAGTCCCGCAGCATGTATCAATATATCCTGTTGAGATGGCAACAGCACCGAAGAACTTCCCCAAAGCGTAAGAAGGTATACTAAATCAGTACTAATCTCCAATATATGGAGACTTTCCCGATCTTTCAGCAATTTTAGCATCAGTTCCATTTGCATGATCATAAAGGTCGATATACGGTATGACAGGCAACCATTGAATACTGACCTGACAATTCCCCAGCATATACTGGAATCCCACTACACGAACGGTAAGTGATACCTATCGGATTTAGGAATCCAGCATATGCTGCTTTGTACACACACCTGTTCGAAGAGAGATTTATCCAACGCATTAGGTATAGGATTTTTCAGTCCTTAAACCAACATTCTCTGCCACCACAGACACTATGTGGATCCCGAAAGAATCTCAGCCAGCTGCCCAGCCAGGACATAGTCCTGCGGGCAACTGGCCACCCGTAGTGCCAGATTATATGGTGCTCTGGTTAGACCTCATGCCAAATCATTCCGGTACTGTGGCCGACTCTAGGTACTGTTACCAACTCAATAGAGACCATCTCGGAAGTTAAGAAACGGAACAGCAATGGTCAGAGATTAGATATCTCGAGTACTTGAACAATGTGCTTGTACATGGACCCGCTCATCCATGTTCAAAAATTGCAACATGCTTGTAAGGGACAAGAATGATCAGAGCTAAGATTATTCGAGTAATTGAGCAAAAGGCTTGTACATGGATCGGCTCATCATTGTTTAAAAAATGCAGCCAGCATGTAAGATACACAAAGAGGCAGTGGTTGTAAAAGTACCACCATGAGATAGGTCTATGCGCCAGGTAATCACGTAAAGCACTTCGACTTAAATACCCTTATAACGAAAGTGAAGGGTATAATAACCTAGAATGGCATTTTAACAAATATATACCAAATTTCTTAGAAGTTTAAAAATATATATTTTTATTGTAGCAAACTTATTAATACTATCATAAAAATCGTTTTCTTTGTTTGATTACCTATCCTGGTAACTTATATAGCGTTATCAGTAAAGTACAGTCGAAGAGATTCTGACCAATGTGGTCCATAAAACAATTGACCAGGAATTTTGAGTAGGGTATTCGCAGAGTGAATAGAAAGTTTTTTCTTACAAAGGTTTATAGCCCGCCTTGGTCAGAAAAAGCTAATATTGACAAGGTGTATATTTCGGTGGTTAGAGAAGGGTATTTGCACAGAAGACATATTTCGGGTTATAAATTGACAAAAAAATTAGGAGAATGATTTGTATATTTATGACAAATTTTATACCGGTCCTTATATGGAAATTGTTAAAAAATTATGAACCGATCCGGAAAAAAACTCGTACAATGATCTTATCTGACTTTTACCGCAATTGTTATATAAATTAATGAAATATGTGCGCTTAAGTGACTTTCGAAAGTGGATTTTATGTGAGAGCTATGACCAATTATGGCCCTATCCATGAAAAATTTATTTGTGTCGAACTTTATCCCTATAGCTCTATTATTCAAAGAAATATATGTATGTTTTTAGGTGTTTTTCGCAAGTGGACATTTTATGGGAGCTATGACCACTTACGGACCTATCCGAAATAAAATTGCATATAGTAATTCATATAAAATAAAATATATTTGTGTCACATTGTATCAAGATAGATTTATTTTACAATGAAATTTGAGCGTTAAAGTTTTTTCAGAAGTGAACTTTATATTGGGAGCTATTTACATTTCTGTCGAATTTTTTCTCTATAACTTAATAATTCAATGAAATATGTACTTTTAAGTGATTTTAGGAAATGGGCCTAACTTTTTACGTTGTGAACCGATTTTGCTGGTTTTCAATACAACATCTTATATTAGAACAACAACAAATATTGTTGTATAAATTTGGTTGATATCCTTTACGTAGTTTTAACGTGAGCGTGTTTTAGCAGACAGACGGACAGCTAAATCAACTCAGAATTTCACAAGGATCCAGAATATATATACTTTGTTGGGTTTAAGAAGTATATTTCTTGGTGTTACACATGGAATGACAAACCTATATTTACCCTCTATATTAAAAGTCTTAATTAAGCCTTAATAGGGACAACCTGCAAACACTGCCGAGAAAACACTCTACCAGATTCCGAAAATTGTATAAATATTGTCTACTTGTTGAAGATTCGAATACAACAGAATTGGCGATATTCACTTTTTATTGAAATTAAATTTATGAATATTTGATTTTACAAAACTTTTTGTTAGCTTAGATTGATAGAAGGATGCAAATTAAATCAAATCCAAGGAAATATGCCTAAAACACAACAGGGCCTTTGTGCGGTCATTTTCATAAAAATTTAGTTAGTTAGTTAGTTATTTAAATAGGAGGAGGTACATATATACATAAAATCCGAAGAAATACACCTAGTCCTCTATCGGGTCTGTTGTGCGCTCCTTAATCAGTGCCACAGGTGGGAATCGAACCCACCTTTTCCGGTCTACAAGACTACATAGAACATTAACCACTAACCTACCGGAGGCCATAAAAATTAAGTAAAATAATAATTTGATTTTTTGATTTGAGATATGGCTGCAATGTGAGTTGTAGTACGAATGTAATCGATCCCCTATAGTGTGTCATATGACAACACTTTAAAAAATTTGTAATATGTTATACAAAAACAAGTTAGAGTGCTATATTCGGCTGTGCCGAATCTTAGATACCCTCCACCAGCTACTTTTTTGTTATTATTTTTATAATTGATCAAATATTTGTAGAAATAAGATTTCTCATGTCTTTAATGGAAAAAATCCCAAAAGTTAATTTTATTAAAATTCCAATATTTATTGAACATTATAAATTTAGTAATTTGCATGTATGTATATGTGTGAAAGATTTAAAGATTTTCAAAATACAAATACATATATAATTATGTTTTACACAAAATTTTGTTCAACACAAATTGATAATGCTCTTTAAATACGGTTAAAGCGCTTTTAGGGGCAGGACCTAATATAGGAGAAATATAAGTATACAAAACTAATATTTTTGCCAAATTATGTATCAATAGCATAAATTGGTAATAAGTAATGTGCGTTTAAGAGATTTTCGTAAAAGGACTTTGTATGGGAGCTATGTCCAATTATGAATATAAAGACAAAGATTCAGAATTCTGTATCTATATCATTACTTGGTAATAAATATTGTGAATCTGGACCTAGTATGAGAGCTATGACCAAATATGGACCGATTGTAAAACAATTTTATAGTGAATTTATGAATGTAAGAGCAATATTTTTGATAAATGTATGGATATCAATATTTGGTTATGAGTTATGTGCGTTTTTTCTGATTTTCGGAAGGGAATTTTATATGTGTATTTTTCTAAGAGGGACCTTGTGTGGGAGCTATGATGGACCGATCAGAAAAACATTTCATAATATTATTTCTCTGTATATGAGCAACACTTGTGCCAAACTTTATATGGATATTTTAATTTAGTAATGAGTTATGTGCGTTTTAGTTATTTTCGGGAGAAGACCTTGTATGGGAGCTATGACCAAATATGGACGGATCGGAAAAAGATTTCATTGTAATATTTCCGTATATAAAAGCAATACTACTACCAATTTTTTATCGATATCTTGATTTACTAATGAGTTATGCGGGTTTAACTGATTTTCGGGAAGGGACCTTGTATGGGAGCTTTGACCAATTATGGACCGATCCAAAAACTCTTTCATTGTTATATTTCTGTATATAAGAGCAATACTTGTACCAAATTTTATATGGATACCTTAATTAAGAAATGAGTTATGTGCGTTTTAGTTATTTTCGGGAGGGGACCTTGTATGGGAGCTATGACCAATTATGGACCGATCCAAAAAAAATCTTTCATTGTAATATTCCTGTATATAAGATAAATATTTGGACCAAATTTTATATCGATATCTAATATCCTAATTTACTAATGAATTATGTGTGTTTAGGTGATTTTCGGGAGGTGACATTGTATGGGAGATATGACCAAATATGAACCGATCCAAAAAATCTGTCATTGTAATATTTCTGTATATAAGAGCAATACTTGTACCAAATTTTATATCGATATCTTAATTTAGTAATGAGTTATGCGCGTTTAAGTGATTTTCGGGAGGGGACCTTGTATGGGAGCTATGACCAATTGTGAACCGATCCAAAAAAGCTTTCATTGTAATATTTCTGTATATAAGATAAATATTTGTACCAAATTTTATATCGATACCTTAATTTAGTAATGAGTTATGCATTTTTAAGTGATTTTCGGGAGGGGACATTGTATGGGAGCTATGACCAAATATGGACCGATCCAAAAAACTTTCATTGTAATTTTTCTGTATATAAAGGCAATACTTGTGCAAAATTTTATATCGATATCTTAATTTACTAATGAGTTATGCGGGTTTAACTAATTTTCGGGAAGGGACCTTGTATAGGAGCTATGACCAATTATGGACCGATCCAAAAAAGCTTTCATTGAAATATTCCTGTTTATAAGAGCAATACTTGTTGTAATGGTCGTTTTTTTTTTAATCATATATTTTTTAGGTTTTCAATTTTTCAAACAATCAAAAACTTAATATGACTTACTTTTAGAGAAACTAATTATTGATAACAATTGGTTTATAGTTTAAACTAAAATTATTTTTCTGTATATAAAAGCAATACTTGTACCAAATTTTATATCGATATCTTGATTTACTAATGAGTTATGCGGGTTTAACTGATTTTCGGGAGGGGACCTTGTATGGGAGCTATGACCAATTATGGACCCATTCAAAAAAAATTTCCTTTGTATAAATTCTATTGTCATAAAATTTTAATTTCTAAAATTTTGTGAAGATATCGACATTACGACGGAAGTTATTAACAAAAAACCAAATTTCCGGGAATTTGTAGTTTTGTATGGGAGGTATATGAAATTGTGGACCGATTCTAGCGATTTTACGCAGAGATTAAGCTCTTGTGTGGAAACGAATGTATGCCGATTTTTATGGAATTATCTTGCATAGTTTTCGAGAAAATTACATCAGAATGTGTAAAAAATGCTTATTTTTTTCGAGGTTGTTTCAAATTTTGATTCATAACTTTTCCCGATGTGAACCGATTTTGCCCATTTTCAATACCAAACAACTTAGGAAAACGAAGAACATTTTGGGTGAATTTGGTTAAATTCTATTGCTTCGTTTTAACGTGAGCGTGTTTTACACAGACAGACGGACAGACGGACATAGCTAGATCGACTCAGAATTTGATAAGGACCCAGAATATATATACTTTGTTGGGTCTTAGATGAATATTTCTTGGTGTTACACACGGAATGACAAAGTTATATATACCCTCTATCACCACTGATGGTGGTGGAGGGTATAAAAAAAACAACAAAATAAAAGTTGTTTATTTTGTTTTTATTTTTCCCTTACAACTGCATTTAGAGTTGGAAAACAACCAGCCAAGTGTAGAATGGAATGTAAGAAAAAATAAACTCACTGTTATTGTTGTGTTTTGTCAAAACTATATGTTTTGTGAAAGATGCGTTTTGAATTCTTATTGAGTTTAAAATAATTCTTTCATAAGACATTTCTTGTTTTCCTAAAATATTGGGAAAGGTTTCCTGATGAGCTGGCTTAAGCAACCGGCGAAATGCGCATAGGAACTAGCTTCCCCACCATCAATACATTACAGTGAATTTATTTAAAAATTGGGGTTGAAAGCACGATAAGAAACTCTTTAACTTATTTGAAAAAATAATAAAAAAAAAAACCCGAAATCAATTTTTAAATTAAATTTGCAAGTGCCCGTGCATTTAAAACTGAATACCCTATTCTGTTGTTTAAAAAAAAAAAACAAAATAGAAGTTGTTTATTTTGTTTTTATTTTTTCCCTTACAACTGCATTTAGAGTTGGAAACAACCAGCCAAGTGTAGAAAGGAATGTAAGAAAAAAAAACTCACTGTTATTGTTGGTGTTTTGTCAAACTTTAATGTTTTGTGAATTTGCAAGTGCCCGTGCATTTAAAACTGAATACCCTATTCTGTTGTTTAAAAAAAAAACAACAAAATAGAAGTTGTTTATTTTGTTTTTATTTTTTCCCTTACAACTGCATTTAGAGTTGGAAAACAACCAGCCAAGTGTAGAAAGGAATGTAAGAAAAAATAAACTCACTGTTATTGTTGGTGTTTTGTCAAAACTTTAATGTTTTGTGAAAGATGCGTTTTGAATTCTTATTGAGTTTAAAATAATTCTTTCATAAGACATTTCTAGTTTTCCTAAAATATTGGGAAAGGTTTCCTGATGAGCTGGCTTAAGCAACCGGCGAAATGCGCATAGGAACTAGCTTCCCCACCATCAATACATTACAGTGAATTTATTTAAAAATTGGGGTTGAAAGCACGATAAGAAACTCTTTAACTTATTTGAAAAAATAATAAAAAAAAATCCCGAAATCAATTTTTAAATTAAATTTGCAAGTGCCCGTGCAATTAAAACTGAATTCCCTATTCTGTTGTTTAAAAAAAAAAAAAAAAAACAACAAAATAGAAGTTGTTTATTTTGTTTTTAATTTTTCCCTTACAACTGCATTTAGAGTTGGAAAACAACCAGCCAAGTGTAGAAAGGAATGTAAGAAAAAATAAACTCATTGTTATTGTTGGTGTTTTGTCAAAACTTTATTGTTTTGTGAAAGATGCGTTTTGAATTCTTATTGAGTTTAAAATAATTCTTTCATAAGACATTTCTAGTTTTCCTAAAATATTGGGAAAGGTTTCCTGATGAGCTGGCTTAAGCACCCGGCGAAATGCGCATAGGAACTAGCTTCCCCACCATCAATACATTATAGTGAATTTATTTAAAAATTGGGGTTGAAAGCATAATAATAATAAAAATACCGAAATGTACATTATCAATTAAGTACAAACGTATTTCGGCATACTGTATAATTTGGTACAAACTTTATTGTCCAAATTGTCTTTTTGGAAATTAACATTATATATTAGTTTTTCAGAGTGTTTAAAATTTAGAATTTTATCAACTTTTGATGATTTTTTATTTTTTATGAATCTACATTTTTTCTTAAGAAAAAAGTATAATATTTACGTTTGGAAATAATTTGACATTTATGTGTTTGGACATGTTTCAACAATTGGCTAGTTTTTGTACATTTTATGATTTTAGACATAGTTATTTTTACACAATTATCTTTTTTTATTTTTTATGAAAAGTATGGTTCAGAAAATAAACAAAATAACTTATTTAAATTAAGAAAAAGTAAAGATGAAGTTAAAAAACTTGTTGTGGAATTTACAATTTTTAATTTAATGAATATATCTTTGATATTTTTCAATTAAAAATTATAGAAAACAATTGCTTGTTTTTGTACATTTTTGGGTTTTAAACATAGTTAACTCCCCACAATAATTGATTTTTATTTCTTTCTTAAGAAAAAAACTACTATGTCGGTTGCTTATATCACGTAGCAGTTGTATATTTAGCATACCGATATTACAGTTTTAATCAAATTATACAATCGTTTGATAACATTAGCTTTAATATTTTCACAAAAACTTTATATTGTGAAATTAAACGACTTAAATACTCGTTGAAATTATATTTGAAAATGTACAATTTTTAATTTACTGAGACTTTGATATTTTTCGATTTTTTGTGAAAATTACGCAAAACATAAATGTCAAATGTTTTCCAAAAATTTTCAAATTAAACATGTTACATTGCGATCTTCATTTCTACTTCAAATAAATGAATCTGCTTTGTCAAGTTAACTAATTTTTGCAATTAATTGATTTTAATAAATTTAACTTTTGGGATTTTTTCCATTAAAGACATGAGAAAACTTATTTCTACAAATATTTGATCAATTAGAAAAGTAATAACATAAAAGTAGCTGGTGGAGGGTATCTAAGATTCGGCACAGCCGAATATAGCGCTCTAACTTGTTTTACTTAACTTCTGTTACATTCTGATGCTGTTCGTAGTCAGCAAAAAAGAAATAAACAATTTTAAATCAACATGAATACAATCTGTGCGAAAATAAGAAAACACTTTTTAAAGGGAAGTGAAAACTTAACTAAACATAATTTTCATGTTGCAGTCTCTTTTGTAAGATATTGCAACAGTGGAATAAATAAAAACAAATTCAAAAATTTTTGTTGGAAGAAACCACTTATTCTGTATAAGTTTATGTTTAAAAATTTCGTTCTTATTAACTCTACTGTCCTTAACTTCAAGTCTTTTCTAAATTAGCAATTGTTATATACTGATTAAGTTGTTGCAATTTTCCTAATTGTTTTCAGATGTCAACTTTGTACTATTTGCATATTTACTTACTTAAATATTTCTTTGCCATGTTTTGGACATTTAAGTTAAAAATTTATTTATCTGCGCAATAACTAAAAAATATTTTCTGTTTTCCCTTTTTTTGGGTGAAAATTTAAATAAAAGTTTTTCTTTCATACAAAATATTGTTCGTAGGAGAATTTTTGTAATTAACAGCAAAATATAGTTTTGTAACAAAATTTTTCTTCATCATAGAAAAATAAAATAAAAATTGAAAAAAAATAAACAACAAATAAAATATTTATCTAACAGATTGTAACAAGTTTGTGTTAATGTTGCTGATGCTACTAAAAAATATAGAATGAGAAAAACTGATGTTGCTGCATGTAAGTAGTTGCAAGTTGTTATTTGTTTGCATAATATTGCTGTTGGCAGTTTTGTTAAGTTGTCTGTCATTGTTCTAACAGTGAGTATAAGTACATAGCATGTTGTATATTTCCATTTTATCTTTGAAGTTGCATTAATTTATCAACAATTAAAATACGAAAACACAAAAAAAAAACGACAACTAAAACTAGAGAGGAAGCATCATCGCTAAAGTTAAGTGCATGTTTGTTTCAAATGATTGTAATCAATCTCAAAGGAATGTATGTGTATATTTAAAATAAAGTTAGAAAAACTTAAAAATACTGCAACATTTTAAAACTTAAACACAAATAAATTGTTGGCAATTTTGTCTATGAACAGGAAATGGAGTTTTTAAAAGCTGTCTTAAAACTGGGGCGTTTATGTAGAGAAAACGCATTAAATATCAACTAGATATCATTTGATTCTGCAATTATATCTTTTAATGGATGTAGTTAGAAATAAATTACAAAATGTTGATCTACTTACAACAATGCTACTTTTTATCTTAATAGCTAATAATAAAATATAATCGCAACAAAAAATTGTTAATTATACAATAGATAAAATAATAGAATAATTTATTTAAACTATTAGATTCTAAATATGTATCGGATGGTAAAAACGTAGAAAACTATTTGCTGTAAAAAAAAAAGTTTTACCAACTCATTCACAAAAGTAATAGTACAACTAAATTGGCAACATGACGTATGAGTAATACTGGAATATTTGACATTTAAATATTGATCATACGTGCTGTTAAGAAAAATATGCTTTAAAAGGTGAATTTAATTTAAGTAATTATACCCTCCACCACCATCAGTGGTGATAGAGGGTATATATAACTTTGTCATTCCGTGTGTAACACCAAGAAATATTCATCTAAGACCCAACAAAGTATATATATTCTGGGTCCTTATCAAATTCTGAGTCGATCTAGCTATGTCCGTCTGTCCGTCTGTCTGTGTAAAACACGCTCACGATAAAACGAAGCAATAGAAGTTAACCAAATTCACCCAAAATGTTCTTTGTTTTCCTAAGTTGTTTGGTATTGAAAATGGGCAAAATCGGTTCACATCGGGAAAAGTTATGAATCAAAATTTGAAACAACTTCGAAAAAATAGGCATTTTTTTACACATTCTGATGAAATTTTCTCGAAAACTATGCAAGATAATTCCAGAAAAATCTGCGTACATTCGTTTCCACACAAGAGCTTAATCTCTGCGTAAAATCGCCAGAATCGGTCCACAATTTCATATACCTCCCATACAAGTGTACAAATTCCCGGAAATTTGGTTTTTTGTTAATAACTTTCGTCGTAATGTCGATATCTTCACAAAATTTTAGAAATTAAAATTTTATGACAATAGAATTTATACCAAGGAAAATTTTTTTGAATTGGTCCATAATTGGTCATAGCTCCCATACAAGGTCCCCTCCCGAAAATCAATTAAACGCGCATAACTCATTATTAAATTAAGATATCGATATAAAATTTGGTACAATGTAATGTACAATACCGAACAAACGTATCCAGATCGAAGGCTTCCAAAACCAACGAATAACATCATGCTCAAGTCAGAAAGTTTCTGTACAAGTTCAAGTGTAAAATCATAACTCATTACTAAATTAAGATATTTATATAAAATTTGGTACAAGAATTGCGGTACAAGTATACAGAAATATAACCATGAAAGTTTTTTTGGATCGGTCCATAATTGGTCATAGCTCCCATATAAGGCCCCCTCCCGAAATCACTTAAACGCGCATTACTCATTACTAAATTAAGATATCGATATAAAATTTGGTACAAATATTGATCTTATATACAGAAATATAACTATGAAAGTTTTTTTTGGATCGGTCCATAATTGGTCATAGCTCCCATATAAGGTCCCCTCCCGAAAATCACTTAAACGCGCATTACTCATTACCAAAGATATCGATATTAAATTTGGTACAAGTATTGCTCTTATATACAGAAATATTACAATGAAAGTTTTTTTGGATCGGTCCATAATTGGTCATAGCTCCCATACAAGGTTCCCTTCCGAAAATCATAAAAAACGCACATAACTCATAACCAAATATTGATATCCATACATTTATCAAAAATATTGCTCTTATATACATAAATTCACTATAAAATTGTTTTACGATCGGTCCATATTTGGTCATAGCTCTCATACTAGATCCAGAAAATCACTTAGAATCACAATATTTATTACCAAGTAATGATATAGATATACAGAATTCTGAAATTTTGTATTTATATACATAATTGGACATAGCTTCCATACAAAGTCCTTTTACGAAAATCTCTTAAACGCACATTACTATATAGATTCATAATTTGGCAAAAATATTAGTTTTGTATACTTCTATTTCTCCTATATTAGGGGCAGCACCCTAAAAGCGCTTTAACCGTATTTAAAGAGCATTATCAATTTGTGTTGAACAATATTTTGTGTAGAACATAATTATATATGTATTTGTATTTTGAAAATCTCTAAATCTTTCACACACATACATACCAATTACATGCAAATTACTAAATTTATAATTTTCAATAAATCTTGGAATTGTAATAGATTTAACTTTTGGGATTTTTTCTATTAAAGACATGAGAAAACTTATTTTTACAAATATTTGATCAATTAGAAAATTAAAATTAACATAAAAGTAGCTGGTGGAGGGTATTTAAGATTCGGCACAGCCGAATATAGCACTCTAACATGTTTGTAAATGGGTTTGTTGTGATTTAAATTAAGTCTACTTTCAAGTTTTCCTCAAAACAGTTTGTGTACTATTTTCTTTCCTTTAACCATATGGAAAGAAAACAAGTTAGAGTGCTATATTCGGCTGTGCCGAATCTTAAATACCCTCCACCAGCTACTTTTATGTTATTAATTTTCTAATTGATCAAATATTTGTAAAAATAAGTTTTCTCATGTCTTTAATAGAAAAAATCCCAAAAGTTAAATCTATTACAATTCCATGATTTATTGAACATTATAAATTTAGTAATTTGCATGTAATTTGTATGTATGTGTGTGAAAGATTTAGAGATTTTCAAAATACAAATACATATATAATTATGTTCTACACAAAATATTGTTCAACACAAATTGATAATGCTCTTTAAATACGGTTAAAGCGCTTTTAGGGTCCTGCCCCTAATATAGGAGAAATAGAAGTATACAAAACTAATATTTTTGCCAAATTATGAATCTATATAGTAATGTGCGTTTAAGAGATTTTCGTAAAAGGACTTTGTATGGAAGCTATGTCCAATTATGTATATAAATACAAAATTTCAGAATTCTGTATCTATATCATTACTTGGTAATAAATATTGTGATTCTAAGTGATTTTCTGGATCTAGTATGAGAGCTATGACCAAATATGGACCGATCGTAAAACAATTTTATAGTGAATTTATGTATATAAGAGCAATATTTTTGATAAATGTATGGATATCAATATTTGGTTATGAGTTATGTGCGTTTTTTATGATTTTCGGAAGGGAACCTTGTATGGGAGCTATGACCAATTATGGACCGATCCAAAAAAACTTTCATTGTAATATTTCTGTATATAAGAGCAATACTTGTACCAAATTTAATATCGATATCTTTGGTAATGAGTAATGCGCGTTTAAGTGATTTTCGGGAGGGGACCTTATATGGGAGCTATGACCAATTATGGACCGATCCAAAAAAAACTTTCATAGTTATATTTCTGTATATAAGATCAATATTTGTACCAAATTTTATATCGATATCTTAATTTAGTAATGAGTAATGCGCGTTTAAGTGATTTCGGGAGGGGGCCTTATATGGGAGCTATGACCAATTATGGACCGATCCAAAAAAACTTTCATGGTTATATTTCTGTATACTTGTACCGCAATTCTTGTACCAAATTTTATATAAATATCTTAATTTAGTAATGAGTTATGTGCGTTTAAGTGATTTTCGGGAGGGGACCTTGTATGGGAGCTATGACCAAATATGGACCGATCGAAAAAAATCTTCAATTGTATTATATTTGTATATAAAAGCAATACTTGTACCAAATTTTATATCGATATCTTAATTTAGTAATGAGATATGCGCGCTTAAGTGATTTTCGGGAGGGGACCTTGTATGGGAGCTATGACCAATTATGGACCCATCAAAAAAATTTTTCCTCTGAATAAATTCTATTGTCATAGAATTTTAATTTCTAAAATTTTGTGAAGATATCGACATTAAGACGGAAGTTATTAACAAAAAACCAAATTTCCGGGAATTTGTACTTTTGTATGGGAGGTATATGAAATTGTGAACCGATTCTGGCGATTTTACGCAGAGATTAAGCTCTTGTATGGAAACGAATGTATGCCGATTTTTATGCAATTATCTTGCATAGTTTTCGAGAAAATTACATCAGAATGTGTAAAAAATGCCTATTTTTTTCGAGGTTGTTTCAAATTTTGATTCATAACTTTTCCCGATGTGAACTGATTTTGCCCATTTTCAATACCAAACAACTTAGGAAAACAAAGAACATTTTGGGTGAATTTGGTTAAATTCTATTGCTTCGTTTTATCGTGAGCGTGTTTTACACAGACAGACGGACAGACGGACAGACGGACATAGCTAGATCGACTCAGAATTTGATAAGGACCCAGAATATATATACTTTGTTGGGTCTCAGATGAATATTTCTTGGTGTTACACACGGAATGACAAAGTTATATATACCCTCTATCACCACTGATGGTGGTGGAGGGTATAAAAATAAGTTAAAAATTCCCAATTTTAGTTTAAAATAAACTAAAATGGATTTTCTTAAAAAATGAATCCTCCACTCACGCAACATAAACTAACAAAATGAAAATGTAGTAAATGTAATAGAAGTAGTTTTTGAATACAACTCAACAGCTTATTTTGTCAATGGAAAAATTTGCACTGGGGGAGATATTTTTTATGGTAACTAAAAATTTAACTACACGCTGAGAAAAAATATTGTTCGACATTGTTACTACAACTATTGTATATTCACAGTAACATTATTGAACATCTTGAAGTATACCGATCGTCTTAGAATCTCTTTCTGAGTCGAATGTGATATGTCCGTCTGTCTGTCCGGCTGGCTGGTATATATATATTTTTTTGCTCTTAAGAAACTTACTTATATCGAATTTCGCCAACAATCGAAATTTTAAGTCAATAATCGGCGTTTAAGTTTTTTTTTTTTTTTTTGGAATGTGATATGTCCGTCTGTCTGTCCGGCTGGCTGGTATATATATTTTTTTTTGCTCTTAAGAAACTTACTTATATCGAATTTCTCTCAGAATCGAAATTTTAAGTCAATAATCTGCGTTTTTTTTTTTTTTTTATGGGACCATATATAAGAGGTAGAGTCAATTATGGACCGATCCTCATAAAATTTGGTAGGGAGAATTTAACTCATATAAGACTAATTTATGTTAAATTTCTTTGCTATACTCGCATTTTTAAAATAAATTTGACTGTTAAGGTTGTATTTCGGGGGGTCATATGCATGGGGCAATGCAAAAAAGTGAACCGATTTTTCCTTTTTCAATACCAAAAAGAAGAACAGACATTGCTAGATCGTTTTATAATTTAATAAGGACCCTGAATATATATACTTTTGTGGTTCTATGATCAATATTTCGATGTGTTACAAACGGAATGGCAAAACCAATATACTCTACCTTTTTAATGGTGGGTATACAATTTGGTGTAGGATTAGTTATTTATTTAGTAAGTTAGTTAGTTAGTTAGTTAGTTAGTTAGTTAGTTAGTTAGTTAGTTAGTTAGTTGGTTAGTTAGTTAGTTGTGGCCTCCGGTAGGTTATTGTGGCCTAAGGTAGGTTAGTGGTTAGTGTTCTAGTCTGGTAGACCAGAGGTGGTAGGTTTGATTCCCACCCGTGACACTGGTTAAGGAGCGCACAACAGGCCTGATAGAGGCCTAGGTACATTTCTTCGGATTTGATGTGTATACATCCTCCTTTCAAACTAACTAGTTAGTTAGTTAGTTAATTAATTAGTTAATTAGTTAGTTAGTTAGTTAGTTATTTAGTTATTTAGTTATTTAGTTATTTAGTTAGTTAGTTAGTTAGTTAGTTAGTTAGTTAGATAGTTAGTTAGTTAGTTAGTTAGTTAGTTAGTTAGTTAGTTAGTTAGTTAGTTAGTTAGTTAGGAAGAAAGATATACATACATGAAATCCAAAGAAATACACACAGGCATATATCTGGCCTATAGCTCTGGCCCTGGATCATTATAACTTAAGTTCAAATACTCCTTTGTTTTTCCATTCTGTCCCACTGTGCGCTTCCACACATCATACTCTTCTATGAAAACTATTTATGGTAAGAACCAGTGCAGTAAATCTTCACATTTTCGCACTTGTTCCAATTGTCCTGTATAACAGGAACATGTGTATAAGTAAAACGGTATTTATATAGTGTAACAAACATCAACGTAGATATGTAAATATAAAGATGTATCAACAACAAAAACTTATTTCTTTTCCAACAAGCTACGGCCAATGATGCGGCACAGATAATATCGTACCGAAAAATATAAAAGAAAAAGTTTATTTTTTTTTCTCAACAGTTTTGTTTTTGCATCAGTTCGAATATTTTTGCTGATGATTTTTCAGGACTATTTTATAGAAAAGTTTTATAGAAATTTCTATAAAAAAATTCTATATTTTTTGGAAGGCAGTTGTTGTTATGTTGATATTGGTGTGGCTAGTTTTTTACGCAAATGTTTTGTTAACATTGTAACAGTTTCATGCAAGTTTAACAGTGGGCTGGGATTACAGAAAAAAAAAAATACTTTAAAAACATGTACTATTTAAAAATACTTGAGAAACTAATTTCTAGAGCATTAAAAATAATTAAAACTACTTATTGTTCAATTTTTTCTAATTAGTCCCACTGTTTGTCAAACTCCTAGAAAATGGCGAGTAGGGAAAATGTATATATGTATATTTTTTATAGTTTTGTATTGTTTATATAAGTTTGTTGTATGTATTTGTGAAAGTGAATATGTTTATGTTTGTATTTCTGTATATATGTAGGTATTCTATAAAAATGTGAATATGCATAAAGTTATGAGGTTTCTTTTTTTTCATGTCCAGAACATTTGCTGACTTATACAAGGTTTTTTTCCTCGATTTTTTTCCAGAATAATGCATGATGGCTCTATTGGGGAAAAATGTTATGACAGTTGTTTACTTGATGTTGACAATTTGATATGTTAGAGAAAGAGAGAAAAAAATCTGAAAAGCAAATAAACTTATTTCTATACATATTCAATTTCAACTTTTTTTCTCTTATCACAAATATGTATTGTAAATGTTTTCTCATAGTTTCCTATTAAATTATAATATGTTCAGTAAAATAGTTTGACAAATAAAAACAGAAAAGACAAAAAACTTTTTGAGAAATATAAACTTTTTGAAGTTATTTTAGGGTACTCTTTTGGGTAACTAAATTTTTTTCTTTTTTAGATATTTAACCATCGTATCTAGAGAGATATCTTATGTTTTGTTTAGTAAGAATATATTTGTTTTTATTAGATAATATAACATTTTGTTAAAATATAACATATTTATGAAATTCTTTGAACTTAGGGAACACTTTCATGCATATAGAAAATGGCATGTTATTTGCTACAAATCTTGGCTAGGTGGGCTCTGATGTATGGGGGCTAGGTGATATAATGAACCGATTTTATTAATTTTAAATAAGCTTCGTCCTTGGGCCAAAAAAAAAAAACGTGTGTGCCAAATATCATCCAATTATCTTAAAAATTGCGACCTGTACCTTGTGCACAAAGCTTACATGGACAGCTAGCCGCCCAGACGGAAGGACGGATATAGCTAAATCGACTCGATTCTAAGCCTACCAATCGGCTTAGAATAATTTAAGGTAGGTATAAGACGAATATTTTTGTATGTTACAAACATCAACACAAACCCACCCCACTTAAGTGGTGTAGGGTATAAAAAACACAACAACTTTAATTTGTATATGCTACGCAAAATGAATGCGAGAAATGTTTGCGTTTTTTATGCCAGTAGCATTTCGTTTCTATATTTTTGATCCTATAGGTACCGAAGCATTGTGGTCCAAATGACAAGATTAGCCGGAATCGTGTGATCATACATATTTTAAGTTTTCTGCGCACGCTATATTTCGCAAGATAATTTGATGAAATATGGCACATACTCTTCTATTGTCCCAAGGACGACATCGGTTTATCATTTCAGCTAGCCCCTATATAACTGTAACCCCCATACAACTGTATACACAACTTTTTATTATAAAAAATAATCAACATACTCACTGGTGTAGGGTATCATATGGTCGACCATTCTTACTTGTTTTTATAACTTTGTATAATACTTTGTGCTCTTAGTTAAAATATTTAAGTACATAAATCAATGCAGCTCTTATGTTACTTAGTTTTGTATGAAAAGTGCCACGCCCACTCAATAAAATCCGCCTATTTTTGGGTACCAAGTCATATATTCATAAAACTTTTTATCTTTCTAAGTGCTTTTAATCAAGAGTTATGACTTTTTTCGTGCTAAATTTGCCAATGGTACCACTGTACGAAGTGAACTAATTCATGTCCGTCTGTCTGTCTGTTTGTCTGTCTGTCTGTTTGTCTGTGTGTGTATGTTAAAACCAATTTTAAATCAAAATCAGTTAATAAATGAGCAAAAATTGAGACAACCTCTGAAAATTTTCTCGAAAAATTTGTATTTTTACATACAGTCGCATGAAGACAACAATAACGTGCAAATTGTGATTGTTTGTATGTCAGCAATGTGTTTAAGAAACAGTAAATATTTAACAGGATATTCAATATCCTAATTAACATTTGATTTAATACTTAACGAATCTTGTCAACAAGTTATCGAATAAAATGTCAAGATCAAATAACAAAACAAAAATTATTTCAGATTTAAGTTACAAAACAATCAAAGCATAAAATACTCTATTTGAATTTTTAAGAGTTATTATTAGAAATCTGGTCATGTTCAAATTTAGTTTCGTATGACTGTTTCATGCCTTTTTTTACTCGATAAGAACACGTTGTAGACTAAACAAGTAGTCCATTTCGATGTACTTTAAGTTGTCAGCTCGTTTTCTTTTTAAGATGTTTAACATTAGTTCAAATATTGTATTATTGTTCTATATGTTGTTATTATCCTTTTTTTTGATCCTTCTCTTTTGTCTTTAAATAAGCTTTTATATTTAGAATTTTGTCTTTTAGTAAGTTTTGCAATGACATTATGTTAAATGTAATAGCATGTCCTTTGACTACATCATTCAATGTTTCGTATTCTTTTATTTTTATATACAAACATATATTTTTTAAGATGTCTGGAGTATTTTTGTTTCTTTTCATTTATATACTTTTTCTTTTAGCAACTTCCTTGTGTTTGTTTGTATATGTGTTTCTTTTTACTGTTTATTTCTTAATGTTGCTGATGCTGTTTACATTTTTTTCAGTTTTATATTAGAAAAAAAAAACACATATTAAAAGGACTTTTTTAAATACTGTCTTGTAGCATATTTGTGTGTGAGTTTATTATCTTATAATAATGATGGAAATGATGAAAATAATATTATTATGTAAAACAAAAAGGGGTCTTTCTTCAAAGTGCTTATTAGGATTTAAAAGGAAATATTTTAAAGTAAAGTGAAAATAAACATAATGTTTTACTTGTGGTTAAAAATTGCGTAGCATTTTAGTTAATCAATTCTTCTGGAATTAAAAATATTTGTTTTTCAGTAATTGTTTTAAGGAAAAATTTTTAATATTATAATCTTGAGAGATTAAGAGCACTTAAGAAATATGTATTTTAATTATAAAATATGATACTTTAAATAACATTTTCTTTAGTTACCCATAACTTCTATATGCATATCGATTTGGTTTTGTAAAGTTGTTCACTGTATAGATGAATACTTCAGTGTAATACATATAAAAATCCTACAAATCAATGATGCCTTCAGTAATATGCGCTCTCTGATGCTTTAATACAATCCCTAGATCCTAGATGGATAAAGCGCGAGATGTAGGAAAGAAATATTAAACTCATGAGGAACTTAATTAAGAACGGACTTGATGTTATTGCAATACTTTAAAATATAGGCACTATGTTTGATGTTACTCTGAACTTGTGATGATCAGATTTATTCTCGGTCATTTCTTCCAATGATTTGACACGACTTTTAACCAAAGAACGTCATAATCTGGTACCACAGGACCAGTAGCATACAGGAAAGATTTTCGAACTTTGTCTTGCCCCGGTTATTAAAGAGGTCTTTTCACGGTGAAGTCTTTAGTTCTGGCTAAGTTCGTTTGCTGTTGCCCATTTGCTGTTTTTCTCAATTGGTGTGTAGAATGAGTGAGAAATGTGCTAGTTTGAACAGTTATGAATGTGAGTTATCTTATGTATTGATAAGCACCACCTTGAAATAAGGCCAAAACGACGAATGTTAGGAAAATTGATCAAAGCTGACTAACAACCGATCCATTGTACTTCTTACGTGCAGGTTGAGTCTCAGTTGAGTCAGCAACAGAACCCACAGACGTAACCAAAGTATAAATCGTCAAAGTAAGAATAATCAAATAAGTCGAGAACTTTGCTCTTACTAACACAGAACTCACTGTGGAAAATCTGGTATAAACTTAGCCTTCTCTCAGTATACCTGGACAAGGAAACAAAAATCCCCGAACTTATCCTGAAATATAGACTTCACCTTTTACGTGCCCCACGTAGTTCTCTGATTCGACCCTATGTCAAAACACTCCATGAAAAGTCCGAGAAGTGAAGTAACATCACAAGTTTATAGTCCCGGCAGACTAAGAGTACTAATAGCACCTCCTTACCCCGGTATTGTAATAGACCAACATTCGACTCTATGTCAAATCACTCCAAGAAAAGTCCGAGGTGTGAAGTTACATCACAAGATTATAGTCCCGGCAGACTAAAGGTAATGATAGCACCTCCATACCCGGTAATGTAATACACCAAGATGAGGGTCCCTCGTCAAAGAAACATGTCGCTGCAGTAATATTAAAGGCTACATATAAAACTGGCTAATCTCCTTAGAATGATCAAGGCTAATCTCCTTAGAATGAGCAAGTCTAAGAATTGTATAATGGTACCTACTCTGAAAAGGTACAGGATAATGGAATGTAAATCTCTGCATCACTCTGGATTTCATTGTCATAAAAATAATATGCTAATATAATATGATCAATGTTTTTTCAAACATACCATCACGAACCTAGACTTGAAAATATTGTTCTCTAACAACGGTCTATAACGTACTAACTATACACATATTATATATTTTTCTGCTAGTTAACACAGTATTTTGCCATTTAACCCACTACTATTTAAGTTAAGTGTTACAACTGCTACAGGTAAGTACCATGTACGTATAAGTACGCGTTCATCTAATAATATTACGTATACGTAAAAATGTTCTAAATTTTCGGGGTGCAAAACTAAAGGTGAACTTTTTATTTTAGTTGCTGTTTCGTACTTAGTAAGTTTTTGTAAACTAGTTAGTAATTAAATATTTATTTATAGTACACATAGTTACAACAACAACAAAAAAGTTTATGTTTTATTACAAGTAAGTTATAACAAAGAACTAACAATAAAATACATATTTTACTCTTAAATACATTAAAATAATCCACGTGAATTAGCTAAAGACTTAACAACAACACAAAAAAGAAAGTTGTGGAAAAAAATAAAATATAGAACAAATAATTATTAAAAATAAACTTTATGTTTTTTAATACTTTTAACGTTCAAAAACACCTGACTATAAGGATACTGAAAAGTAACAAAAGAACAAGTGAAAAATTAAAATAGGCAGCGGTCGACTGTGTGATGAGACTATACAAGAAAATAGTAAGGATTTATTAAACAACAATCCACAGATTTGTTTGAGAGAACATTTATATTTGCATTACTATTTCACACATCAACATTTAACTATATTTTGCGCAATGATTAAATCCACAGCTATATAACACATGAATTCTTTAATGTACAACTAATCTATACCAGTATAGGGTATAACAAAACAAAAATATAACAACAACAAATCTTAAATATATAATGGGGCTAAAATTGTAATAAATCATATTGCGTGAGATTTTCTTATATTCTTCAAACTTTAACACAACAAATAAGCACAAAAACTGAATAAAGCCTAAACTTAAGAACGTTTTTATACTTCTTTTGTTGGCATAAATAAAATTAAGCTACAAAAAAGTATATTCTATTAAAATTAATAAAAAAAAGAAATAAAACGCAAAATTTAAATTTAACATCAATTTATATATTTTGACTGTTATAATTATTTCAGCAGGTGTAAAATAACTTTTTGCTTATAAATTATTTATTTTCTTAATATTTATAATTTACAATCTCAAAAGCCTGCTGTCTATGTTCATTTGTCTGACCAGCGGGATTGGTCATTAAAAAGAAAAAAAAATCGTAAAACTTTTATGTGTTTGTACATCAGCGTGTTGATAAGTCATCTGCAGGTCACGAATATAAAGAATTGAAAAATGAAATATTATTTAATCAAATTAAGACTGTAAGTCAAGGATGGCATAAATTTTAATTGATTAATATCCGTCGACAATTTGCCTGCTATTTTTATGATATAATTGAAATTAATTTAACCTACCATTTTTTTAGAAAACTTTTTCTATTTTATGATTTATGAAATGAAAAATCTTAATGGAATACAGAACAACAAAGAATAATGATTTTTATTGCTGTAAACTTATTAAGCTCTTTTGTGCCTTTTTAGATGTACCTTTCTATAGTTTTGATTGTTAGTTGCGTGATTAGAAATGAACTAAAATTTTTATAGAAACTGTTGCGAGCTTTTTGCGTCCGTCCGTCTTTCTGTTTGTCTGTCTGTCCGTCTGTCGGTGTGTCCATGTAAACCCCTGTAGGTCGCAAATTTAAGATAATTTAAAGAAATTTGACATGTTCTCCTCTTTTGGTTCAAAGACGCAAGCTATTAAAAATAGACATTTGATCTCATTCAATAATAATTGGAAAAACTTATTTTTATAACAGTCTAAATGTAATTTTTTTTCGTAATAATGGGGTCTTACTTTTCCATACCGCTAAACAGAAATCTCCCAAAAAATTTGTTCTATTGCCGGACCTTGTAGTTTGGATCTTTTAGCTTATTACAACTACAACTTTTAACTTTAAAAAATCAATAAAACAAAGATTAATATAATCATTATTAACACTACCTATTTTCATAACGATCAAATTTTCTCCAGCCTTTGTACCAGGTCTCCGTACAGAAAGAATTTAAATGTGAACTATTCACTAATTACTACTTGATCCATGGCTGTCCATCTTGTGCGCAATTTTCAAGATAATTTGATGAGATTTGGATAAGGCGTGTTCTTTGTCAAAGGGATAAAGCCGATGGTTGAAATCTGTCCAATATTTCACCTAGACCCCATACAACCGCTACTCCCAATTTGAAAGTTTATGTCCGTTTGTCTGTGTAAAACACTCCCACGATAAAACGATGCAAAGTAATTTAACCAAATTTACCCAAAATGTTCCACATTTTCTAATGTTCTTTTGTATAGCTAATAAGCAAAAAGTTATGAATCAAAATTTAAAACAACCTCGAAAAAGTAAGCATTTTTTATACATTCTGATGCAATTTTCTCGAAAACTATGCAAGATTATTTCAAGAAAATCGCCATACATTCGTTTCTACACAAGAGCTTGATCTCTGCTGAAAATTGCAGAATCGGTCCACAATTTTATATACTCCCGGTACATATTCCAGGTAAAAGGGTTTTTTTTTTTGTTATTAACTTCCGTCACAATGTCGATATCTTTACAAAATTTTACATTTTAAAATCTTATAGCAATAGAATTCATTCAACGAATTTTCTGGATCCGTCTACAATTGGACATAGCTCTCATAAAAGTCTCCTGCCAAAAATTATTTAAACACGCATAACTCATTACTAAATTTACAGTTAGATTAACAATATTCATTACCAAATAATGATATAGATACAGAATTTTTAAATATTTAATATTTATACCCTGCACGACTATAGTGCGGAAAATATTATGAGTTTCATTTTCGATCCTGGTTACCGGTACTTTTTTGCCCAGAAAGTGGTGTTCGGTATACACAGAAATTATTGCCTTTCGTATGAGAATGCAGATTTCCGTCATTGCTGAGTTAACATTGATCAGTTCTTCTACACAAGTAATTTGGATCCTTTCCTTTTAAAAGTATTACAACGTCGTCTGCATAGCAAACATGTCTATGTTCTCTATCAATTAGAGTCCTTAGAAGGCTATACTACTAATTGCTGTAGGATATCATATGGCCAGCCAATACTGGCTATACATTCTTGCTTGTTTAAAAAATTAATTAAATTCAATGATCAGTCATTTGAAAAATATTTTCTACAGTTATAACAATTTTATTATAAACTTTTGAAACTTGTAAAACTAAAAGGATTTTTTCCGCATTAATGAGTCGCATTCCAACAAAATAAAACAATATGGTGTTCAGCGAAAAAAATTGTTATAAAATTTTATCAGAATTTTAATATTTCTATCTTTGGCAATTGTAAATAAGTAGTATTCTTTGTTTCACTTTCTTGCACGTATAGTTGTGTTCATATTAAACTTGATTTGAAGTTGCACTTTTTTTGAAGTCAGTGATGTGGATTTTTATTTAATGAATAGTAGATGATACATTTTCATAAATGGATTGAATTAAAAATAAGTAAGAGTATTATATTTGGCTTTGCCGAATTTTAGATACCCTTTATTACACATTTTCTTTCCTTAAATGTATTTTGTTTCTGTTTTTTGGAATTTCTGTTTGAGCATGTATAAAAAAATTTAAATTTTTGATGAAATTTTCAGAGGCTGTCTTAGATTTTTGCTCATATCTCTGTTATTTCTGATTTTAAAAATTTCACATCATCGTGTATTGCAATCCGGGGGTAGATAAGTGCTACTAATATCTGTGGTCTTCCGGGACTAAAAATTGGTTTTGACAATTTACTGCCTGGTCTAGTTCTTACATTAATTGAAAAGAGGTCAAACCAGAGCACCACATAATCTGGTAATACGGGTGGCCAGTTGCCCGCAGGACTATATCCTGGCTGGTCAGTTCGTTGAGGTTCTTTGGGGATCCACATAGTGGTTAAAAAACTGATACACGGAGAATATGATTTTCATGATACATTTTTGTTATGGTTCCTAAACGATGCAGTGCGCTGGAGCGGTACTGTGTATTAATAAAATGTTGGATTTGAGCTCATAATGGAATACGAGGTAGAATAATCTGATGTTTTCTGATGTCTACTTGCATTCTATAAAGAGAATGGAGTAACTGATGGATTTGATGGAGGAGTTGGCGGAGTAATGTATTAGAATATTTAATCTAACAAAAGGGGAAGGATGAAAGTGGTGCAAGGTCGTCACTGCCCTCTCTTTGATTTATTTAGCTATTTTCCTACATGGTTGAGTGTATGCTCAACTTATCACAGTGGGTCTTTGTGACTAGTGAAATAAAGTCTTGTCAATTAATATGATCCATATTTCGGACTACCAAGTACGTCCCTTCTAGGTTCTGTTGACGAAACAATAGAGCGACATTATGTCTAGGTAGATTGAGCTTGCTCATGAGACCTGTCTTTCCCCAACATGACTACTATTTCAAGAAATTATATATCTCGAGTACTTGAGCAAAGTGTTTGTTCATAAACGGGAACCTTCATGTACAAAAATTGCAACCTGCATGTAAGAAACACAAAGGGGCAGTGGTGAGTTGTTTACTTATTACTCACCCAGTGGTTCAAAAAGTACCACCGAGAGATACCCGTAAAGCAGTTCGATTTCATATCCTTCTGACGAAGGTGAAAGGTATAATAAGAAGAGTTTCATATACTTAATTGTTCAAGGCCATTCATACTAGAACTTATGAATGTATTAGCCATTTATTTCTTATAAATAGATTTTTAAACAGCAGCTACAATGATAGTAATCTATACAAAACTTAATTCAATGTAATTTTCATCATTATTATTGTGTACATTTTTACTTCATTATTCTCTAAGATAATGGCAAAATGCTATTTATGCGGACCACTTGGAAAAAATTAATCTTTATGATTAAAACGTAGAAAAACGACCTTCGTTTATATACAACAACAATATTATAATAATACTTTACATCAGCAACATCAGTTGATTGTAGTAAAACTCTAATGCTTAACAATCTTCTATAATATTGTTCTACTTATTTTTACACAATTATTTATTTTGTAACAATAGAAAAAGAGAATTTATGCCACCTTCAGCACTCAGAACATAAATTAACTTATGTATTTTGATGCTACTGCCTGTTCTAAAGGATGTGACTTTATCATAAAATTCTAGATGGAAAGGCTGTAGAAAGGCTTAATACTGTAATTGTATGACAAGAAAAGAGATATAACAAAGAAAGTATATATTTTAAGCAAAATTATATACATTTAAACGTGGTGCAGTTTTAGAATTTCGTTAAACATTTTTGAGCAAAAAAAAAACATATTCTTAAATAAAATTCAAGACATTTGTTTAGAAAAATACTGCTCTTAAACTTTGTTTATTTTAAAGTTGAAAAACCTTATCAATTACATCTCGTACTTAAATTCATATACTTGTAATATAAATTTACCACAATTTATTGAAAATTAATTTTAGTGGCTAATACTCACAAAATTTTTACATTGTAACAGTCATATCGCAATGGTAACATACATATATACTTTACTAAAGAAGAGGTAATGCTAAGCTGGCGATTTTCTCTTTATATTAATATAGTTTATTTATAAATAAATTTTAAGTTATTTTTCATCCAATCGTTAAATATTTCTAAAGCTTTTTAAATGATTTTAAAGAAACATTTGTTTTTTCGTATCTTTTGAAAGAATGACACATATTACATCATTTCAGAATTTAATGTAAAAAGTCCACTGTTGTTTACTATTGTAATCGGAAATGAAAGAAATCTAGAAATGTACAAGACAGATGCAATGGAGAATATCGCTCTTTCGTCAAAAGCATCGCTTGTTCTACTTTTATTTGAATGCTTTTGATTAACTGTGTTTAGCTGTACATACTAGCCTTGGGCTTGTTCATACTAACCTTAGGCTTGCTCATTCTATGCAGGCTCTTTGTCATGCTATCGTTGGGTTATGCGATTTTAGTTGTCCTACTCGCCGTTATATGATTTTAATTCAGCCTTCATTTTCCTTGTATCCAGTATATTATTTGCATATTCATTACCGAATATCTACGAGTAGCCAGATGCCAATCTTACCACAAGAAAAGTATTCGGTTGCGATTCCCTTGCAGAACAAAACAATCTTAGATTTAAAATTTTTAGCTGATATCCAATTAACTGTCACACTGTAACTGTGTTGCCATAGGCTTAAATTTTTCAATGTAAATCCCGCTATACAGAGTCCAACATGAATACACTTTGATGATTAATGTCAAAGAAAAAGGAAAAATGCTAATTGAATTTTTTGTAGCCCCTGTACAAAATCCCCTTCAGTAAATTTCTTAATTGTTCACAATTCACTTATAAACAATAAACTTATCAATTTTTATATCCTAAATTTGGGTAAATTTGGTTTGTGCTGATGTTTGTAACGCACAATAATATTGGTCCTATACGCACCTTAATGTATACCAATCGACTCAGAATTATTTTCTGTCTGTCTGTTCGTCTGTCTGTCTGTCTGTCTGTCTGTCTGTCCGTCCGTCATTGTAAAAATTGTAATTAAACTACAGGCCGCAATTTTGAAGATAATGCAATTATATTTGATAGATGATATTGTATTCTTTAATATCTCGACAAAAAGCTGCAAAAACCAAGTTCTATACAAGACTTGATGACCATCACGAATTCCATAATAATAGGTCCTCATATGACCCTAACCCCTTTGAAAAGCCCCCATCAAGATTTCTCTTAAATATCCACATTTTTATTGCCTCATCTGAGCAAGGTACAATGAATGCGGAAAGATTAACGTGAGCACCTGCGTCGACGGCCTTATCTCACGGTGGATGTCCGGTACATGTACAAGAACAATGTTGAAGAACTCGAGCTATCTAATCTCATGACATAGCAGCCCCGTTGCGGAATGACAGGCCGCATAGGATTAAATCCCCAATGCGTACCCCGACAAGGAAAAAGCAATCACTGGTCTAAAGTAAATAGAAAGGGGTGACAAGTCAAAACATCAGGTAAAATCAATCTTCCGGCAATGCGGAAGTAAACACCCTTTATGATGTCATGAAAGAATTGCATTATTCAAAATGCAATTTCTATCATCTAATAACCCACTCCAGTATATTTTTTAACCTCTTAAAGTCCACGCAATCACACTGCTTTGGCAACAGCACCTAGAAACATATTTGGTAGTCCGAAATACCCAACAAAATGGATCAGGATCCTTCTTTTATGAATCGATCAATGTAACAAAGGAAATATGAATTTCCAAAGTCAATTAATTCCAATTATTGCCCCGACAAATAGTTTCGCAGCATGTATCATTGAGATGGCAACAGCACCGAAGAACTTCTCCGAAGCGTAAAAAGGCATACAAAATCAGTACTAATCTGCATTAAATAGAAACTTTCCCTATCTTTCACCAATTTTGGTATCAGTTCCATTCCCATGATCATAAAAATCGATCTACGGGATGACAGGCAACCATTGAATACTAACCTGAAAATTCCCTAGCATATAATGGCGACCCACTACAAAGCATATGCTGCTTTGTACACAGACCTGTTCGAAGAGAGATTTATCCAACCCATTAGGTAAAGGATATATCAGTCCATAAACCAACATTCCTCCCGCGATTTTGGGTATTAAACTACAGCCACTACGTGGATCCCAAAGGAACCTCAATCAACTGACCAGCCAGGACATAGTCCTGCGGGCAACTGGCCATCCGTTGTGCCAGATTACATGGTGCTCTGGTTAGACCTCATGCCAAATCATTCCGAGGCGAAGCCAAGGATACATTTGACATCACCAGTTTATAGTCTCGGCAGACTAGAGGTATTGGTAGCACCTCTATATCCCGGAATTGCAATACACCATGATGGAGATTTCATCATGAAAACATGGCCCCAGGGGGGGCGGTATAGTAGGCAAGATACAATGTGAAAGGACATATTACTCTCTTAATTGGACCGACATTCTGCCATCTTGGTAGGATGACGTCGACTATTTTGTACAAGTAGTTTTTTTGGAGTCTTAAATTTTATGTAAATCATATAGCGTGTGAGAATCAGTGCAATAGCATGAGTTTTCTCAAAACTACGTGAGCGTATGAGTAATAAAAGATAACTGTAATATGACATAATGCTCATACGCACCTGTGAAGAATAAAACAAGTAGGAAAGTATAGTCGGGCATGGCCGACCATATGATACCCTACACCATGAGTATATTTTTACAATTTTTACTTTTATAAAATTTTTATTTTTTGTAAAGAAACTTTTATGTTGAATATTACCATAATTCCAAAATATTTAAGCCATTTATTGATAAAAAACTAAAATTTCTAAATGAGGCTTTATATAGGTCAAATATGGGCCGATCCTCGGTAAATTTGGGAAAACATATATTTCTAAATAACAGTTAGTTTTGTTGAGTTTCATTGCGATACAAATGGTTACAAGTCAATTTTAGACGTTTAAGTCATTTTTGAAGGGGGGTTTGTATGGGGGCTAGGGTAAAATATATAAGCCGATCCTTACGAAAATCTGCAGTATCATTTATACTTATATAAAACTTATTTGTGCCAATTTTTAAAGAGATAGCGGAATATTTGACGTAATTATAGCATAAAAAGTTCAAATCGGGAGGTACGGTTGTATGGGGGCTAGGTGAAATAATGGACCGATTTCAACCATTTTCAATAGGCTTCGTCCTTGTGCCAAAAAACATGCTTGGTCCAAATTTCATCAAATTATCTTGAAAATTGCGGCCTGTACCTTGCGCACAAGGTTTACATGGACAGCCAGCCAGCCAGCCAGCCGAACAGACGGACGGACGGACGGACGGATGGACGGACGGACATGTCTTAATCGACTCAAAAAATGATTCTGAATCGATCGGTATACTTTAAGGTGGGTATTGGACCAATATTTTTGTATGTTACAAACATCAGCACAAACGTATAATACCCTCCCCACTATAGTGGTGTAGGGTATAAATATACGTGGGTTAGTATTAGCAACACTTGTAATACCTTAAACACACACACACACACCTACAATTTTCTTATTTTTGTAAGCATTCATTTAGAACGCGTTACTATGATTACCAATAAACATGAGCAACAGCATCAACAACAACAACACCCAAAACAATTTTATTTAATTTTCTTAATTTTATTTTTACTTATATATTTTATAATACAGATTGCTTTCATTTCCAACTTATTGTGTATATTCTGTGTCACTTTTAATTAGCGTGAACGTGTTAATGGTGACAAAAAAAAATCATGACAGAAAAACAATTAAAATGTAGCAATTTATTTCCTAACTATGTCACGGCTACATTTTATAACGTGGAATCGATACACCTAGTTGCAGATTAAATTGGTGAAAGACTACGTTACAGATAACTTAAATTGAGAAAATAAAATTAAAACAAAATGTAAAAGGGTTAAATGTAGTAATTATTCTGCCAGAGCATGTTTTAAGTGGTGAAATAGAATTAATTGTTAGTGAGAAAATTTTAAATTTATTTATTTTCTATCTAGAGGTGATATAATGAAGGGCAATGAATTTTAAATGATTTTTTTAAAAAATGTTGTATAACAAGAAAAGTTTTAAATACTAATTAATAAATTAAATAAAACTTTTGAAAAATTGTTTCTTAAAATTAATAATGAAAGATTGTTTAGAAAATGCCATTGTAAGCTGAATACATGAATTATAGGGTACGTGGTTAACCAAAACCTTGTGGGAATCTGTTATTATATGAATGGTTTTAAACTGGTTGATAAAGGGGGTCTTTAGTTCAACTTAAAAAATAGATGTTGATGTTACTTACGTATATTGTAGAGGGGGGCTCACACGCCTCTTTTTGTGAGGCGGCCTCAAATTAAAATCACAAATCATATTCTTATTTTTTTTATTGGTTCGGATACTCAGATATGTTGGCATTAGTTGTGTTTCTTTCGATCTTTCCTAAGTCATATTGGTGTACATATTTTTTTTTTTAATTTTTCATATTTACCAATAACCGGTATACAACCCCATCTGCCCTCCAGCTTATGTCAAGCTAATCTTTCCAACTTTCAGGGATAATATATAATGGATAATCGAATATTTAATAAAATCGATTACTTGGTTTTCAAGTTTTTCGATATTGGCTGATATGCCCCTATGGTTATGATCCCCCTTCTACCCTACCTCATCACAACAACAGCCTTTGTGATGAAAGCCATATAGATTATGGATTTTTTTCAGAAAGGAATGTTACTAAGAGAATGGTTATAAAAATTATTCAAAATTCTTTGTTACAAAAGGAATTATCTGTCTATAAGGACGCTTGATTTTGTCCAAAGGTAAACTTATAGTTTTGTTCTTTTCAACACCCTTTAGCGTATAATAACTTAAACCCTGATCAATTAAAGCAAAAATTTTTATGTTTCCTTAAATCAAAATGAATGATATAAAAAAAAATTTTTGAAACCTGTCAAAGAACACAACAACGACCCATTTTAGTATTCAAAGCCCCAGGGTTCGCCTTCGTTGTAAATAAAGCTAACAAATTACTTTTATCTTTAGTTTCTATTTTTCTTTGTCCCCAATAACAGATCATAGATTTCTATTTAGAAACATGCTTTTGGATTTGTTGTTTTAATTTGATGGAATGGAAGTTGCAAAACAAAGTAGAAATTCCCAATGCTATGGGGCTTAAAATGGAGAAAATATACAATAATTAGAAAATGACAAATGTGCCGGTAAAACAAAAATACTTCCTTAAAGTTTTCAACTCTATTTAGGTTACAATAAGTCTCTGAAGAGATAAAAAATGTGATTTATATAAATTATTCCTTTGTCATTTAGTGTCATATTTATAAAAAAATGTGATTATTCCAGGCAATAACAGCTTTTTTTCCTAAAACTTTGTTACAATTTCTTTAATTTTAAAGCAAAAGTATAACTCATTTAATATTTTGAACTTAGTAAAACACACAATTTTCAAAACCTACCAACACACACACACATTTTGACAACTCATTCAATCAAAGTTGCTTGACTGAAGGTTCATTTTTGTGATTTTTTTCTCTTTATAGTTTATATATTGCATATATTTTACCAACATACATACATATGATTTTTCAAGGATTTTTTCCTGTAAGTGATTGCCAGTGATTTTGTGTAGGATTTGCTGCAGAAATTAATACACAAAAACTTTCTATTCAAACAATTTCTTAGTTCTCAGTAAAGGAAAAAATAAATTAATTGAATGTCTAGTCGATCCAAAGTAAAACATCAACACAAAAATATAATAAAAATGAAAAAAAAAATTATAAAAAAAGTACTTTTGATCTTAAAGGTCAGCAAAGTTTTATATTTATGATGGATTGAATCAAAATAAAAACCCTTTTTTATCAGAATTAAAAAATATATTTATTAAAATGTAAACCAAATTTTGTAAGTAACTTTTATTTTTATACCCTCCACCACCATCAGTGGTGAAGGAGGGTATATATAACTTTGTCATTCCGTGTGTAACACCAAGAAATATTCATCTGAGATCCAACAAAGTATATATATTCTGGGTCCTTATCAAATTCTGAGTCGATCTAGCTATGTCCGTCTGTCCGTCTGTCTGTGTAAAACACGCTCACGTTAAAACGAAGCAATAGAATTTAACCAAATTCACCTAAAATGTTCTTTGTTTTCCTAAGTTGTTTGGTATTGAAAATGGGCAAAATCGGTTTACATCGGGAGAAGTTATGAATCAAAATCTGAAACAACCTCGAAAAAATAGGCATTTTTTACACATTCTTCTGTAGTTTTCTCGAAAACTATACAAGATAATTCCATAAAAATCGGCATACATTCGTTTCCACACAAGAGCTTAACCTTTGCATAAAATCACCAGAATCGGTCCACAATTTCATATACCTCCCATACAAAAGTACATATTCCCGGAAATTTGGATTTTTGTTAATAACTTTCGTCGTAAGGCCGATATCTTCACAAAATTTTAGAGATTAAAATTTTATGACAATAGAATTTATTCAGAGGAAAAATTTTTTGGATGGGTCCGTAATTGGTCATAGCTCCCATACAAGGTCCTCTCCCGAAAATCACTTAAACGCGCATAACTCATTACTTAATTAAGATATCGATATAAAATTTGGTACAGGTATTGCTGTTATATACAGAAATATTACAGTGAAAGATTTTTTTGATCGGTCCATATTTGGTCATAGCTCCCATACAAGGTCCCCTCCCGAAAATCACTTAAACGCACATAACTCATTACTAAATTAAGGTATCGATATAAAATTTGGCACAAGTATTGCTCTTATATACAGAAATAGTAAAATTAAATCTTTTTTGGATCGGTCCATAATTGGTCATAGCTCCCATACAAGGTCCCCTCCCGAAAATCACTTAAACGCGCATAACTCATTACTAAATTAAGATATCGATATAAATTTTGGTACAAGTATTGCTCTTATATACAGAAATATTACAGTGATAGATTTTTTCGGTCGGTCCATATTTGGTCATAGCTCCCATACAAGACCCCCTCCCGAAAATCACTTAAACGCACATAACTCATTACTAAATTAAGATATCGATATAGAATTTGGTACAAGTATTGCTTTTATATACTGAAATATAACCATGAAAGTTTCTTTGGATCGGTCCATATTTGGTCATAGCTCCCATAAAGGTCCCTCCCGAAAATCACTTAAACGCACATAACTCATTACTAAATTTAGATATCGATATAAAATTTGGTAAGAGTATCGCTCTTATATACAGAAATATTACAATGAAGGTTTTTTGGATCGGTCCATAATTGGTCATAGCTCCCATACAAGATCCCTCCCGAAAAACATTTAAACGCGCATAACTTATTACTAAATTAAGACATCGATATAAAATTTGGTACAAGTATTGCTTTTATATACAGAAATATAAGCATGAAAATTTCTTTGGATCGGTCCATAATTGATCATTGCTCCCATACAAGGACCCCTCCCGAAAATCACTTAAACGCACATAATACATCCATATAAAATTTGTTGCAAGCAACGTTCTCACATAAAGAAATATTACCACGAAATCTTTTTACGATCGGTCCATTATTAATCATAGCTCCTACACAAGGTCCCTTTAGAAAAACACACATACAAGGTTCCCTTCCGAAAATCAGAAAAAAACGCACATAACTCATAACCAAATATTGATATTCATACAGTTAGCAAAAATATTGCTCTTATATACATAAATTCACTATAAAATTGTTTTACGATCGGTCCAGAAAATCACTTAGATACACAATATTTATTACCAAGTAATTATATAGACACATAATTCTGAACTTTTGTTTTCATATACATAATTGGACATAGCTCCCATACAAAGTTCTTTTACGAAAATCTCTTAAACGCACATTACTTATTACCAAATTAAGCTATTGATACATAATTTGGCAAAAATATTTGTTTTGTATACTTCTATTTCTCCTATATTAGGTACAGCCCCTAAAAGCGCTTTAACCGTATTTAAAGAGCATTATCAATTTGTGTTGAACAACATTTTGTGTAGAACATAATTATATATGTATTTGTATTTTGAAATCTCTAAATCTTTCACACGCATACATACATGCAAATTACTAAATTTATAATGTTCAATAAATCTTGGAATTGTAATAGATTTAACTTTTGGTATTTTTTCTATTAAAGACAAGAGAAAACTTATTTCTACAAATATTTGATCAATTAGAAAACTAATAACATAAAAGTAGCTGGTGGAGGGTATTTAAGATTCGGCACAGCCGAATATAGCACTCTAACTTGTTTTTATTTTAATGAAAATTTGCATAAATAATTTATTAAACCAAAATTTATTTAATTTACATAACTTTGAAAAAAACGACAAAAGTAAAATATTATTGTCATAGATTTTTTTTTAAATTTGGAAACTAAGTATTTTTTGCAATAACAAAAGCCAAAGAATTAAAGGTTTGTAAAAACTTTTGAAACTAATTCGTCTGATTTTAATGTATTTTTAGCTGCTGCAATGGAATCTGATATATATTTTAATCTATCACTCACAAGTTTCCAACAAATGGCATCATTTTGTATAATTATATATGTTTCTTGAGTTTCATTAAAAAAAGTGTCCATTTACACTTAAGCATCCCCCGGGACATTTTACTTTATTGGCCAATCTCATCTTAACGTTCTACCCACTGTTTTATTAATCCAAGAAATTTTATGGGATTCTCTCACCCATATTTATACCCTACACCACTTTAGTGGGGAGGGTATATTGGGTTTGTGCTGATGTTTGTAACATACAAAAATATTCGTCCAATACCCACCTTAAAGTATACGAATCGGCTTAGAATCATTTTCTGAGTCGATTAAGCTATGTCCGTCCGTCCGTCTGGCTGGCTGGCTGTCCATGTAAACCTTGTGCGCAAGGTACAGGTCACAATTTTCAAGATAATTGGATGAAATTTGACACACACGCTTCTTTTGACGGACGAAGCCTATTGAAAATGGTTAAAATCGGTCCATTATTTCGACTAGCCCCCATACAACGGTCCCCCCAAATAGGGCCTTTTGGCTTATAATTAATTTAAATGATATATTATGTTAACAAAAGTCGACAAAACTTAGTTTTATAGAACTTTAAATGACACTACTAATTTTCGTAATGATCGGGCTTCATTTGACCCTATCCCCCATACAAACTCCCCTTCAGAAAATGACTTAAAGGTCAAAATTCACTTACAAACACTAATAACACTTTTAAATTCTACATAAATAATATTGAAGAAGACTTAACTCCCCCTACCAACATTTTAAAGGATAGGGCCATATTTTGCCCTACTCCCCTTTGGGCCCTTTTAAAAAAATTTCTTTTTTTGCCAAAAAAAAGTAAAAATATTCCGAAATAAAGTTAAAAAAAAACAAACCAAATGCTTTATTTTTTTAAATAATCCCCATTTTTAAAATACATACTGACTGGTGTAGGGTATCATATAGTCGGCTACGCCCGACTATACATTCACACTTGTTTTAGTTCAGTTTTTGTTGCGCCGAATGGTTTTGCGTCGAATATTTTTGATTAACTGCCTCGAGCTCTCTTTCCTTTTTAGCTATTACATTCGCTCTTTTGTTACCGACTACTCCCGAGTGGGCTGGTAACCATATGATGTGAACCTTAGCTCTGAGTATTCATTTAAAGCTTTCTTACAATCCAATACGGACTTAGATTTAGTTCTCATGACATAGCCCTAATTGCCTTCTCGCTGTCGGTAAATTTATTAAGCGCTGTAGTCGCAATATTTATTTTAATCCAATTTACGCATTCCCTTATTGCTCATACTTCTTCCTGGAAGCTTGTGTTATGATTTGGCAAACGGTGGTATATTTCTGCTTCTGGATCTTCAATATAGAATCCCAGCCCCACTTTATCCCCCAATTTAGAGCCATCCGTGTAATAACGGATTCTTAATGATATTTGCTCTAATGTTCCGCTTGATAAAGATATTCTATCTGGGATCAGCGTTTCAAAGTTTCCGACATATTCTGTGTCATGTATTCGATCAGGCACATCCGATGATTGTGTATAACCTTCAAATGTGTCCACTATACATTGATGACGTGTACTATAACCACTTTTGACCAGTTCACCTAAAGTAAAAAGCCGTTCGGCTGTAAGCGCCGCTTCATATCTTAAATAGGTTTCAATGGGTGGAATATCTAGCAACATTTCCAGAGGCTTGGTTGAAGTAGTACACATGGCATCACTTATACCCAAGCAGCATGTACGCTGAACTCCCTGCAGTTGTTTGATATTGCACTTTTTGTCTAAAGCAGTCCACCAGATTATTGAAGCATAAGCTAGAATTGGTCTAATTACACTTTTATAAAGCCAATGTGTCATAGTAGGACTAAGACACCATTTCATGCCTATAGTTCTCCCACATATCGCCCAGCACCGATGTGCTTCGTTGATCCTGTCCTCTATGTGATGTCTCCCTTTTAATTTTCGGTCGATATCTTCTTGTCCATCTGCATAGCAGACAGGTCTTTCGGTATTAACGTAGTAGCTGTAGTTTTATCTACATTCGCTCGGTTGTAAGATTGAGATAATGTGAAATATAATTTTCGGGATTAGAACTGATAATGCAAAGATTGGATTTAAGAATTACATAAGACTCAGTACAACGAGTCTGAGTTGTCTTTGAGATTAAATAGATGATTGTGAAGTAGAGCTGAGTGGAGCGGAGTGGAGCGCAACTTTACTTGTGGCCAATAAAAAAGGTATTATCAATAACAAATTGATATTTATTTAGGACCATCAATTACGGGCTAATTTTTAAAATGATAAGGAAGATCTAGGAAGAAGTGCATTCTTCAAAGTATCAATAAGGTTTGATGTTCGATATGTCCCTTATATTGTCTCTATACCAGTGATTGCCTTTGCTTTATCTGGACTTGTCTCATTATACATTTCATTCCGCAACGGGGGCTACTATTGCAAGAGATGGGATGTGTCGCTAAAGAAGTGCAGACTTTGAATGACAACTAAAAATAACATATGCTCATCAACTTCTTATTGTCTTGGTCACTGATCTTGTTTATTTAAATATAGGAGTTGCCTTCTTACAGATACTCCTAGAACAACACCCTACTTTTTACGAAAACACGTGGATGTATTGGACAATTCACTGGTTGTTGCTTATAACATCTATGAAAAAGAAGGTTGATAATGTCGTGTAATTAAAGGTCAGAAACCTCTCAACTTTGTATAATTTTATGTGACTCTAATTTATTGTATATGATTCAAAAGTTGGGTGAAGGTAGAGTTGGTCATGTTCTAGAACCAGACATGACTATATTAACTCAGAAAATGATTCTGAGCTGATTGGTTTTAATTAAAAGGGTCATAGGACTATTTATTCTTTGCGTTACAAACATCAGCACAAATCCAATATACACTCCGCACTAAAGTAAACTGAAAAGCTTAAAGTATAAAAATCCATTAGATTAATACAAAAAAATGTTTCCATTTACAGAAGTACTTTACATAAAGCCTGACCTATAAACCGCGAAAGTATAAAAAAAACAGAATCCATAAACGTTTTTCTCAAAAATATCATATGCAAAATATTTTAATTCGTATATGTAACTAGCGTCATTATTAGTTTTATTTGAATTTATGGTTCACAAACTAATTAGAACACTTTTTCCTTTACGTCAGTATATTTATATTTTCGCTCGCATGCTTCCGACTACCAAGCAGATTTTGTTGTTCAACAAATTTTATTTAGACCAAGTCATATTTTTGTGTTGTTTGTTTGGTTTTTTATTACAGTTTGTAGACACTTCCGTTCTTTTTTTCTCAGTTATGCAAATTTTAGTGTGTATATTTAGTTTTTTTTTTCTTTAAAGTTTTGGTTACGTAGCAAAACTAAACACATGTTCTTTAGTGCTTAGTTGTATAGTAAAAAAATAATAATAAACCCAAATAAATAGTACAAGTTTAATAAAAATAGAAATACTGTAGAATGTTTAAGTTTAATTTAAATTTTTGCAAAAACTTCCTGTGTTTTGGCAGTTTTTTTTTCATGAGTGTAAGTGTATGTGTGTGTATTATTAACATGAAAATAAGCTTCATAAAGACAACTTTTTTTCCTCTCTGCCCCTTGCTAACATTTTCATAAACATTTATACATATATAGATACATACATATAAATATGTATTTAAACATGCAAAGAACTTTGCAAGTTTAGTGCTGCATACTTTTAGGGGTTTTATAACTTACGGAAATGTTATATTTTGAAAATTAGATTTTTACGTTTTTTTTTTGCTCTCTTTTCAAAATTTTTTCCTGTTGTTTGTATTTCTTTAATAACTAAAGTTTAAGCTAAAAGGATGAGTTTAAATTTGCATGAAATTTTAATATGCAAATTAAAATGAGGTTTTACGAAAATGGAAAGACAAAAAGAAATAAGAAAAGGACTACAAAAGAAAGCTTTCAAAACAAGCAAATATAACCTTGTGTATAAGAATATTTAAATAGTTTTGTGAAAATGTATCCTTGCTAAGAAAGTGGAATAATCTAACAAGACATTTGATGTTGAATTCCCTTGAAACTAAAATTTGCTTAAATTTTTGTTTTCAACACCAGCTTTAGGCAAAATATGAAAAACAGGAAATTTTTATTTTAATAAAATTAAAAAGTGACAAAGTTTTTGTCAAGTGATTTGTAAAGTTTTACATAAATTTCTTTTAAAAATTCTGTGATTTAAATTTTGAACAATAATTAAATAACATTATAATCGTTTCAATTCAGTTGGGATTAAGTCTCTGGAGGATATATGAGTGTGTTTTAATTGATTAATATCACGTAACATGACGGATGTATTATGTGTTTATATATATATGTCTCATTCTCTTTCGTTATATTTTCCATCATTCGTATAAATGTTTTTATGTAAAATGTCACGCAATACTCAAATCAATTATAAAATTAAGTGTATTTTGTTGACTTAAGCGCATGAGGAAAATTAAATTTGTCTATAAATCCACATAAACAAGGACATTAAAATGTACATACATATGTATGAACGAATTACACTAAATGAGTGAATTTTTTACTCGTACATGTGTACTTAGCTTAGATTTAATGATATTAGATATTAATCGTTTTAAATTATTTAATCTCATTACACAATTGACAATTGAAAATGATACAAGTAAAATAGATATGTCAATTTATGTAAAACTATATGTACATATACAGTGTTAGCATTTTTTATTTGATAACTGAGTAAACATATGTCAAATAAGTCTAAACTACGTACAGACTAAAGTCTACATAATAGCCTGGTCTATAAATTTTACTATAGCCTCTGCTATATAATTTTCTATCATCACATTAGTGTGGACTGTAGACTAGGCAACTATTAAGACATAGACTACATTATTGTCTGGACCATAGACCAGGCTATAATTTAAGCAAACTACATATAATTTTTTATAATGTAGTTCGGATATTATGACGGCTCAAGTACATACTATAGTCTTGTTGTTCTGAATATATCATATCAACATTATATTTATACGGACTATAGACTACACAACACTGTGAACTATAGACTAGACCATATATCAAATGAAATTTACACTTAATTATAGGCTAACCTATACCCTGGACTATAGACTAGAATTTAGACTATAAACGAGACTGTAGATTAGACTATAGACTAGAATACACTATAGTTTAGACTATAGTCTAGACTATAGACAAGACTATAGACTAGACTATAGAACAGACAATAGGCTAGACTCTAGACTAGACTGTAGATTAGAACATATACTAGATTATAAACTAGACTATAGACTAGACTATAGACTAGACTATAGACTAGATTATAGACCAGACTATTGACTAGACTATAAACTAGACTATAGACTAGACTATAAACTAGACTATAGACTAGACTATAGACTAGACTATAAACTAGACTATAGACTAGACTATAGAATTCACATCTTGAAGAATTACTGATCATCAAGTATTAGAGAACTCCTTCTTCCTCGTTCACACGAAGTGGTGTTATTCATCATTTATGCACTCATTTTCTTCATTTAACCCTCAACTTCAAACTGAATTATTTTAATTCAGAGTTCAAATTTAGTAAATCAAATGTTCATGTAAACTTGATATTACAACTTTATTCAGAACTTATATACCACCGATGATGGTCCTATAATTACAGAATCGACTTTTTGTCGGAAAATGTGGAACACGACTATTATGTACCAACAACTATCGCAGCTCGATAATTCCCTGTCAAATAAGAGAGATGTGTTGATTTTTAATGTAATTGCTGAATGAATGCATCATATTTGGAAACAACTGATTGTAGAATATCCTCTGTGCTACTGCTCTACTCTACAAGAGTTCTAAACAAAATATTTTCGATTCCCACTAGAAATACTGGCAAAGGCATGCACAATACGTCCGATGGAGACCTAGCTGTATGTTTAAACTTTGACATTTTTTAAAACTTTTAATATCGAAAAGTTTATGTAAATATCGAAATTGGGATAAAAAGACTTATGACATAAAAAAGTTCAGCAACAAATAAAGAATTACATATAGATAAAGAAAATGACAGTACATGTCGTCTAATACCACCTTAAGTAAAGTATCCTAAAATATTAATTAAAATTTGTTACTACCTGTTATTAAAAATTTTAAACTAAACTTAAAAGAAATTACTTTGTTTATTTTTTTAATCTCATAACATGTTAGCAAACTGTTTACTTTAATAATAATCTATAGACTAGACTATAGACTAGACTACAGACTAGACTATAGACTAGACTATAGACTAGACTAAAGACTAGACTATAGACTAGACTATAGACTAGACTATAGACTAGATTATAGACTAGACTAAAGACTAGACTATAGACTAGACTATAACTGTTCAAGGTAAAACAAATAAAATTAAATATATCTTCTTATCTCTTATTCTTAAATATTTATCTTAATTCTTTTACTAAATCTATTTAAGGTACTGTTAGTTGGTTTAAAGCATTTTTACTTATTCCTTAGATACATTACATGTATATTCACATTAGGAGTTCATATATAGGCAAATGAATTTTATATCCCTAGCCAAATCAAACTCATTTGATTTACTTAGTACCTTGCCGAAATAATCAACGATGGTTAATGATGCCTAGTAACCATATTTGCTGTTTTTATACACTTTCTGCATCATAAAACACCTGGTTTTGTAAATGGCATTGAAACGAGAAAAACAAAATATTCAACTTCACATTTTATAGCCAAAAAAAGACTAACTTCATTTCCTGGTTAACGCTTTATGGTTTTCGGAAAATAACAACTATACCAACAAGAAATTCGTTCTAAACTAATTTTTGAGCGGCAAGCTACAGAATAAACGACCTTTTTGAAACAAAAACATATTTTAAGGTTCTTTCCAGGTGGCATTAAATCATGCTGTATACAACATAAATATACATAGACAACCACAAAAAAGTTGTATATGTAAATATTAGAGATGTCCTTGAAAAATATTTTTGTTAAAAATCTTTCAGAGGTATATTATGCAACTTTTTCTTAAATATTATTAACAATTTATAAACTTTTAATAAATTTAAAAGTTGGTTACTAAAAATCTTTTCTTAAAGTTATCAAAAGTTATTTGTTTAACGAACGGGTTTATTATACACAAAGTTTGCGTATGTATAACATTATATTACAATAACCGTTTGTTATTCAAGTATAAAATCATAACTCATGCTTACAAATGAAACTATACGTATATAGGAAGGTAAACTGATAATTTATTGAAATTTGTAAAACTGAAATCAAGTGTTATCACGTACTTTAAGTAGCAAAAAACAATTCCTTATTTACATAACATTTAAAATTATTTGATATAAGAACTTTTAAAACTACTCTCGGGTGTTTATGGAGGATATGTTTTACCTTTTACATCTTCCTAAATGTTACATGTATTGAATGAGAAAACCTTTATGTGATGTGTGACAACAGGTCATTTGTAACAAAAACTCAAACATTTTTACACAACACCAAATCACACAGGCGCGTTTAGAAACGTACGTATTCCCTCAGATAGAAACTTACACCCAAGGTTCCTTCCAATTTTTGCTTTAATTTTTGAAAAAAAAATCCTCTGCATAAATATGCATGGGTTGACTTGCGGCACATGATAAGGTATAATGAAAGGTGCAATTTGTGCGCGGTGGAATCACTACAAAAGTATTCTTGAAAATTTTATATTTTTTAATATGTTGATGTGTTAGAAAGAGAATTATCTTTTGTTGGTGGCATTTGCTTAATAAACAACGAATTTGTGAATGTTTGAAACTTTTTACACAATATTCCGGGATGTACATTTATATGGGGGCTCTGTGATATCGTTGACTGATTTTAACCATTTTTAATACCAAACATTTCTAATAATAAGAAACTTTTGGAAAAATTTCATTATCCTATCTCTTTTTTGTCAACGCTATCGTGCCAACATCAGACAGACGGACGGACATAGCTAAAACACCTTAGAATCTTACAAGGTCTCGGAAAATATATACTTTATGGGGTCTGTGAACAAAATTTCGATGTGTTATACACGGAATGACATAAACTTCGTCTTACATTATGAAATTACTTTGTATACTTATATTGACTCCGCCAGTACGTATACGTGTTAATTATTTGTTAATAATTCTAATATTAAGTATACGCCTAATATAGACAAGTATTTGAAATATATATATTTTTTTAAACGTAAAGAAAGAATTTTTTTTAATGTTTATGCAGTTTTAATCCAAAATATTTATATCATGAAAGTTGCTTATGAAAGTAAATTAAAATTCTGAATGGTTTCCCCATAAAAAATACATGACTTTGGGTAAAATTGTAAGGCACGGATTTTTTATAATGTAGTATTTTTTGCAAAATTATATATTATGTAAAATTATTAGTTATCCATTCGACATATGATTCATCTCATTAACAAACAAAAGCTTGTGTTATTTGGGTATTCATTTACAATACGAATACTTAAGAATGTATATTTTATAAAATTATGACCCGCAAATTAAAAACTGAAATAGTTAAGAATTATCCTATTTGTAGTAAATATTTAAGAGTTAGACAATTGTTCCAACAATAACTCTAATCCAAATCGCTCTTTTAAAAATTTTCATAATACAAATTTAATAAAGTAAATAATCACCCTAATTAATATAAAAAACAAATAATTGAATTTCATTTACTCTCGTATGAATGCATATCGAGCCCTTTTTGCAAAATGGACGTAAGCGACTTGATTTTCGATTTTCGTTTTTTTTTTATAGAAATCGATAATTTAGGTCTATTAGCATCATCTCTGAAAATTTCATAGCAATTGATCCAATGGTTTCAACTTTACATGAAAAAGAAAAAAGACGTAAGTACACAATTATTTTCTGCTTATGAATTTTGTAACAGCAAGGTGTACGTTACGTCTAAATTTTCTTCTAAAATATATTAAATTGATAGATAAATTTGACAAATTAACGTATTAAATTTGTTTGTAAATGAAATGCTACATATCTCAGTATAATTGTAATAAATTCATGTAATTATCATTATGCTATTACAATTTATGTGCTAAAATTTATAACTTTCTATAACTTTTTATGAATTTAATTCATGTTAATTACATTACAATCTATGTTATTTCCATTTAACCAACTCTTATATTTGGTTGTAAATTTGTGAATTTCGGAAGGCGGACCTGTATATGGAGTCTTAATGAATCAGTAGTCCCAGAATTTACTTATATATTCGATATAAGGCGAATTGTACTACAATATATAGATATTAATGTGGACATCAGGGTGTTTATTAGAATGGTCTTTAATGAGACATTTGGTCCATTGTGAACCGAGGTCTATAGAATTTAAAAACAAATGTTTTTTGTAGAATTTCATCATACCTTTTAAATTTGAAAAATTTATTAACTGTAAACTTATTTTCTGTATGGAAAAAATCATTGTCTTATAGGATCCATATATGGAGGCTAGGATCAAATATTGCCTGATATCTGTAATACTTCCCAACATAATTTACAGGTATATATAACCGACTTCTGCAAAATTTTATAGCGATTGGAACATAAATAACATTTTTATTAATGTTTTGACTATTTCCCGGGAGGTACTTGTATTCAGGCTAAGTGAAATCATAAACTATTTTTGCCGGTTATTAACGCAAAACAATATTTGTCATCAATAAACATCTTTAGAGAAGGTGGAAACAATAGACTTCATTTTATTTTGAACATTTAATAACTAGAGTCCTCAAATTTTGTATGGAAATTTTTTACATTTACATGAATATTTAGAAACAAATGAGAATACTAAAATTATTTTATAAATTTTTTATAAAAAGCTCTTTATTCATGTCAACATTTGCTAATAAATTGGCGGATTAGAAATAGGGGCATGGCACTTTCCATATTAATAAAATAATAAATTGTATAAGTATTTAAGATAGAATTTTAAATCTAAAATGCATATAAAACATTTGAATGAAATATAGAAGAACTAGAAATAGGAGACGTGACACCAAACTTAGGAAATAAATAAAAAATCTAAATACCTAGAAACTGTTTAGAGCTAAAACATTTACAGTAGCAAAGTACACTAGTTAAATATACAAAATTAAATAATTATACCCTACACCACTATAGTGGGGAGGGTATTATACGTTTGTGCTGATGTTTGTAACATACAAAAATATTGGTCCAATACCCACCTCAAAGTATACCGATCGACTCAGAATCATTTTCTGAGTCGATTAATACATGTCCATCCGTCTGTCCGGCTGGCTGGCTGTCCATGTAAACCTTGTGCACAAGGTACAGGTCGCAATTTTCAAGATAATTTGATGAAATTTGGACCAAGCATGTTTTTTGGCACAGGGACGAAGCCTATTGAAAATGGTTGAAATCGGTCCATTATTTCATCTAGCCCCCATACAACCGTACCTCCCGATTTGAACTTTTTATGCCATAATTACGTCAAATATTCTATTATCTCTCTAAAAATTGGCATAAATAAGTTTTGCATAAGTATAAATGACACTGCAGATTTTCGTAAGGATCGGCCCTTATTTGACCCTAGCCCCCATACAAACTCCCCTTCAAAAAATGTCTTAAACGTCTAAAATTGATTTGTAGCCATTTGTATCGCAATGAAACTCAACAAAACTAACTGTTATTTAAAAATATATCCTTTTTCCAAATTTACCGAGGATCGGCCCAATTTGACCTATATAAAGCCTCATTTAGATTTTTTTTATCAATAAATTGCTTAAATATTTTGGAAAAATATTCAACATTAAACTTCCTTTATAAAAAGTAAAAATTTTAAAAATATACTTATGGTTCGGCCATGCCCGACTATACTTTCCTACTTGTTTTATACTATACATACTACTATGAATATATTTTCTGTTCAATGTCCATGGCATTTGACTACTGATTTAAAGAAATTGATAAAACAAAATACAGACCATTCAATACACACTTAGATACAAGTATGTGTATGTATCATAATTTAAATACTTAGTTACAGACAGATGGATAGACAGACAGATAGACAAACAGACTAACTAACAAAATCATGCTGAGGAATAAATATCATAGTAACTGCCATAAATGAATTTAACTATATTTAAGTGTTAACAGTATTTAATCTAAGAGTACATTTGTATTCAATGTATGAATGTGTTGGAATTTAAATACAGATAATAGTTTTTCAAATAACTAATATAACTACTACTACTATGTACTGCCATCAACATAATAACAACTATGAATAATTTCAACAAGCATATGAATATAAATAATTAATTATATTTATAAACTCTGCATTAAATTTATCATACATATAGATAGTAACATATTATCATTGGTTATGTAGTAGATGTTTAAGAATACATAAATAATTAATTTGAAATTGAAATAGAATAAAGTGGATTTTCTATTGGTCTGTTGAGTTGTGGTAAGACCACGTTATTTATTATTTAAATCTTAATTAAAATAAATGGTCAATAGTGAATGATAAAATTGTAAACAAATTTAGTTAAAAGCAAAAGTTTGGAAAAGTGAAAATGTTAAATCTTATTTAGAATTAATCATTTAAGTATTAAATGCATAATTACAACTATTATGAGTAGGATATTAGAGATTTTCTCATATTTCAGAAGTCACTGTAATGTCTATCCAAATTAAACAAACATTTTGATGATTTCAAATACATCATTCATTTTATTTATTATTCTTAGGAATCATCGCTCAGCGTTCTTCGTACATTATTTACATATCGTTAAAGTATATTTTACCTGATTTTACTTGATTGTTGGCTTAAAGAAGGAAAATAATAATAAGCAGTATTAACATAAATTGAAGCATGATCGACCATATGAAACCCACACAAGAGAGTAAGTTATAAAAAAGGATTTAAATATTTTTAAATATTTTTTTCCATAACATCCAAAAATATTGGTCCTACACCCACCTTTAAGTGTACTTTTACCTTTATGTTACAGGTCGCAATTTTCAAGATAAAAGATGAATGCTATTGAATATAGTTGAAATCGGTCCATTATTTCGCTTAGACTCCATTCAACCGTATCCCCTGAATATGTGCTTTGAGCTCATAATTACGTTAAATGTTTTATCATGTCAACAAAAATCGCAAAACTTAGTTTTATAGAACTTTAAATGATACTACCGAATCTTGTAATGATCGGGCCTCAATTGACCCTAGCCACCATATAAACTCTAAGCCAGTAGGACTTTTAAATTATTTGCTGAAGGAGACCTTTTTTAGCGGGTAGGGTCAATAATGAAGCAATTTGTGTGGAATTTAATCACAGAACTGGTATTATTATATGAGGGTAGGGTCAATTATGAACCGATCCTTTTAATTATAAATCGATTCTCTTAAAATTCGGTAGAAAGATTTTGTTTTGTTTGTTTTAAACATGTTTATGACAAGTATCATCTCTGTCCTCGTGTTTTAAAGGCAGTACTGGGTGTTAAAGTTATTTTGTAATGCGAATAGGGGCAATTATACGACGATCCTTATACAATTTTTCAAAGATATTTAGGTTCCTATAAAACATGATTAATTTCACCGCTATATATGCTGAATATCATGTATCAATATTGTCTATTTTCAATACCAAACCACTTGCATCAACTAGAAACTTTTCTAGTTGTTATCGTTTAGACTCTATCGTGTTTTTAATAGGCAGACAGACATGACTAGATTGTCTTAGAATCTAACGAGAACACAGAATATATATACTTTCATGGGTATTAGACGAATATTTCGACGTAATGAAAGGGTTTGAACATATCTGATCCCAGACAGAAAAATATGTGTGACAAAATTCATCGAAACATATCTGATAGCTTCTGGGAAATCTAGTTAAGATTTGGGAAAAAATGAAACTTTTTTCAAAGTTGTTTAAAATTTTTACTCATAAGTCGTAAACGGGTTTTGCTGATTTTTAATATAAAACTGTACCGGATAATAATGTTTTGGGTAAATTTCTTGAATTTATATTGCTTCATTTTAACATAAACGTGTTTTACACATACACACAGAGAGACGGACATAGCTCGATCCAGAATTTCATAAGGATCAAAAATATATATACTATATTGAATCTCTGATGAATATTTCTTGGTGTTAAACATGGTATGACAAAGTTATATATCGCCACTGATGGTGGTGGGGGTAAAAAAGTACTTACTCCGGGTAAGGGTAAATATAGACCTATCACTATAAATTTAAGTAGAACCAAGTTTTCTCGATTTTTGTTGACGTAGTAGAACATTTAACATAACTATTACCTATGTACAGGGGCTTTGCGAAATATTCCGATTTTAACCATTTTCTATATGCTTCGTCTTTCGGCTAAAAAAGAGTGTGAGGATAAAAACAAAATTTTAACCAGTATTTTAGTTTCATCAAAAATATTACATTATTTAACCAAGTTTACTTCTGAAAACATTGCTAGATATTCCACCCATTGAAACTTTTTAAAATATGAGGTGGCTTTTTACTTAAGGCGAATTAGCCAAGGGCGGTTAAAGGATACATCATTAATTAAAAATGGAAACATTGTGTATAACACAACCATCAGACGTGTTGAATGCATATTAGATACAGAATATATGGAAATCTTTGGAGATAAAGTGGGTCTGGTGTTCTGCATTGAATACCCAGAAACAGAATTATACGAACGATCATAACACACGCTTTCAGACAGAAGTCCGATCAATAATGGAACGTGAAAATTTAATTATAATAAAAAGTGCGCCTACATTGCTTAATATATGTTTTTACTGATAGCTGATATAAAGTACAATATTAGCCTTGTTTTGAGGTACCAATCGTGTTTCTACTATTTACCATTCTGTAGTTATAGCTTCATATGTTAGCTTTTGGCCAAAAAATTTGGATTTTTTTTTTGTCAAATTTTGAGTTACAAGCTGTATGTGTTAACGTTTATTAATCGAACTCAAATTTCAGCTATCTCAATATCTGGTACGAGGAATCATTTTGTGACGTTAAAATGAATAAGTTTCCAACATCGACTTTTTGCGGTCACTCTAGTGGACAAACACGAGTACATCTTTACAAAGTTGATGTGTGGATTTAGATGAATGTAGAGCCACGATCGGCAATTCCTATACATAGTGTATTTTGGCAGTTACTAAATTTACACTGACTACTCACACGCATAAAAAACACAATTCAGTCTAATTTGAGAATATGGTTGTGTCGTAGCTCGTATTTTGATTTTGCAATGAAAATAAATTCAAATATATTATTGAAGGTATGGATAATACAAATTATTGTTGTACTTTTTAGAATCTACACCAGTGTTGGAAAAACTACGTTCGCTGCCAAGAATTATATTATTGCTTTAACTACTGTTCCAAACAATTGTCTTTAAAACTATTGCTACTTATAAAAAGTAAATCTCAAATATAGCAGTAGTAATAAATCAGTAGCAGTAGAAATAGTTCTAAATAAAACATAAACTACAATTGGGATAGTAGCTTAAAAATATAAATAATTTTATTGCTACTTTTGAAAAAAAGCAATAGAAATCATTGCTACTAGTTGATCATTCTATTGCTACCAAATAATTGAGGTAGCAATAGAATACAAATTGAGGTAGCAATAAAAATAAATAAAAAACTTCGACAACAAAAATAAGCTAACAAATACATATATCCCAACGGGAAAAATGTTCAGTACATTGGCCTTACTAAAGGCATTTTTTAATAGACACATGTACACCCAGTCGCATTGAAAAATCGTTTCAATTCTACATGCTTACTTAAAAAGGCCTGTAGATGGTCTTCCGTCGAAGGATTTTTATAAGATTTTCAGTCGAAGAATTTGTAAAATGCCCTTATATGAAATTACATTATTAATCATATTGACTTATTCATTAGAACTTAAAAAAAATTTATGAAGAAAATTTTCATACAAAATTTGATACATAATCCTTTTATAAATGTACATGAATCCTTATAGTTCTAAATACAGTCCTCCTAGAATATCTCTTGCGAAAAGGCAATGAGAAATTAATATCGCAACTTTATAATATGTAAATATATCTTTAGAAGGCCATATGCTACCAAAATTTAGGTAGCATTGCTACCAAAAATTTAAGTAGCATTGCTACCTAAAACTGCTACCAAAATAAAGTAGCAATGCTACCAACTTACTGATTGTTGAAAAATATAATAACATTTATTGCTACTCGAAGAAAATATTTAGTGCTACTATTTGAAGTATTCAATTGCTACATTAAAATATTTGAAAACCAATGACTACTACTGCTATTAAAATTTTAATTTTTTTGCTATATCTATAACTACTGCTACCAAAATCTAAAGGTAGTAGTAGTAAGAGTAAATGATTTTTTGCTAGTTTATGAACATTTTTAACTACAAAATAGTTATTTTTCGTTACTTGTAGTCTAGTTATTTATACACTGATCTACACTACATATTTAGTAGTTTTTAGAATTATTAACTTTTTAAAATGTTTTTTCTCTCAACAAAATTTACAAATTACAATAATTTACCAAAATGTAATGTCATTTTGTAAAATCTTTACCTTTAATATGTACCTATATATTTTAATTAAAAATATACTTAAAAATCTCAAATTTGTAGATTTAGCATACATCCTTGATGTAGCATACATCCTTCTAACAATCTAACCTAAGTTTCCAGCACGAGTTTTCGAACAAACCTACATCCTGTGTTCAGATCTATACCTACTTCAACTATATGTGCTATTTGACAATATTTCTATTGTAATTTTAAAGAAAATATATTTGTTTCGTAACTAAAGCAAACTACTGTGTATATATGCAAAAATTTATATGTACATACATATTTATACATAAGTGTATAATTTATTATTTTGCTACCATATTTTTGGTTAAAAATTTAAAGAAGTCTTCATAGGAATACTACATTTAGAAAGTGTACAGTGGTAGCGACTGACAAAAAACTCTAAAAATTACTCTTGTAAACTTTTTTGTTTAAAAGAATTATATAAGAAAACAAAATCCAAAATGTTTATGTTTTTCATAATTTTATTAATATTTGACCATATTTAAATCCTTTCAAACACATGTGCCCTAAGTTCTCCATCACTTGCCTATCTGACTATACAATACTTTAGCAACCACAAAGGACCACAAAAATGTTATGCTGTTGCTCATATTTCAATTTTTCTTTCAACATGTTGGCAGCTATTCATTTTTTTCCTTCTCTTTGAGTATTTAATACAATATATGTATATTGTGGGTCAGTCCAAGTACTTACGTTATGTAAGTATGTATATACAAAACACTAATTGTGTATAATTATCGTTTGGTAGGGGTTAAATTTTATGTATTCTCAAGTGACGACAGACAATATTTTCTATCTATTCTTTCCTTTTAACATCTTAAGCATTTTCGTTAGCATGAGTGTGGATATTATTGGTATTTATTTTCTTTCTTGGGTTATTTTTTCATTTAGATGGCAAATGTTTAATGCATGTATTCTATAGGGGAGTGTATGTTAGTGTTCAAACATTAGTTTAATGTCAAATGACCGAACAATTAATAATATAGCAAAAGGTTAAATGACCAGGAGAAGAAATAACTTGTTATTGTAGTCTTAGTTTTTCCCATAAAATTAATGTGATTTTTAAGGAAAAGAACAAACAAATCTTACTTAACATTCTAAAATGAAGAACAAGACATAATATAAGTATAATTTATGATCTAGTTTGAGGAAGGATGAAATATTTATATATGATTTATAAAAATTTCCAAACCACAGGCAAAGTTCTAGCTTTCGAAAGCGTTAGAAATTTCTAATAAAATATTTTAAAATTCTATTGAGTTTTCGATCGCTTAAGAATGTAAAAAACTGTTCAAACTACTAGATTTAGTTTACATTCCGTTTTTATACACATCATCAAAGAAGATAGCACATCGAAATATTGGTCATAGACCCATAAAAGTATATATATTCGGGGTCCTTATTGAATTCTAGGACGATGTAGCCATGTCCGTCCGTCTGTCTGTTAAAATCACGATAGGGACAACATGGGAGGAGCTAGACAGTTAAAATTTTGTAAAAGTATTCTCTATTGCTAATGTTTGTTTGGTATTGAACATGGGCAATATCGGTCCACTTTTTCGGATAGACCCCATACAAGTGAACCTCCAAAAAAACAGTTTTAACGAGTATAACAGCTTTAAAAGCACGATGAAATTCGATGAAATTCGACAAAAATAAGTTTCATATGAGCCAAAATTGTTCTGGTTAAAAAATAAAAATAGGTATAGCGATAAAATGTGATACAAGTATATAAGTTCCTCGCGAGCCAAAAACTCTCTACCAAATTGTAAGTGGATCGGTCCGTAATTGACCCTACCGTCCATATAAGGTCCCTTTCAGAAAATTACTGAATTGGACTGTTCTGCTTTTAAACATAAGTTATGAAATTCGCTACCGAATTTCATGCAAAATATGTTAGTAATTCCCTCTTCCCCCATATATGTAAGCCCCTTTAAGAAAATTACATTAACGCTAATTACTGTGATAAAAGTGCGAGTACAGAGGTGATATTCAATGTAAACAAGTTCTATATGAACCAAAATCAGTCTACAAAAAGTTATGAGGATAGGTCAATAATTGACCATACCCCTCATATAAGATCCTCTTTAGAAAATTTGATGAATAAAACTTAGAAAATTACAAGTACTGCGATGAAAATTGACATAAGAAAGTTTATACTTAGGAACATAATTCTTCATTCCGAATTTATTGAAGACTGATCTATAACTGACCCTAGCCCATATAAAAGGTTCCTTTCAGAAAGGAGTTTTGGTTATTAAAATACGAGTTTCCTTATTTAAAATACATGTATTGCGATGAAATTTTAAATCAACAAGTTCTATACAATATGAAATCTTTGTACTCAATTTCATGAGTATCGGTTCATAATTGACGAATATGAAGGTCCCCTTTCATACATATACGCTCACGGTATATGTTAGACGTTCTGATAGTGGATATATGAGATTTGGCACAGCCGAATATAACACTCTCACTTGTTTTGTTTTCAATCTATTCTCTGATTCTTTACCCAGGCCCCAACAGAATTGCTTTACGATTTCTACAATAGGGTAATTTTGAATCTTTCAGTGTTTAAATCAAATTTGACCGGATATGTTACACTTGAAATATCCCCTATACCAGTTGCAGGTGACAAATCGTAACAACTACCACTATCTTATAAACCATTCCTTATTTAGATTAGAGTGATCTATTTGTAGACGTAACCTCGCCAATTAAAAAAGAATGTGATTCGTTATCTCTCGATGGTAATAGAGAATGATCTAAATTGGAAATCCAAAGATGTTTAAAAGAAATCTTGCGCTTAGGTATTTATGAACTATATGCTAATATGTATACAGACTACAAGTTTTTTATCTAGATGCTACCAAATGGGGCAACCTTCAGGACCTGTTATTTTAGTGAACATCTTTTACCTTTGTAGAGCAATTGTGGGTAATAGGTGAGCTAACAGTATCTTTACCCTGGATTTTGTTAAGAATGTCCTTCTTTGTTCGTTGAACACATAGTAATTCTGGTTGAAACTCAAATTGCAGAAAGAGAATGAATTTCTAAAAGAGTTTCGTTGATGTTGCAGGCTCAACATAACGATACTGTTGATGTTGTGTTGGCCACACCTTTGAGTATGATAAAATCCATTAGATGAAAGATCTATGTGATAGATTGAATGATGATAGTATTCAAGCTTTTGTCTGACAACATTTCGAAGCATACTCTCTACATATCTGAACTATCGCAGGTTGTCTCTGTGAATAAGTATATTAATGGATATCGATCTCAATCTCACAATATGCTTGTGAATTCTTAAATTGGTATTATTATGCTATTTATCAAAATATAATTGAATATAGTCTATAGAAATTTTCTGAGTTATATAGTTATAGAAACTTTCTGAGTCTATTTAGCAATGTCCGTCTGTCCGTCCGTCCGTCCGTCCATCCGTCCATCCGTCTGACTGTGTGACCTAGCCTCCATACAAACTCCCCTTCAGAATATGACTTGAAGGTCAAAATTAACTTATAATTACTAATAAAACGATCAAAATCTACATAAATGACTTTGAAGTAGACGTAAATTCATCTACTAAAATTTATAAGGATAGGCCCATATTTACCCCTTCTTCCCTATGAGCCCTCTTGTAGGAAATCTCGTTTTTTCAACAATAAGTAAAAAAAATTCACAATAAAACAAATTAAATGCTTTATATAAAAAAATCCACAATTTTAACTTACTGACTGGTGTAGGGTATCATATGGTCGGCAATGTCCGACTATAAATTCATACTTGTATAATTAATAAAATTGGCATTAAGACTGCATCATTCGTTCATTTTTTAGTACTCTAATAAAGAATATGTTATTCCCACAACAGTGTATAACTTCAGTAATCACTTAATGGATGTTTGTTGTTGCAATTGAAAGAAGAAGTTCTTTTTTCCTTACGAACATATGAGTATACGTTATATTATGTGGTTCTTTCAATGCGAATAAAAATGAAAAGGACAAGCAAAAGATGGACGTAGCAGTAAATCATAAACATTATTGGCCAGATTGTTGATACAGGCGTTTATTTATGACCAATTTGGTTAACAGCTGCATAGGTAGTCGAAAGAGCCAACAGTAGTAAAATAATTTATGGTCAATAATTGACTTTTACTAAAACATAACAGAAGTAAGAAAGTTTTAAACCACTTATAGTTGGCAAAATTAATTAATTAAATCTAGTTTCAAAGTAAAACAGAATATTTCAAAAAAGTAAGAAATTATAGTCGTGCGAGGCCGACCAAATAATACCCTACACTTTTTACAAAAAAAAAAAAATCTGATTTAGTTGCTATAATAAAGCATTTAAGTTCAGTTGTACCTTGTCTCAGATATAAGGTTTACAATCCCTATTCGGGGGCTCAGTTGTATGGGTGCTAGGTGAAATAAAATACCGAACTTAACCCTTATTAATAGTCTTCGTCTCTGGAACAATAGAAGGTCATGTACCAAATTTTATTGAAGTATCTTAAAATTGTAGTTTGATTACAAGGTTTACATGGACGGACGGACAGACAGACAGATGGACGGACATATCTAAATTTACACAGAAAATGATTTTGAACCTCCCCACTAAAGCGGTGTAGGGTATAATTATTAGGGTGTATTGTTCTTGTTCTTATTAGATTCTAAGACTATCCGCCAGTCTGTCTGTCTATCGAGAACATAGAGTCCAAACAAAAGCTGATAGCGAACTGAAATTTTGCATAGATATTTCTATAAACAAGTAGGAAAGTATAGTCGGGCATGGCCGACCATATAATACCCTACACCATGACTATATTTTAAATATTTTTTATAAAGAATCTTTTATGTTGAATATTACCATAATTCCAAAATATATAAGCAAATATTAAGCAAAAATGTCTAAATGAGTCTTTATATAGGTCATATATTGGCCGATCATCGGTAAATTTGGGAAAAGGATATATTTTTAAATAACAGTTAATTTTGTTGAGTTTCATTGCGATACAAATGGTTACAAGTCAATTTTAGACGTTTAAGACATTTTTT
>NC_060953.1:15985175-15986478 GCF_022045245.1 Lucilia cuprina | reverse complement strand
AGATAGATAGATAGATAGATAGATAGATAGATAGATAGATAGATAGATAGATAGATAGATAGATAGATAGATAGATAGATAGATAGATAGATAGATAGATAGATCCAAAGAAATACACTAAGGCCTCTATCGGGGCTCTTCTGCTCATCTTAACCAGTGGCTCAGTATTAAATCGAGCACATCACCTCCGGTCTTCCAGACAAGAACACTAACCAGTCTTGTATTACAGAGAAGCTTAAGCAACGTCTTAATGTCATAGGGACAATCTTTTCACATGTACAATTACCACTACATAACGTTGTTACAACAATCGGGCTTCGAATTGGAACGACTCCAAGTTTTTGCATAGGAGTTAAGAATTTTTTTACAAAAATCCAAAAGTAGCTGAACACTATATGGGAAATACTAAAAAATATAGTAACAGTAAATATGATCTAAAAAAGCTGAATCTCGTCTTTTGAAGAGAAAGAAATTCAATTTTAAAGTGATTAACGTCTTCATATTTTGTAAAATAAATTGCAGCATTTTTATTAAAAATTCCACTACTTAAGACCACTGTAAACAACAAATATGTGTTTATTTTTTTACCACTACAATTTTATGTAAGATAATATTTGTGTTGAATAAGTGAAATGTATCCATTTCATTCTTTATTTAAGTTTCATATCGTACGACTAGGAAATACATATTTACCCTTATCCCTTAGCTGTAATTGCCACTGTTGGTGAGTTGCACAAAGAAAACTGCACACAAAAAGTACGGTCACATGCGGCAAATGAAAATATCATCAAAAGTAAATTTGTGTCATGTTAAAATATGTTTTCGAACTAACAAAAAGAAAAACAAATTTAGTTTGTCGTTGAACAACAAGAAATGAACAAACAAACAAACAAACAAACAAATGAAATAATGAAAATAAAACAACTTTAACTTTCTTTTTTTCAACGGAATTTTAGAAATTAAACCAAGTCAAATTTTTTTAATGTGTCAGTAACATGAAATTTATTTAAAAACAAGTAAAAGTTAGTATATTCGACTATGTCGAATTTTATATACCCATTATCAAATCATAAACTGTAATATTAACATAAATTTTGGAAGGTGACCCCATTAATGGTTCTTTACGAATTTTAAAATCAAGAGGATTCTAAGACAATTAGTAATTTAATGAGAGTAAACTTATATTAGATCTAGCCGAAATCGAGATATTGCCTATTTATACCCTACACCACTATAGTGGGGAGGGTATTATAAGTTTGTACTGATGTTTATGACATACAAAAATATTGGTCCAATACCCACC
>NC_060953.1:15941297-15985075 GCF_022045245.1 Lucilia cuprina | reverse complement strand
AGTTAGATAGTTAGATAGTTAGATAGTTAGATAGTTAGATAGTTAGATAGTTAGATAGTTAGATAGTTAGATAGTTAGATAGTTAGATAGTTAGATAGTTAGATAGTTGGATAGTAAGATAGTTAGATATTTAGTTGGTTAATTAGTTAGTTAGTTACTTAGTTAGTTAGTTAGTTAGTTAGTTAGTTAGTTAGTTAGTTAGTTAGTTAGATAGATAGTAAGTTAGTTAGTTAGTTATTTGGTTAGTTAGTTAGTTAGTTAGTTAGTTAGTTAGTTAGTTAGTAAGTTAGTTAGTTAGTTAGTTAGTTAGTTAGTTAGTTAGTTAGTTAGTTAGTTAGTTAGTTAGTTAGTTAGTTAGTTAGTGAGTTAGTTAGTTAGTTAGTTAGTTAGTTAGTTAGTTAGTTAGTTAGTTAGTTAGTTAGTTAGTTAGTTATGTCGAGCTTCATCATATATCATCAAGATAATGTCAATTATAAACCGATTCTTATAAATTTATTTAGACAGTTTTTAGACGTGGACCGATATTGATCTGTTTCAGTACGAAACAAATTAACTTTAGAGAACATTTTTATTAAATTTCTTATTTCTAATCTTTCGGATTCTATCATGCTTTCAGCAAACAGACAGATGAACAAGTCTTTATCATCATTAAATTCTATGAAGCCCATGTGTTACAAACTGAATAACAATCTTACTATGCCTTTCATATTTTTTGATGTTGAATAAAAATATAACAAGTTATATAAAAACACAAAATACTAATTTAAATACACGCAAATGCCAAAAAAAACACGTAAGAGTGTTATATTCGGCTATGACGAATCTTATATACCCACCATCAGAACTTACTTATGTACTCATATTTTAAGGCCAGTTATAAGGGGGGAAGGGTTAATTATGGGTCGATCCTCATAAAATTTGGTAGACAGAATTTGGTTCGTATTAAATTTATTTTTGTCGAATTTTTTGCTTTTCGAGGGACCACTTGTATGGGGACTATCCGAAAATATGGACTGATATTGCCCATTACCAAACAATACCAAACAAACCTTACCTATAAGAAATAATTATGTGAAATTTAAACTCTCTAGCTCTTTCCATTCGGACTCTATCGTGCTTTCAAAATACAGACACAAGGACAGACAGACAGACAGACGGACGGACGGACGGACGGACGAAAGAACGGACAGACATGGCTAGATTATCTTAGAATTTAATGAGGACCCAGAATTTATAAATATACTTTTGTGGGTCGATGTGTTACAAATGGAATGACAAAATCAATATGACCCCATCTTTTTTGATGGTGGGTATAAAAAAAATACAAATTTAATAAGTAAAAATTTTTACATATGTATTTATATTTGTATGTATTTGTTTGTCTAAATAAGAATCTAAATACCACTAATTGAAAGTATATAAATCTGTATGTATTTATTTTTCTTTAATTTGTACTATTTATTTCAATTTATTGATTTTGGCTTAATGTATTATGTAAATGAATTGAAAAATATGATGTTGACATTCTATGTTCAATATGCATTCAAAAATATTTTTCAATATTGTTTTTTTTTTCTTTCTTTTCTTTTCAAAAGAAACAAATACGCGTTCTACTTTGTTGAGATGAAACAAAAAAAATCAATTTTTTTTAAAAAAAAAAACATAAATCATTAGTATGATAATATACATAAATATGTATGTATAATATTACTTTTCACATATGTATGTATATAAATTTATACTTTTGAAGCATTAAAGATAATGTGTATGTACATATCTATATATGTGTATATTTGTAGAAAATTCATAAGTAGTACTATAGTATTTGTTATAGTAAATCCGCTTTGCTTTCCGTTAATGTGACAATAATACATTCCATTGTCTGTGGTTATGAGAATACATAACAATGTGTTTGTTATTATGTAGTATTGCTAATATCTTTATAGGGCTTGAATCTACTATTATTATACCCTGTTTATGCTATATACATAATATTCGTAGGTGGTAGCCCTTTTTTCATTCTTCATGCTAAATAGTACTGGTTTAAATTAAGTAAAGAAGATATCCGCCTTTAAAATGGTGGACTTTTATTTGGAATCATAAAATGTATTCTCTTTAAAGCGTGAAGATCCAAAGATAGAGTAACAAAAAACACTCAAGGGATTTTAACTTTATCAAGTCAGTACCCATCCTCAAACTATCGGCAATATTCCGTTGCTGCCTCACTTACTGACAAAATCATTAACTGATCAATGGCCAGTTAGTATCCCTATCAGAATTCTTTGACTATGTTTAACTAGTTCTTGAAGTATGTTGACAGACTTCATATCTAATGTTGGCGTGAATGCACTGTATGACAAGCCAGTGCTCTTAGAGTGCTCGACTTTCGGCATAAATGGTCACAACCTATTGCGGATCGATATTACTCCTTATTTGTTCTGTCGCTTTCCAGATCACTAGGTTTTCGGCTGTGATAATACCGTTAAGTCTAAAAGACCGTTTTAATAGTCCCTTCAGTGAAAACTGTATATCTACCGAACAGTCTATCGTATACATACCAATCGCCCCTAGACGAAAATTCTGTCAGAGTTGTCCCTGAAGTCTAGAGTCTTAATATCAAAGGCATCTTTCGAAGTTTGACTAAAGAAGAAATGTAGACTTAGTAGATTCCAAGCTACAACACTCGCTACAGAGTGTTCCTGAATACTAAGCTCCTCTAGATAAACATAGTTAGACGCCATCTAACTTTGGAAGCCTGAAGTTGTCTACCTCATACATTCAGGTAAAAAATAATAGTTCAGTAGCCACAAAATAAGAAATAAAACAATATCCTCTTGTTTCCCCCCGGGTAACCCTTCTCCTAATGAGGTGAGCATAAATAGTGTTTCAGAAATGTAGATCTATCAGTCTCTTAAGCGTCTTCAAAGGAAAAGAAGATTGGATAATGGCATAAAATCCTTTGACTTTGATTTGCTTTAGGAATAAAAATATTGCTAACATCCCTCCATATCTTTGGTAAATAACTACTGCTAAGGCATCATCTAAAAATAATCAGTGGAAGAGATATAGAGTTTCCAGGATAATACCTTAGCAGAGCTGAAGGTATTCCACTTCTTTTTTGTTTCAGTCAATAGCTTGACATGTATACTTAGTCTATTGGATAATTTTCTTACAGTCGATTTTTTAATTCTAGTTCTTTGGTCTGCCTCTTTAGTAGCTCTTTAATTCTGCCCGGAAATATAACTGGGCAATATTGCTCCTAGTTTCCTTATGCAGGACTGTAAACTTGTCCCCACACCTCTTAAACGCGGATGACAGCAAATTGCCATTTCCATTCTATTGGAAACGATGAGCATTGACATCACAGCCCATCTCTCTTTGTTTTAGCATATGTGCACCATATGTGCACCTCCAAGGCAGGTGAGTCAGTTGCTTTGTAAGGAATATATACCGAAGCAACTGTGAGCATATTACTAAATATTCGTTTTTTACAAAATTACATTTAAATTTTTTTCTACCATTTGGTCAACATGATTTACTGGCAACTCTGTGGTTACAAGTTAAGTTTAAGCCTTGTCAGGCAATTTTAAATAATTTATATTTTACCTAATTCGCCATATTTTTTTTTGTTTTAATCCTTTAAGCCTAATCTCTGCTGTAACAGCTTTTGAGTGTTTTTTGTTGTTGTTTTTTACCCATTATAATCACAATTTCATAAATAAACATGTGAAACTGTGCTCATATCCAGATAGGCTTCTGTGCTAAAACAAAAACACTTTCTTATTTAATACAATATATATTATAATGTACCATGCAGTTCTGAAAATTTTCTATTTAATAACATTCCTTAAAATAATTTTATTAAAATTATGACTGCAAAACAATGATCAAGAAATGTTAACTCGCAAATGTTTCCGAATATACACGTATAGTTGCTTTGCGACTGCAGGACATCACATTAAAACAAACAGGAATGATAAAAAATTATAAAATTTGTTTGTTGTTGTCATTGTTATTATTTTTTTTGGAAAATTACAAAAGTTGTTGTAAATTTAATGTAATTTATCTTGGTACTTTAAAAACACTTTTTTTTGTTTTGGTATTATAATCATCATGATTTCTGAAAGTATGTGGAAAAGAACAAGTAGGAGTATATATAAAGAAGTAAGTATGTGGGTAGTCCGAAAGGTATTTTAGTGTTTAGGCTAAAGTTCAATGGTTTCTTTCGAAATTAATTTTTAGTAGGAGTTGTATACTACAGTTCTTAAATGTTATACATTTAATACTCTGATGAATTTCGCCTCAATATTGTCTGAAAATATCATCAATGTTAGCTATAAATTCGATATTAAATTTCCTAAATTTAAGAGATCAGAAGACCTGAAGCTCTATTAATTAATCATTTGTAATAAGTTTTAAACGTTTCTTGTTTTCTAGAAATAATATTTTTTAAAATACTTTTCAGTCTGTCTTTCTTTGTTTTGTTGTTTCTATAATAGTGTGTATGTACATTTTTATGTAGTCAAATGTGATTGCAGTCATGTCTTTACAATGAGACAGCATATGTGGGTATATAGAGTATCCACAGGAACTGCCTAAAGAATGTCATTTCAGAATATCTCCAAATCCGAGCGTGTGATTGTACTGAATATGAGAAAAATTAGAAATTCATTCCTTGAAAGCGGTCTCAGTTCCCTATTAGCGATTACAAATTCAATACGATACTTTTTGAAACGGGTCTCAAATATTCCGTAATATTTTTCAAATATTACAAAAAATTTTAATAAAAAGTATTGTACTAACATTAAGCTCTTTAATTGCTTAAGGTATTTCCAAAAAAGTGGTCTAAAGGACACCCTAACATACAGCTCTATATGAAAGTCTATACATTTGCTTAGTCCTTCAAAATTTGACTCTGACTCTTTAGTTAATGTCAGTGAATATATTTAGGCCTTAATGTATACGCCAAAATAAAAAATTATGAAATTTTTCACTTCAAGGTAAAAGTTTCTCTTCGTTTTAGACTTGTTGTTTATAAATTGATGTTTTTGATGATGATGCTGCTGCCTGCTGTTGACGGTTTTGTTATTTTCCCTTTTTGTGTGTTGTCGGTGGGGGGCTTTTTTTTATTTAGCAAAGTCACTACCATTAAAAATTTATCAATTTTAAGTGGTTTTAGCTCTTTAAGATTTAAAAAAAGTTTTTCCTTCTTTTGTTCTGTTAAAAAATTATTTATATTGCGTTTTACTTGTTAGGTTGAACTCGAACACTTTAATTCTGTTATGGTATTTGTCACATAATCAAGTGAAATTTATAAACTCGGAATTATAAACTTTTAGGAAAATTTTCTTAGTTACCTTTTTTGTCGATTTATTTACTATATAAAGAAGTGTGTTCAACTTTAAGCATAAGTATCTAAGTCTTCATGTTGCGTATGAGTAATACATAATTAAGATATGTGTTAATTATAATTGATCCGTATCACTTATCCGCAAATGTGTTAATATTGACAATATGTAACGTATTTGCATTTTAGTTTAGGAATTCTTAAATATGTCACAAAGTTATAAATTTGGAAACAGATTTAATGCTATTTTTTTAATAAAATTAAATATGTATTTAAGGAATTGTGGACGAATGTGTACTCTAAGCAACAGTGCGTCTTGAGAAGTGAATAATAAAAATTTAATAGATAGATAGATAGATAGATAGATAGATAGATAGATAGATAGATAGATAGATAGATAGATAGATAGATAGATAGATAGATAGATAGATAGATAGATAGATAGATAGATAGATAGATAGATAGATAGATAGATAGATAGATAGATAGATAGATAGATAGATAGATAGATAGATAGATAGATAGATAGATAGATAGATAGATAGATAAGATATTCAAAACGTTTGTCACACTCTGAATACCGTATTGCCTCATATTACTAACACTTTAGTTAATGCTATGAGTATATACAAAGTCTGTGTCAATACAGTGAAAATTACTATAATCAAAACTAACCTTTTTCCACAAGACTATTGTACGATACTATACATATTTTCTGATCTAATGTTATTCCGTTAAGTTTTGAAAATTTTAAAATTTTTCTATTATTAACAGGTTTCAACAAAATACTGTTGGCTCGCTTTCATTTGAAACCTGACATGAGAAAAGGGAAAAAATAAATTCAATTTAAATTTCAGGCTATTCACTTAATCCCAAAGTGTAAAATATTTCCACAGTACGAAAATATAAAACTAAAATAAACAAAATGAAAAGAGCAAACACACATTGTACTTAAAAGGATGAAACTAAAACAGACAGAACAAAAGGGACCTTAAATAGATTCACGTTTACGGCGTATAAATAACACTTACTTTTTTGTGTGAATATGAGCTTGAATAAATTTTAAATAATAATTTGTATTCACTATTAAGTTACGTTGGATTTAAGTTAAAGAATGTGTGTCGGTCAAAAGTGACTTTTGGAGACACTTACATTTTAGTGTTATAAATATAAGACTTGATATATATTTTTTGTTACATATTTTAGAAAAACTTGTAAATATTCATGAGATCTAAGACGTCTAAGGTCACTATCTAACCAGAGATTTGTGTAGGCTTCTGGTCGAATAATTGTTGTAATTCAATCGACTCAAACAGTTATTTGAATAAATCTGTATATAATGTGGCTGTACATGCCACCTTCTGTGCTGCAAACATCATCATAAACGCATTATATTTATCATCTTTATAGAGATGTAGGTTATAAAATGTGGCAACGCAATAAGTTTGTTATTTGCTGCAAAGAATTTATGTTAAAACATTGCTATCTTTTTTAAATACACACTTGTAAAATTTATGTAAATTTATTCAAAATCATAAAGTCAATTTTCTCAATACAACAGGCTGGAAATTCGAGTAGTGGCATTTACGTGTTTACTTATTCTACGTTAAAGCTGATAAAATGTAGTTTTCCTAATGATATCGTAGAATTTCAGTTCAACGGATTTTTGTGTTCGTTAGTTGATATAAATAAAATATTTTTCTACTAAAGATTCAATATAACTTTAAGGACTCAGCGGAATCATAAAAAGAAGAAATTTGTTGAAACAGAATTTTGAATCGAATAGTTGTTTAGAAATTCTAAAAGAATGTATTAGTTGTAAGAGAAAGAGAACAATTTCATTGCAAAATACATAAGTAATATTTTATTTTATTTAAAAAATAACGAAATGCGTTCTCATGTTTTTTATATTATACAATATTTAAAGCTTTAAAGTAGACAGTATTAAACAGAGATTTTATTTTTAGTCCCCCTTTTTGAGGGAAATTACTTTCTTATTAATCATCGTTGTTATTATAACACTAACCTATATTTTTAAAGCCCATTTTTTTAGTTACTAGGGTGTGCAGTTATGGAAATTTTATCATTGTCCTATTAGTTAATGGCGATCCATTCTAAATATATTAATCAATAGAAAATGCTGGAAAGAGGTGTGATAACTAATCAAGTCTATACATATATTTAATTTAGTGACTAAGGTTTCCCAATTAGCAAATCGGAATATTTTTTTTTAGTAAAAATTGTGTGACGTCTGATTAAGTTATCAAAATTTCTTTCTGTCGACATAGAAAATATTATTTAAAGCATTATTAGATGTACATTTTGTATGTGATAAGTACCAATTGGATTTCCCATGTTACCTTGATGAGAGTTTATATTTGTTTGTCATTCTGCAATACACGCAGAGAAAAAACATGGTTACTATAACTAAACAATGTTCACTGTAACCATATATTGTTATCAAAAAAATAAAATTGTTATTTTAATTATATTTAAAACAATATTGTTGTTACTGCAAACATATTCATGTTCATGGCAATTATAAATTTGAGTATGATCGATTGAAAAATAATTATTTTTTCAATAACTATCTGTTGGTACAACAACAAAACAACTTTAGCCACACAACTCACATATATTAGTTTTTGTATGTGTGTTATTTTACGCGACAATAAAATAAAATAAAATATTTTTTAACTATATTTTGATCATATTTTATCATAATATAGTCATGTATAATAGGCAATATTATGGTAAATAAACAATATTATGATAAAATATAATATGATATTTTAAAATTATTACAATAACCATAATATATTTAGACTATAATTATAATTTTACCCATAATATGTTGCTCTTAGAACATGGTTAACACAACCATGTTTTTTCTCTGCATATATCCTCTTGTCCAGATTTAAAGAGAAAACTCTGTTCATACCAGATTTAATACAGTTGTATTCTCTGTGAATCAGAACAAAGTCTGCGGGATATTTAATGGATTCGTACTTCGGTCTAAATATCCACCTGTGTATGAGATACACAATGAGACGATGGTGAATCTCCGCAGAAGCTTATCCAGAGGTCACGTAAAGCACTTGGACATGAAGTACAAATAAGAAGCGTTGCATTAGATTATTTTAAAAATATACTGAATACATATTATGTATATAAGTATTTACCAAAAAAGACTGTGATATTCGTTTAAGATTGTAGCGACTACTACTCAATTTTAAAAGCACTTCTTAGAACTACGTTAGATTTTAAGCAATAATATTTCGTGTGATAACCCTAGATTTTTAGGGTTATCACAAATTTTACTAATTTTAAATTAATATTTGTCAAGTTAACGGATTTGTATTAATGTGCAAGTATTTGCAAACCCTATTTGCTACGCTTTATTTAATCCCTGATTTGTTCACACTCATTTTCATACACACATACATACATATATGTATATATGTAGATATTTATGAAAATTATTGTAAACATATATGTACCCAGCAAAAACTTGGTAATGATTTCCATTTGAAACCACTTTAATTTATACCTATTAACATACTTTCTGCTACATATAGTTCTGATTATATAGAAGTACTTTAGACTTATTATTAATGTCGTCGGCTTTCGCGTAAATATAAAGAAGCTGGTTAAGTTCTTTTCAAACGATTTTAATTAACTAATTTTTATAATTACTTATACGCGACTGTGGTATAAATAATGACCTATTGTGTAAGTAAATTTCATCATTTTATCCTTTTAAATGGTTTTGCTGGGTATATATACGTCTACATTCATGACCCTTTCTTCTACATTTTGATTTCGTTTGCTATTTTTTTATTCTTTATAATCAGTTGTTACACCCTACATTTCATCGTTATAGTAGTGTAAGTTGTATTGATATTTGCAAAACAACGTATTCGGTTGTTCATAAGGAATTGACCGAAATACGAAAAATTCCCAGCTTAATGTTGGCTGAAGAAGCATTTTGATAACTGATTGACATCATTTTTGTTCATATAATTTCACCTATATAATGACAGTATAAGGCATTTAACATTTGGATATGTCCTATTATGCTTTCTTTATTTGTGAAAGAATGCCAGTAATAATTTATTTTCCTCTTTTTATGCATTAAATACATAAGATACAAAATAATAAGAATTGTTTTCATCCCAACAACCATTATGTAAAAATTTAAACCCTTTTTTTCTGCAGTAAAGTATGTGTAGTTCATGTTTTCTTGTTGTATATCCTTATTAACATATTCAGATATAAATTTACACAAATAGTTACATATACAAGTACATATGTATGTATACATTTGTGTATTTTTTTGTAAGCAAACTGTTAATGTGTTTTACAAAATAACAACTAAACATTGTTAAAATTCTTTGTCATTTTAATACTTGTAAATGTAGTTATGTGTGTATGTATGTATTTTTTTGCATATGAACATTTTTTTTGTTGCTGTACTATTTAAGTACAGTTGTGGATAGTCAGTTAGCAATGGCTAAAATTATTTTATTTTCAATTTAATAAAAATTATTGGAGTTTGATACCTTAAAGAAATGCTTTCTCGATTAACTAATCTCCATATATAATTTGTTATTCTGTTTGTAAAACTTCAACATATATATAAGACTCATACCTTATTAGATTCTAGGCCATCTATCTATGTCCGTCCGTCTGTCTGTTGAAAACACGATAAAGTCCAAATGAAAATAGCTACACACAGAGAAAAAACATAGTTCGACATGGTTACTATAACTGAACTGTGTTCACTGTAACAATATATTTTTATCAAAAACATATAATTGTCGTTTTAATTCTATTTAAACAATATTGTTGTTACTGTAATCATTTTCATGTTCATGGTAATTATAAATTTGGGTATGATTCACTGAAAAATAATTATTTTTTCAATAACTAAGTAATGGTAACGCTAAAAACATATTATGTTACTAACATATATTTAAACTTACAAATAACCATTATATGTTATGTTGTTATACTCTACACCACTATAGTGGAGGGTATTATGCGTTTGTGCTAATGTTTGTAACACCCAAAAATATTGGTTCTAGAGCCAAAGTATACCAATCGGCTCAGAATCATTTTCTGAGTCGATTTAGCTATGTCCGTCTGTCTGTCCGTCTGTCTGTCTGTGTGTCCATTTAAACCTTGTGCGCACGCTACAGGTTGCAATTTTCAAGATAATTTGATGAAATTTGGCATATACTCTTTTCTTGGTTCAAGGACGTATTGAAAATGGTTGAAATCGGTCCAATATTTCGCCTAGCCTTTAGGCTCATAATTACGTTAAATGTTTTATTATGTCAACAAAAATCCGCAAAACTTATTTTTTAGAACGATAAACAACGCTACATTTTTATAGTGAGGGGCCTGATTTGACCCTAGCCCCCATACCAACTACCCTTTTTTTTGCCAATTATACGTAAAAATGTTCCACAATACGGTTAAGAATAAATTAAATGCTTTATTTTTTAAAATTATCCACTTATTTAACATACTGACTGGTGTAGGGCTTTAAATTACATTCATACTTGTTATAAATAACCATTATATGTTTTGTTGTTCTATGTCTGTTGCTACAACAACAAAACAACTTTAGCAACACACCTCACACATATTATTTTGTGTATGTGCGACAGTAAAAGGAGTTGAAATAATTCTCATATGATTTATAACATTATATATAAGTATTTCACTTTGCATAGAAAAATGTAGTTATGTTTTTGCGAATCAAATTGAAATGTGTAAATTGTGTCGTTAAATGTAGGCTTTTACTAATATTAAGGTAAAAAAAAAAAATATATTTTGATAAAATATTTTAGATCATTTTAATCATAATATGATATTTTAAAATTGTTACAATAACCATAATATATTTAGACTACAATCATAATTTTAACCATAATATGTTGCTCTTAAAACATGGTTACCATAATCATGTTTTTTCTCTGCGTGTAGCGAACTGAAATTTTGCATTGATAATTTTAGTTAATGAAGTTTTCTTGGTGTTGAAAATGATCAATATTGATCCGCAATTTCGTCTAGCACCCATACAAACTCCACTTTAGAAAATGAGTTAAAGGTCAAAATTCACTTATAAACACTTAATAACACCTTTAAATTCTACATCAATAACTTGAAGAAGACGTAAATGCCTCTGCCAACATTTATAAGGAAAGGCCCAAATTTTCCTCGATTCCCCTATGAGCTCTCTTGTAAAAAATCTCTTTTTTTTGTCAAAAATAAGTAAAAATATTCCAAAATAAAGTTACAAAACAAATCAAATGCTTTATTTTTTTAAATAATCCCCATTTTTAACAAGCTGACTGGTGTAGGATATCATATGGTCGGCTATGCCTGACTATACATTCATACTTGTTACAAAGTATCCATGATATTCAATAACAAAGAATGAATTCAAATAACAAAAAATGAATTCATTAAGAACAATAAATGGAGCCATCTTCCGAGATTCATGGTTATTTTACAGGTTATAATTTGATGGTGGGTATAAAAAGTTCGGCATGGGCGAATATAACGCTCTTACTTCTTTTACTTACTTAAAAAATCTCTGCTAATTTATCTCACATCAATGTTCGTGTAAGCACATATGACTCTTCCAAAAAGGGTTAATATTTCTCTATATAAATAAGGATAAGAACACCATATGTTGTTAAAATAAAATGGCATATTTAGCATACAAGGAATATATGTTTGCATGCAAAAAAAAACCTTCTATTTGTTGATAAGGAAATGAATCAAAATAGATTTCCGATTAAATGTGTGGAGAAAAAAAACTAGAACATTAACATAAAATTTTGAACAACAGATCCCCCATATTTCCGTTCTACACATTTGTCACTGGCATTTAAATATGATGAAAATGCACAATTTATTTGAATGAATACCCATTAATTCACGCAAACATGTGGTGTATTTTATATGACATAAATTTAACAACTGCTTAAATGTCATTAACTTATTTCAATTCATGTCACATGTATTTGTAAAAGGAATGATTAAATATGTATTTTATTTTACTCTTCCTTAACATAATTTTAACATATTTTGTTTAACTAATTAGTTTGTAAAAGACATGTGTCAATTATAAGTTTAAAGTTAATTTATGTGTGGAAAAGTTTTGGAAATTATTTTATATGTTGAGGAGGAGAGAATTTGAAATTAAATTCCGGAATATATTATGAAGCCATCATTGTCAATATCAATATAAATATATAATTTATAAAAATCATAGTGGTTTTTTCTTGAATCAATTCAAAAATGTACAGAATTTAAAAAAGTAATTAGTTTTTCTTATACATAGAGGTGCATGATCGGTTGGTTGTTCAGGCTGCAATAGATGCCCAAGTGGGTCCTTTTGGACCCTTTGTGATACCTGTAAATACATTAAAAGAAAAGAGGTAGAGGACATAGAAAGTTATGGTAAGAGAGACAGTAAAGAGAAATTAAGGTGGCATTAATAGTAGTAGAAGCCTCTTCTTCCTCATCTTTACAGCTTCTGTAGTAGTCATTACAGTGTCCAGTGATGACAGCTTTAATTTTGCTGAGTTGGGTTCGTCTGTATCGTAGAAGATGGTATGTGCGCTCTTTATCAAGCTTTGGTCATATATTCTTTGTCTGAATACATGTTTGCTCATTTTCCCATCTTGCTTGTGAAAGTTCCTTAAACTTGTTATCCATAAGTCTTTTGTATACTCCTATCGGAGTACCGCATAAATGTTCTATATCCGTACCCGCTCGTCAGCAATACAATTGCCTGTAGAGTCCCCGTGTCCTCGTACCCATACGAGTACGATGTTTGAATGTCTCGCCATCCTATTTAAGGATGTCCGGCATTCCTGGACTAGTCGTGTTGTAGAGTATACACCTGTCAGGGACTTAATTGCAGCTTGACTGTCGGTAAATATTAGGATATCTCTGTTTGATATCTTAATTTGATACCAGAACCAGTTTTCCGTTCTTTTTATCATTACCGATTCTAAAAGTAATCCTCATTCCAAATTCTATAATGAAAATACCGCCCCCTACTCGTCCTCCTCATTTTAAGCCATCTGTGTACACGGATAGGCTTCGTGGAGAGCGATCTTCCTCCAGTCCCGTATTTTCCGAGATGATGAAATAGAAGCTTCTCTGGAGGAAGGGCTTGGGAACGCAGTAATCAATATTTACCGGTAGATTTCCTATCCTATCGGAATAAAATTGGCCTGATGACCGCTTCAAAGATCCATTTCACTAATTTGGGTTTTAACCTAACTCATTACCAAGTAATGTATGAAATAACTACATTACCAACAATACTCATTACCAAAATTTGAAAATACTTTATTGGGATGTAACTGTTAGTACAGTATTGAGTTTGTTACTTTAAAAATGATACGTTTGTATATATTCCTAAAAGTTTACATCAATTTTATTAACATTGACCATAATTAACTGTAAATTAAAGTAACATTTGCAATACGTCTGATTTAAAACAAAATTTTAACAACCTTTATGATTTCAAATTAACTTTTCTCTTTTACAAAATCTTAAATAATTTCAAAAATATCTTAAACAGCAAATGTTATTTGACGGGATGTAATTACTTAAGGTGTAAAAGAAAAAAAAATCAATTACTGCATAACTCATTTTCTAGAAACATTAAAAACTTTTTGTTAACACAAATCATGTGGTTTTGACAGTTGACTTGCAGAAAATATGTATTTTCTATTAATTTTAAATTTTAAACTTAATTTCTTTTAACGACTTTATGTTCTTGTCATCATATTAAAATCTTACTTGTAAGAGTGTTATATATGGCAATTTCGAATGTTTTATACCCACCATCATATCACAAACTTTAAAATAAACATTAATTTTTTACTACGCCTACCTACATCCTGCGCCTACCAACATCCTAAGTTATCATGGAATGTTTTTCCATTTCCGACTCAGACTCTGTACACCAGGACAGTCACACAAAATATGTTCTACAGTCTCTAGCACCTCTTCGTCGTCAAACAATCTACAAAACTCCTGTGTGTTAAAGACCAAATTACCCAAAAAGGCTCATATTGATCAGTGACCGGTTATCACTTCTACAAGAATTCTACCTCCTGTCCAATCCTAATAGTGTACTTGTTGCCTTGACATTTAACCTCGGCCATAAGGCCTTCGATACCTTGCAATCCAACCTACTATATCAGGATTGGTTAGACGAGTTTCTGAATTTGTCGGAGGTTAACCTATAGTAGTACCAGATAGGAGTTTTCAACGATCTAACTCCACTATTATTGTCCAGATCTGATATTTGTCTGGCCAGTTTGTCTGCGGTCTCATTACCCTGTATATTACAGTGCCCTGGAACACAACACAACCTAGTTGTATACATCCCAGATAGCTTGCGTGTAGCATCCCTGCAGCTGCTTACTAATCTGGAGTGAACTACATTATATTTCAAGGCATTAAGTGCTGCCTGACTATCGAAGGTGACAGACCCGATTCTAATATGTGTCATTATCAATTCCACAGCCCTGCAGATCACTAAGATCTCTGGCTAGAAAACACTACATTCATCAGGAAGCTTATATGAAATCTTTCTGTTATAATCTACTATATAAACTCCTGCATCTGTGCAGGATTCCATTTTGGAACCATCAGTGAAGATTGAAGACACTTCAAACAAAACTTTAGATCCATGTGTCCCTACTTGGAAACATTATTTGGGTTGTCACAAAAAAAATGTATGTTCCTATAAAATATAATTATAATGAATTTCATTGCTATATTTATATTTCTCTTAGGCAGTTGTGGGTGTTCCAATAATTTTCTGAAGTGGAACTTATGTGGGGAATAGGGATAAATATGCACCGATCCTTAGAAAAATTTTACAAAGAGACTTACGCTTTTACAAACATGTTGTTGATGTGCTACAAACGGAATGACAAAACCAATATACCCTACATCTCTTTTAAGGGAGGGTATGAAAAAAGCTGAAGTCATCGCTTTTCATTATGTTTTACTATTGGAGTTTTTTGAGTTTGTAAATGTTATCCTTAGAACTGAAGTTTATTTGAAGTAAATTGAACTTGTTTAGCCACAACTTGTTTCATTACACTGGCGATGATGTGAGTTATGAAAATGTATATAAACTGGTTCTGATATCAACTGATATCAACTTTTTTATTATCATTAAATAATTCACAAAATTTTTTTACAAAAATTTTTGAATATCGAAATGCCAAAAGTTTAGTTAATTAATATAAAAAAGTTTTTACCAAAATACCACAAAAAATTTATATATATGTGGTAAGTATGTAAATGCTTTCATCCATTTAGTTTGTTAACAAAATAGATTGCTTTGTTGTAAATAAATTTAAATGGCACTTAATTTAAGTACGTACTAAAAATAAATTTATCTAATCGTTTGTTTTTATGTGTATATTTTGATTTTAGTTATTCAATAAAAACTTGTTTGTTTATTTAATGACCTAAATAATTATTTTTTATTGGCTCTATTTAATTTTGTCCAAAGTGAAAATTGCAATTAAAATATTTACAGTTATTTAGAAATTAATGTACTTATTTAAAATTTAATTTCTGTTTTAGTGAAATGGCTAGAAACTATTAAAATAATAATAAATATTTGACAAAACTGCTAAACGTTATTTAAATCTAATTTTAAAAATTTATATTTATACTCTACACGCCTATAAAATGGATGGCATTATGCGTTTTTGCCGATGTTTGTGACACTCCGAAATATATCCTTAAAGTATATCGATCGGCTTTGAATCAATTTCTGTCTATCTGTCCCCCGGGGGTAGATATACAGACACCAAGGTGAAGCCTTCACCTTGGTGTTATTACAATCCCGGGGAAAAGAGGTGTTTCCAATACCTCAGAAAGAGGTCAAACCAGAGCACTGCATAATCTGGTACTACGGGTGGCCAGTTGCCCACAGGACTATGTCCTGGCTGGTCAGTTGCTTGAGGTTCCTTCGGATCTACGTAGTGGCTTTAATTTAAACCCAAATTCGTAAAGTAAAGATAAGTTCTATGCTGTTGCCGAAACAATATATACCCCACAAAGGAGTGACTGTAGGACTAAGCGTTGGAAATTGTATTTGGTACGGGATGAATGTGAGGTACGCGGGCTTCACCCCACCCATCTAAACATAATGAATGTTTCGTATGTTTTTCTCTCATGAATGTGTCGTATAAATGAGATGTGTGCTGGGTTGTATGATGATGGATGAAAGGTATAATATACAAATGATACCATTGAATTTTCCTTCCTTGTCCAGATATGTTCACAATATACTCTGTTCATATCGGAATTGCCACAGTGCATCCCTGTGAGTAAGAACAAACTCCTCGGCTTATTTGATGGATTCGTACTTCGGTCCAACGGTTACGTCTCTAGGTGCTGTTACTGAATCAACAGAGGCCATCCCATCTGCGTGGCTGTATTTTATTAAATTAATCATGTACGCCTATCTTTATCCAAGGGCAACTGAAACCTCTAAATTATGTTAAATGTTCTACTATTTCCAAAAAATGCACTCATAAACTCTAGTATCAAGATTTAGTATAAATAACTTTCATATGGATCTTACCATTATTTGCTCTTTTATGGAACAATTCGATATATTACATGCACTACAGGGAGTATGTATTTAATACATTTTTTACATATGTGTTATTAATATTGAATTAATGAAAATAAATACATACATTTTGTTTGTTTTAATCTAAAACTGGCGTTAATTACATTTATAGAAATTACTGAACTGCAAGTTAAATTTATGAAGTGAATTGGATTTTTTTGGAAAAGCAATAAAAAACAAATAAGAAACTATAGTCGGGCGTGACCTTATGATACCCTACAGTAATTATGAATATTATATGTGATTTATTTTCTATAATATAAAATTTTACTTTCTGATGTAATATAAAGTTAATGTAGGACAAATGTTTTGAGTGTTAAATAGAATTTATGTATATGGGAACTAAGGTAAAAATTTGTCCGATACTTATAGAATCCTAAGATATGACAGAGGTTAAACTCTTATTGCAAAGTCAACAGATTAACAATTATCAAATAAAAGTAGTTTTTTCAGTTATAGTTTATATTAAAAAATTGCGGAAGAGGAAAATTTTCTATAGAGAAAATGTATGAAAAGTATTTAACTCATTCATTAAAATTTCACGAAATATCACTGAACAATGACTCGTATGAAGAATGATATCAGTCATGTTTTATATGTGTATTTTATTCTCTCATAAACATATAGCAATATAAATATAATATGTTTATGGTTTTTGTGGTTAAAATAATAAATATCATGTTTAATATAAATAAATAAAATATTATAAAAAACTAAAAAGTTAATTCTAATATTAAAAGTTGATTTACTGAAGGGTTTATTTGCATATATTAAATGCAGAATATATAGACAATTTCTTAGGATAAATGTCCAAGTACTATACCTGCCGTATTGAGTTTCCTTGCGACCCACCACCGCTCCATTGTGTATCGTACACAATCCTTGCCTTGCAGCCAATTCTCGAGAATTCGGGTCTACACGAAAGACACCACCTTCACTAACTGATCAGCTCCAGTGTCGAGCTTCCTTGCGACTCACCACCGCTCCATTTTGTATCTTACACAATTCTTTCCTTGCAGCCAATTCTCGCGAATTCCGGCCTACACGAAAGACACCACCTTCACTAACTGATCAGCTAAGAGAAAGTCCTGCGGTCAACTGGTCACGCGTAGCACCAGATTAAAGCTTTGGTTTGACTTCATTTCAAGAACCAAGGATACATGTTTTAGTCCCGACATCGAAACGGTATGTTTCGATGTTTTGGCCTTCATATAGTTAGTGCCCTAGTGTGGTACAGCGATGATCGTGGTTTCGATTCCGCCTGTGGCACTGATAAAGAAGCACACAACAGCTTAGTTGAAGCTCTAACTAACTAACTAACTAACTAACTAACTAACTAAAGCAACATGTCAGGACTAAAATGTAAGAACTTATCTAATATATGACCTATAAATCATTACTAAACTCCTTCTTACTAATGCGGATGGTATGTTAAAAGTCATTGAAGTGTAAATTCTTGCGTACATAGTTTAGCACTGTTCTTGATTAGTATATAGTTAAGAAGGCATACATTCACACCTTTTTAAAATTTCTGGGCTACTTACATATTTAATTACATTAATACCGTTTATTTTGCACATGCAACCATGCAAATACATACTTTTTTGAATATTTTATTGTTCATTTTGTAGTTGTTGTTGTTGTTGCATTGCAATTAATTTTTTTCAGTCTTTTGATTTTTAACAAACATTTACAAAATTTAATTTTAAATCTCTCAAAGGTTTATTAGTTGCAGTTTTTTTTTACCAAATGAATATCCTCTAATTAAATTTTATATAAAATAAAATTTATGCCTGATTTATCACAGATAAAATTTAATTCTCATTGAATTACAAGCACCATCAAAACATTGAACATTGTGAAACAACAATAAAATTGATTTTTTTTTGTTGTTGTTTGGTTCGTTTAATATAGTAATATTAATAACTATTATCAACATTTTTTGTTTGTATTTTACACTTTGTGTGATTGTGCATCTATTCGTAAATAGTTGTAGTATTTAATTTATTTAATTATTAAAGTAACTATTAAGAATAATAGGGTAAAATTTAATTAAATTTTTAAATAAGGAAAAAAACAGTTGTTTTATCCTATAATATTAAATAAATTTCATTAAATTAAGAATGCCTTTAAAATTTTATTTTCAATATAAAACAAAATGTTTTAATTCAATGGGTATTAAATTTCTAATGATAGCAAATACTTGAACTAAGAAACATTAAATGATGCCAACCTCCAAACTCATAAACCTCCTATTAGCTTTTAGTTTTCCTATTATTTGATATTAATCATACGTCACCTGTTAAAGAATGCAAATAATGCAAATTGTCTATTTAATAGATTTTATAATCATAGTTGTTCCGGAACCAAATTCAGTTTTCTCTCAGAAGCATCAATGTTTAAATAAATACATATCTTAACTGATTACAGTGTGAAGATACATTGAAGTCAAGTACTTTACCTGGCTTGTTGTCCTATCTCACGGTGGTACTTTTTCAACCACTGGGTGAGTAAAAAGTAAACAACTCACAACTGCCACTTTGTTTATCTTAAACGCAGGTTGCAATTTTTGTACATAGATTGACCACTTTGCTCGAGTACTTGAGCTAACTAATCTCTGACCATTACTTCCGTTTACAACCACGCAGATGGGATGGCCTCTGTTGATTTGGCAAGAAAACTTAGAGACGTAATTTGTAGAAAAAGTACGAATCCATAAAATAAGCCGAGGACTTTGTTCTTACTCACAGGGACACACTGTGGTAATTCTGTTATGAACAGAGTTTACTCTGAACATATCTGGACAAGGAAGGAAAATTCAATGGTATCATTTATATATGATAGCTTTCATCCATCACCAAACAACTTCCCATTTATCCGACTTATTCATAAGAGAAAAACATACGACACATTTATTATAGATATACTGGTGGGTGAGGACCGCATACCCCACATTCATCTCATACGACTATATACAATTAATACGAACTCATTTCCAGCGCTTAGTCCCACAGTCACTCCTCTGTGGGGTATCTGTTGTTTCAGCAACAGCATCGAAATTATCCCGAAATATTGACTTTACCTTCCATCAGTCTTTTAACCGCAACTCACTCTTCCCGCAAATTTAGGTTTTAACCACAGTTACTACGTGGATCCCGAAGGAACTTCAACCAACTGACCAGCCAGTACATAGTCCTGTGTGCACCTTGCCATCCATAGTACCAGATTATGTGGTTCTCTGGTTAGAGCTCTTTACAATTTAAGATAGGACTAAGCCAGGATGTATACTGTAAACACCAATTTATAGTCCTGGCCAACTAGAGGTATTGGTAGCACCTATCTACCCCCGGATTGCAATACACCAAAATAAGATCTGTCATCAAGAATAATATGCCCGTGGGAAGTGTGAAAATACAATAGCGGCTGCGTTGTGAACCGGAACTATTTTCTGGTTACATGATACACGACTATTATGATCAACATTCATATAGCCTGTCATGAATCTGAATTCATATTGCTGCCATAATTGCACTCATTTGAACACACCCCTGTGTGGTATATTGAAAAATGAATGGCGTAATGAAACTTCATTTGGCTGCCTTTCTTAATACGAAAGATACTTATAATAATGTCAAATCTACACCTATTTGGTAATCTCTTGATTAATGTATGACTCTTTTGTATAATAACTTCTGTATAAGATGTCAAAAAATACATATATAAAGAATAAACCTTGGACCATCAACTCGATCTATCCAGTGTTCAATTAATGCGTATTTTTGAACCTGTTATCTTTGTTGTGTCTACAGCTTAAAATCTGAATTGTAGTACCTTCAAAATATCTGGCAACAAAATGTAACTTTATCTTATGTTAACCACAATTTAAACTCTATTAGAAAAACTCATCAAAAAATTACATGTATTTGAGATGTTCTTTTATTTGAAAACTTTTGAAATTTTCGCAATCCAAAGTTTTTTTTTTTTTTGGCTCTTAGAACAATCAACTAGTGTCTTAATTATAAACTGTTGCAACTTTTTGTTTGTCAATGACAAATAAATTGAGCAAAGACTTCAGAATATTAAGCAATCATCTAGTAAATACATTCGTATACTAACAAACTAGAGTAGACTGAAATGAAAACAAACGCACACCTTTGTATATCTTTATTTATACTAAATAGAAATACTTATATATAAATGTATTTGTATATTAAACACACGTAGTTTATCCTTAACTACTATACAAAAAGAAAATTCTCAGCACCGTGTTGCGAACAGGATAACTTAGCAGCAAAAATATAATAAATATATATAATTTGTCATAACGCCATGGCCTAAAGAATGTCTGTCAAAATATCCCAAAATATTCATTGTTGTCCTAAGCAGTTTAATATTGGAAATCAGCAAATTGGCCTTAACTTTAAAAGGTATAAGTAAAAATTTAAGACTACCTCAAACAAATTTTTGATTTTTTTCCAAACAGATACTACAATACATTATGCCATGGATTTTATCAATTGTCAAAACGTTTACTTAGAGAAATTACCCTAAAGTACACATTTCATTGGTGAACAAAGCTATCGAGTTACACTTTAATTTGAAATTGTTCGATCTATATGTAAATCATTCTGCAATATTGTTTTTTTGTATCGGCAGATAATTGTGCATAAATTTTTTTATTCTTATAAGGCCCTCATACGAAAATAAGTTAAACTTACATATTTCATTGAAAGAAAAGGATTCTGGAATCAAATTCGACACAAATCTTTCATTCGGATTGAATCATTGTTCTTATTTCCCATATTACATCCACAATAAAATTTGACAAAGGATTGGATCAGACCTGTTCGTACCTCCTATTTCCAAAAATTACATAAATGTAAATATTTCATTGATAGAGACATATTAAAGACGACGACAGGATCCGTCGAATTTGATACAAAAATCTCTTTCCGACACAATGATGAGTGCAAAATCCTTGAATTTATAAGGAGAGTGTCTAATTGACTAAAGTACTATCGAATATCAATCCTATAGGGATAAAACAAATTTATACCTATAGTCAAGCTACTATAAAATCCGTAATCGGCGTGTTTTCCACATATAAAATTGTCCATGAATGCAATACGTCTCTTAACGAGATGTATAGACATTCGAACATCACCCAAATTTGGGTCAGGGGATACTAGAATGAGTATAATATGGTGATCCATAGCTAGAGCGTTGTGTTTACACATTAATCCATGCAGATCCAAATGTCTCTATATCTTATTGTTGCTGGTAATCTGCATTTGTCTTCCTTCAATGATTTCTGCATGAGTTGTCACATTCTCTGTAATTGTTCGAACCCTTGGATCGGCCTGATTTGGTGATCTATCTAAATTGTCTGGTGTTTAATTTAAACATCTTTTGGCACCCATTAATTCGTTTGAATGGTTGTGAACTTCGAATTTCTACTAATCAGAACGTCACATCTTTTACGGCATGACAACATCTTTTACGGCATGACAACTATGTCTGGTTCTTTACCACAATTGTTTCCTAACTCCTCCTCTTTTGTATTTTGCTTTGACCCCTTTCTACTTTCCCTATCTTTATTTTTTTCTTAAATGCATTTTTACAAAGGGTTCAACTTGGACCTAAGCAAATCATTCTACAAAATTCTTTATAAACTTGTTACTTAGAAATAAATATTTATATTATTTGAGATTCAGAAAACACTGTGCAACGTACTTCATTGTGACAAGATAAAGGTAAGCAAGTACATATGTGTGTCCTGAACGCATGATGAATGAAATAATGTGAGGTGTAACACAAAATGTTGCCATTACAATTTCACAATTACAAAACACATATACAACCACACTATATAATCAAACTTGCTTCAGAACTGCTAACTAAATAGACTAAAAGTAACATAATAGACTGGAGTATAAAATACGTGCGTATCATATCTTTATATGTAGTTTAGTCGGTTATTGGTCCTGGACGCATTCGTTTGTATTGGAATTATTGTATGTAATAATACAAAAAATTTTGTAGGTTATAAAATATCAACCCCTATTAATATTATTTGTAAAAAAATAATCTGTCTGTCCGTCAAAAATTTTTTTTAAATAACATAAATCACTCTGATTTTAGGAACTACTCCTCTATTTAGGTTTTTCCGCTATAGGGAGTTATATAGTCTACTTCCACCGATTATACATTCTCGATTGCGCTTAGTTTTGTTTAGTAATTTTAAACATTTTGAGATAGTAATACCCATTTTCAATTGTAGTCGTAGAAGTAGCCATTTGATGCTAACAAATACAAATATACTATTCCTGTATGAACAAATGAATGGCATTAACTGTACATATTCATGTGAGTGAATAGTTAAATGATACTGTGGAGAATATTAAGGTACTCATATAAATGTATGTACATTACAACCCATATGAAGTCGAAGAGTTTTTATGAAGGCCTCCCTTTAAAATTAGTTTCTTATATATTTGCTTACATGTAAGACTTCCAGATTTACTTGTGATCTATCTCCCCATAATAAATGAATAGGAAGATGACAAGTTTTACTCTTCCAAATGAAATATCTAGATGAGTTCGTAAAGATTTAAATAGCAATAAACTTAATGAACAAAAAATGTGTCATGTTTGTTACAATCATTATTAGCATGACCTCTAATTCTCGAATATATACATATTGTGAATGACTGAAGTAGTTAGTGAGTGTATGGTTTTGCAAAGTAATTAAAGGCAAGTTTAAAGTTACTGCTTGACCTCGCATCATAGTCCAAATAGTATTTGTATATACATATGTACATAAATATAGAAGTTCATAGGTTTCATGGTTTTAAAGTATTTCTATTCTTATTCTTAAGAATATACAGATTGTGAGTGGCTGAAGTAGCAAGCGAACGAACAAATGTATGTATAGTTTTGCAAAGTTGTTGAAAGTTTTGTGGTAAGTTTGAAGTGTTCAACTCGAATGACAAACATACGTTAATGAGAACTCTTGACATTTTGCTTCAAACTTTAGCATAAATTTAATACATATAGCAACTATTAAAATATGCTATGAAGTTGTAATGGTGTTTACCCAGGCTTATACCAGGCGTATACCAAAATGAATTATTTACAATTGGGATATTCACACGGTGTACTATCAAATCGTATTATCATAAAATACTAAAGTTTTATGATAGTTTAAAAAAAATTGTTGTTGTGCTTCAAAGAAAAATGTTTTAAAATAATAGCACCTTCCACCTTAAATCAAAGTCGAAAGGTAAAAACTCTTCATCGAGCCGGTGATAGTATTTAAAAGTTGCCGCAATTTAACATATGCAATATGAACTGGCAGCCATCGAACGTATTAATAATAACAGGCGTCTGAAAATATTTCTAGTTTAGTTATTAAGTTTAGTTTATATTTTAAATTTTTATAAAAATGGATTGTATAATCCACCATTAAAATGTTTCATTAAGCCTTTTATGTACAAACTGAGTTTTATACAAGTATGAATTTATAGCCGGACATTGCCGACCATATGATACCCTACACCAGTCAGTATGTTAAAATTGTGGACTTTTTTTTAATATTAAGCTTTTAATTTGTTTTATTGTGGAATATTTTTGCTTATTGTTGACAAAAAAAAAGAGATTTTCTGCAAGAGAGCTCGTAGGGCAGAAGGGGTAAATATGGGCCTATCCTTATAAATTTTGGTAGATGAATTAACGTCTACTTCAAAGTCATTTATGTAGATTTTAATCGTTTTATTAGTTATTATAAGTTAATTTTGACCTATAAGTCATTGTTCTATAAAACTAATTTTTGTTGACATTATAATACATTTAACGTAGTTATGAGCCTAAAGGCCCGATTCGAGGGGTACGGTTGTATTGGGGCTACAAATTTCATCAAATTATCTTGAAATTGCGACCTGTATCGTGCGCACAAGGTTCACATGGACACACAGACGGACGGACAGACGGACGGACAGACGGACATAGCTAAATCGACTCAGAAAGTGATTCTGACCAATATTTTTGGGTGTTACAAACTTCAGCACAAACGCACTATAGTGGTGTAGGATATAATAAGTTTTTGATACAAATTTTTGATAAAATTTTAAATAGCACTTTATGGCGACCGTTTGAATCCCCTAAATATGTATTATTTGAAGGAATTTATATTGAATAAGTAAAATGGGGTGCTAGATTTTAAATATTTATTAGAAATTATTTTAAAAAAACGATTGTTTTACCATTTAAAATAGTAAATACGAATTTTTGTTTAAATACAATTATTTTACGCAGAATTCATAAGTGGCATTAGTCTTATTATACCATACTTTACTTTAGTGGGTAACGCACAATAATATTGGTTCTGTACCCACCTTAAAATATACCAATCGGCTTTAAATAATTTTCTAAGTCGATTTAGCTATATCCGTCCGTCCATGTAGAGCTTTTAATCAAACGTCAGGTCGCAGTTTTGAAATTAATTCAATAAAATTTGTTACACGATCTTCTTAGGTACCGTAAACGAAGCCCATTGAAAATGGTTAACATCGCAGGAAAATATTTTCAAATTTTAGTAATGAGTAGTTATTTCATACATTACTTGGTAATGAGTTGTCGCTATCAATAACATAAATTAATTGTTTTGAATTGAATTTTCTATAGCGTATGTCCAATAAGGAATTAGTTAATATTTCTAACCGTAGTCGATTTTGGAAATTTTTTCAAGAAATGTTGATATTTAGATATGTGTGGAAACCATTCTAGATAGAATGATAAATTTACTTTTTAATGGGGCATTGGGTAAGAAAATACACTAGCAAACATAAAAAAGAACTATAAAACTAGTTTTTAATCTAGAAAAGTCGGGTAAATACTTACACTTTTCTCCAATATTACTTGCCTTCTTACCGGGTAAGTAAAGATTTTGCTGGGATCGGTCCATTACTTCTTTTAGGTCTTTTAAGTTCATAATTATGTTTAATTTACTCGTATGTCGTCAGCTACAAAATCATTCTATACTAGCCTTGATGAACCTTATGAACTCTATAATTATATAGCCTTACATGACCCTACTAAAAGCCCCCTTCAAAATTTGACTTAAATGTCCACAATTTTATTTAACTATAAATACCTTCATTATACTTGAGTCAAGGTACAATTCAACTTAAATGCTTTATTTTGAAAACTAAATCACATTTATTTTTGTAACAGGTGTGAGGTATTATATGATCGGCCTCGCCCGACTATAATCTCTTACTTAATTTAGTTTGCATTACCTTCATTTTCTCATTACTAATCTCCTTATAGTAAATTTGTAATGTTAAAGATGATAATAGATCTGATATACATTCATACACCATTGACCAGTCAATCGCTTAGTCAAGAGTCATCTGTGCAATAACTAATAATCATATGTTTCGTTAGGTTATTATCTACTACTTATATGTTATCAATGTCATGTAATTTTGGAAATATTTTGTATCTGGTATAAGATCGAAAATTTACATATCCATCTGGATGAAGATATTTTAAATCATTCGTATCTTTCTAGTAATAAGTCTCCTATGTAATTTCAAATCTAGTACCCCATTACTGGCATATGGTTCTTTATATCGTTTATGGTCATTTTTATTTTCGATCAAGTATTTCTCCTAAAGACATAGCCATCGATGAACGTTTGCACTACATTTCATAACTACTTTGGCATACTTATTACTAAGACTGAATAATATTTTATTTACTACACTTCTTACAAATTTGTCACCAGTTACAAAATTCGAAAAGCTCAATAAATTTTTTGATTTAAACACTTTGATTAAAAAAAAACTAATCAATACACAAATATCTTATCACTTAACTGATTGTTAAATGCTAATATTCTTAACAAAGACTTGAAAAAATTCAACAGAAAACTTGTTGCTATTTGTATATTGATTTTTCATAGCTACTGCTTTAATCCATACAAATATTTGACAAAACGTTTATTTATTTATAACAAATTTATCTGATGTAGAAAAATAAAAAGATATATATAAAATAAATGTTAATGTTATTTTTGTTAAGCAGAAATAAAAAAGGTTTTGCTGACTTAACCTGACAACTGTGATAGGCAACCAATTTTGAAGACTTATAGAAGCAGTTATCATTACTTATGCACAAAATGTGGTCGGGTATTAAGAATGAGTTATATGTATATTTGTTTTGCTTATTGTAGCCCACTCAACGATATTTTTCTGCTCTTAAGCTACGAAAAACATATAAATCTCCAGAGAAAGTTGAACAGAGAAAAAATACAATAAAATTTTTAAAATAAACTGTGTTTTTTTATAGGTTTTTGGGAAAATGTTGCAGAAGAGACATGAAAAAAAATTTATATAAATTCAGGTTTTTATATAAATAAATGATAGTGTACCTATTACATAAAACTACTTAGAGTAAATTGGAAATAGAATAACGTAAACAAATTTAATTCTTACGGTTGAAGTTAAGAGCATTGATTTAGAGTAAAGTATTTGTTTTCTAAAAACTATTTGTAGTGCGCAGCGATAAAATGTTAGCTAATGATGGAAAATTCCAATTGGGTACTATTTTTGCTATACGTTCTCATCTATTAAACTATCATTGTTTCAGCACCAATTCTGGACAACCCTGCAATTGCTAAAGTTTTGTAAAGCTGGATCAATGATAGTTCTTTAGTCCCTGGCATAGTGATGGATATTTTATCAATAAATTGTCTTCATAGCAATTTCCGTATAAAACAACTAGAAAAAGAATTCCAGTGGAAATTCTATACCAACTAACTAACTAACTAACCAACTAACTAACTAACTAACTAACTAACTAACTAACTAACTAACTAACTATCTATCTATCTATCTATCTATCTATCTATCTATCTATCTATCTATCTATCTATCTATCTATCTATCTATCTATCTATCTATCTATCTATCTATCTATCTATCTATCTATCTATCTATCTATCTATCTATCTATCTATCTATCTATCTATATCTATCTATCTATCTATCTATCTATCTATCTATCTATCTATCTATCTATCTATCTATCTATCTATCTATCTATCTATCTATCTATCTATCTATCTATCTATCTATCTATCTATCTATCTATCTATCTATCTATCTATCTATCTATCTATCTATCTATCTATCTATCTATCTATCTATCTATCTATCTATCTATCTATCTATCTATCTATCTATCTACTATCTATCTATCTATCTATCTATCTATCTATCTATCTATCTATCTATCTATCTATCTATCTATCTCTATCTATCTATCTATCTATCTATCTATCTATCTATCTATCTATCTATCTATCTATCTATCTATCTATCTATCTATCTATCTATCTATCTATCTATCTATCTATCTATCTATCTATCTATCTATCTATCTATCTATCTATCTATCTATCTATCTATCTATCTATCTATCTATCTATCTATCTATCTATCTATCTATCTATCTATCTATCTATCTATCTATCTATCTATCTATCTATCTATCTATCTATCTATCTATCTATCTATCTATCTATCTATCTATCTATCTATCTATCTATCATCTACTATCTATCTATCTATCTATCTATCTATCTATCTATCTATCTATCTATCTATCTATCTATCTATCTATCTATCTATCTATCTATCTATCTATCTATCTATCTATCTATCTATCTATCTATCTATCTATCTATCTATCTATCTATCTATCTATCTATCTATCTATCTATCTATCTATCTATCTATCTATCTATCTATCTATCTATCTATCTATCTATCTATCTATCTATCTATCTATCTATCTATCTATCTATCTATCTATCTATCTATCTATCTATCTATCTATCTATCTATCTATCTATCTATCTATCTATCTATCTATCTATCTATCTATCTATCTATCTATCTATCTATCTCTATCTATCTATCTATCTATCTATCTATCTATCTATCTATCTATCTATCTATCTATCTATCTATCTATCTATCTATCTATCTATCTATCTATCTATCTATCTATCTATCTATCTATCTATCTATCTATCTATCTATCTATCTATCTATCTATCTATCTATCTATCTATCTATCTATCTATCTATCTATCTATCTATCTATCTATCTATCTATCTATCTATCTATCTATCTATCTATCTATCTATCTATCTATCTATCTATCTATCTATCTATCTATCTATCTATCTATCTATCTATCTATCTATCTATCTATCTATCTATCTATCTATCTATCTATCTATCTATCTATCTATCTATCTATCTATCTATCTAATCTATCTATCTATCTATCTATCTATCTATCTATCTATCTATCTATCTATCTATCTATCTATCTATCTATCTATCTATCTATCTATCTATCTATCTATCTATCTATCTATCTATCTATCTATCTATCTATCTATCTATCTATCTATCTATCTATCTATCTATCTATCTATCTATCTATCTATCTATCTATCTATCTATCTATCTATCTATCTATCTATCTATCTATCTATCTATCTATCTATCTATCTATCTATTCTATCTATCTATCTATCTATCTATCTATCTATCTATCTATCTATCTATCTATCTATCTATCTATCTATCTATCTATCTATCTATCTATCTATCTATCTATCTATCTATCTATCTATCTATCTATCTATCTATCTATCTATCTATCTATCTATCTATCTATCTATCTATCTATCTATCTATCTATCTATCTATCTATCTATCTATCTATCTATCTATCTATCTATCTATCTATCTATCTATCTATCTATCTATCTATCTATCTAATCTATCTATCTATCTATCTATCTATCTATCTATCTATCTATCTATCTATCTATCTATCTATCTATCTATCTATCTATCTATCTATCTATCTATCTATCTATCTATCTATCTATCTATCTATCTATCTATCTATCTATCTATCTATCTATCTAATTATCTATCCTATCTATCTATCTATCTATCTATCTATCTATCTATCTATCTATCTATCTATCTATCTATCTATCTATCTATCTATCTATCTATCTATCTATCTATCTATCTATCTCTATCTATCTATCTATCTATCTATCTATTTATCTATCTATCTATCTATCTATCTATCTATCTATCTATCTATCTATCTATCTATCTATCTATCTATCTATCTATCTATCTATCTATCTATCTATCTATGTATCTATCTATCTATCTATCTATCTATCTATCTATCTATCTATGTATCTATCTATCTATCTATCTATCTATCTATCTATCTATCTATCTATCTATCTATCTATCTATCTATCTATGTATCTATCTATCTATCTATCTGATCTATACAACCCCTTTGTATTCTGCAAGGTATTCTAAAAGTATTTGTATGTTGCTGCTGAAGGTGGCGTAACACATTTTAAACGTTTGACTGATTTATAGCTATTGATTAAAAGGTGTTTTATGTGTTTTTGTTTGTGTTGATTTTCGTGAAGCTCTACAGGCGTACCTTTTGCCTACGTTTGATGTCCAAAAATACTACTAAAAGTAGCTGCTATACTTAACAGAATAGCTTAAATTGTACAGAAGTCAAGTAGAAATATATACGATTATTCATTTATAGTGGGTGTGGATATTGTCATTCGCCTTAACGCCTGGAAAAAAGTTAAATGCTGAATTATTGCTGTAAATACATCAAACTTGAGTGAGTTTGTTTTAAATTTATGTATATAGTTTAACTAAATATATTTATTTTTATTATTTTTGCTTGCTTTCTTTGCCGGTGTTTTTTATGCTTAACGTTATTTTTGCCGCAAACAGTTATCTAAAAACATATATTTGATCGTAAAGTTTTTAAGATTTTATATAAATTTAAATACATATATTCACTTTCATAGAAATGGAAAGCAAAAGTAAAAGTTGTATGTATGTCTGCTACCAGGAAACTATACGTCAAGTTAATAATAAACCATATAAAAAATATATATGGCGCGATAGACCATATATATATACCCTATGCCAACAATAAATATTATAAAATATTTGGATGTTAGTTTTAATTTCACTAAATTTGCAATTTGATTTTAAATAATGCTAAAAATAATTACTTAGCTTACTATCAGACTCCTGAAGTGCTTCTGAACAATTTGTTATATTTAACAGTCAGGAATTTCAATTCATAATTTCATACTAAGTATAAGAATGTAGGGTATAATATGACGTTGCAGAATGAATGGAAGATTTTACCACAACAAAACACAATTTTTGTGGTTCATTGATTGTATGGCCTTGTTAAGTTTAATATAGAAGCTGGAAAATACAAAAAATAAAAAACTGTGAATTAATGAAACGCTATAGATACCAAACTATCACAACCAGCAAACAATAGAGAACATATAACTAAATAATAGTGGTAACAAAAGGTCCTAAGTATTTTTATTTATTTGCCTTAACTCACTAAAATAAATTTTAAAGTATTGTTCTAAAAGCTAATTAACTATTGCTTTTGTATGAAATTTTCTATAAATAAAATGAAAAAAAAATTCTTTCAATAATTAAAAAAAAATCATATAAGACATTTTGCTAACTCATAGCTTATAATAATCCAATTAGCATTTTTTTGAAAATTTATTCCACATTCGAGTAATTTTTGACTCTTCTGTACGATTAAAATGATTCGTCGGTAGGAAATGATACCTTACCGACGACTCTTCTAAAAGAGTCTTTAAACTTCTGATCAGTTCCGACTTATTATACTGTACACCACTATAGTGGGGAGGTTATTATGCATATGTGTTTGTAACATCCAAATATATTGGTTCTACACCCACCTTAAAGTATACTAATCGTTAAAGAATCAGTTTCTGGATCTGGATGATTATCATTATTAATAAATCAACTTTTTTTTAGGATTATTACTCATAAATTTGTTGGCCTACTAATAAACGAACTTTGTTTAGTGAGTCACTCATGTGGCTTTGAAACACTTTCTGAATCTGGATGATATATTTGTTATAGTGGGAAGAGTATTATGTTTCTAACACTTAAAAATATTCATTCTACACCCACCTACAGTATACTAATTGGCTTATAATCACTTTTTGTATCTGGATGAGTATTCTTATTAATAAATTTAATTTTATCAATAGTTGCATTAATTTTTTAGGCATTTTAATCATTAATCAGTTGGCCCACCAAACAGACATAGTTCAGTGATTAGTCCCCCAAGTTTATTCTTTAAAAGATTGCTAAACATAAACAATTTAATTTGATTTAAGGAAGCTTATCTTTATACTACACAAATTTAAATAATTATACATATTAAAAACGAAATGAGAATTATAAGTATTAACATACTTCAGACAAATAAAAAAATTATATAAGAAACAATTTTAGATCTTCCAAATGCTTGAAATAAGATTACAAAATAATGTTAAAAACTATCATATTTTAAACACAAGCATGATAAATTTATGATTGCTATACATTTTGCTTTTATTTATAATCTATTTTTAATCATATATCACATATAATAAAGTCTCAGTTTAATGATTAATTCTCCAACAACATTCTAAATGTTAGCTGGGAAACTATATATTTAGCTTGTATTTTGTTCTATATTTGGCTGCTGTAGTAGATAGTGTAATGGTGAACAATATCCGCCGGAAGTATTATGTGGTTTACATATATATTGTTAATGCTATATCTTATTGATAAAAATGAACCTACTGACATACTTAAATGTGGTCTTTAATAAAAAGGAAAATATAATATATATTATACATATAAATAAATATTACAAACATAAAGTTGAGAATATGTACCATTTTTAAAGTATTTTCAAAACAAGCATACACAATCCAATTCAAGTTTAATTTTCACTATTACCAAACAATTTAGAAATACAATGAAAATTTTGATGAATTTGATTGAATTATATTGCTTTGTTTCGTCAGACTGATGGACAGATATAAATCAACTCAGAAAAGCCGTTTACTACCTTTCCCTATAGTTATTATACCCTCCACCACCATAAGTGGTGATAGAGGGTATATATAAGTTTGTCGTTCCATGTGTAACACCAAGAATTATTCATCTGAGACCCAACAAAGTATATATATTCTGGGTCCTTGTGAAATTCTGAGTCGATTAAGCTATGTCCGTCTGTCCGTCTGTCTGTCTGTCTGTGTAAAACACGCTCACGTTAAAACTAAGCCATGGAGATCAACCAAATTCACCGAAAATATTTATTGTTATCCTAAGCAGTTTGGTATTGAAAATGAGCAAAATCGATTCACATCGGGAAAAGTTATGAATAAAAATTTGAAACAACCTCGAAAAAAATAAGCATTTTTTACACATTCTGATGTAATTTTGTGAGCTAGTGCCATAAAAATCACCATACCTTCGTTTCTGCGCAAGAGCTTCATTTCTGCGGAAAATCGCCAGGGTCGGTTCACAATTTCATATACCTCCCATACAAAAGTACATATCCCCATAAAATTGGTTTTTTGTTAATAACTTCCATCGCAATGTCGATATCTTTACAAAATATCACAGAATAAAATTTTATATCAATAGAATTCATTCAGAGCAAAAATTTTCTGGATCGGTCCATAATTGGACATAGCTCCCATACAAGGTCCCCTTTAGAAAATCACTTAAACGCACATAATTCATTACTAAATTAAGATATTAATATAAAATTTGGTACAAGTATTGCTCTTATATAAAGAAATATTACTATGAAATTTTTTTCCGATCGGTAAACAATTGGTCATAGCTCCCATACAAGGTCCCCTCCCGAAATCACTTAAACGCACAAAATTCATTACTAAAATAAAATAACGATATAAAATTTGGTACAGGTATTGCTCTCACATAAAGAAATATTACTGTGAATTTTTTTCCGATCGGTCCACAATTGGTCTTAGCTTCCATACAAGGTCCCCTCCCGAAAATCACTTAAACGCACATAACTCATTACTTAATCTAGATATCGATATAAAATTAGGTATAAGTATTACTCATATGAATATAAATATTACTGTGAAAGGTTTTTCCGATCGGTCCATAAGTGGTCATATCTCCCATATCGGAAATCACTTAAACACCCATAATTCATTACTAAATTAAGATACCGATATAAAATTTGGTACAGGTATTGCTCTCACATAAAGAAATAATACTGTGAAAGTTTTTTTCCGATCGGTTCACAATAGGTCATAGCTCCCATACAAGGTCCCCTCCCGGAAATCAATTAAACGCACATAATTCATTACTAAATTAAGATATCGATATAAAATTCGGTACAGTTATTGTCCTCACATAAAGAAATATTACTGTGAAATTTTATCCGATCGGTTCATACAGGGACCCATACAAGGTCCCTTTTAGAAAAACACTTTAAAGCACATAACTCATTACCAAATAGTGATACCCATAAAATATTTGGCATAAATACTATTTTTATACGGATGAATGTAATTTTAAATTTTGTTTCTCGATCGGTCCATCCTTGGTCATAGCTCCCATACAAGGTTCCCTCCCGAAAATCATAAAAAAATATAACTCATAACCAAATATTAATATCCATACATTTAGCAAAAATATTGCTCTTATATACATAAATTCACTATTAAATTGTTTTACGATCGGTCCATATTTGGTCATAACTCTCATAGTAGGTCCAGATAATCACTTAGATTCACAATATTAATTACCAAATAATGATATAGATACAGAATTTTGAATTTTGTCTTTATATACATAATACATATATACATATACATTAAAAACAGAGTCCATTTCTGAAAAATATTTAAACGTAAATCGACAATCAAAGTTACATAAATGCGTATTTCTGAAAATTGCTGATTACTACATAATTCAGTATTAAATGATAATATTTCGATAAAATTCGAAACGAATATGTTCTGTGTATAGATAGATCATTCTGATAAAATGTTTTCAAACTGGCCTTATATTGATCATACTTCTGATTTACAGTCATTTAAATCGTTTCAAAAATTACTCAAATATATATACTTCACTATAAATACTGATGTCGGAAAAATACACAAAACGTTCTCATAATTTTTGGCATCTGCATGATCTTTTCATAATAAGTCATGGCATCCGTACGAGGTCTACAACCGAAACTCAATATAAATTTTTCTGGGCTTAAACATTTGATAGTTAAAGAAGAAGCTTGCTGGTGGAGGGTATTTAAGATTCGGCACAGCCGGATATAGCACTCTAACTTGTTTTTAGTATGATAACGGAAACGATATCATAATTTTATGGAAAAACGTTATAATAAGAAAAGATACATTTAAAACGAAGTTGAAACTCTCGACACTTATGATATTTTTAATCACTTGAGTGTTATCTTTATAATATCGTTTGGTGTATTTGGCACTGTTGGACACATCTTAATCGACTCAGAATTTCTTATGTTACACATGGAATAACAACCTAATATGCCCTCTATCAGCTCATATGCTGGTAAAGGATGTGTAATGAATATTGTAATATTATCATTCTGATGTATAACATCATATCTTATTGAAATGATAATGTAATTACGACTACTAATTTTGAAATACTCTCTGTAGACTACTGCCAAGAACCCCTTTAGTAGGATTTATTAGTGTTTATATTATAAAAGAACAATTTCTCCACCACCAATTTTAAATAAATATTTAAAATATTCATATATATTGTATGATGCTAATGTTGGTATCAAATGGAAACTGGAAATTTGTACATTCTATCTATACTATATTTACTTGACTCAGAGAAAAAACGATAAATAAATAAATCTTTTAACTACTTTTCTGTGACAAATTTTCTTTAAGATTTCCATTTCTTTTTTAATTCTAATGAATTGAAATAAATCATATTATTTTAAAGCAAAGGTTATCAGCTTCATTTGATATTAATATTAATACCAATTTTTTTGTTATAAAAATTTGGAATTCCATATTTTGAAATTGTATGTCATTTAGACTTTAAAGTCCTTTTACTGGAGAATGAAAGCTGATTGTGAAAAACTGAATACACGGAGTTGATACTAATGGTCCACAATTTTCAGTACAAATAGATTTTTTCATGTGTGAAAATATTTAATCTGTCTCCATTATTCGTATGTTCATTTACATATTTATTATACACTACACCACTTTAGTGGGGATGGTATATTGGGTTTACGCTGATGTTTGTAACATACAAAAATATTCGTCCTATAGCCACCTTAAAGTATTCCGATCGGCTTAGAATCGTTTTCTGAGTCGATTAAGCTATGTCCGTCCGTCCGTCTGGCTGCCTGGCTGGCTGACTGTCCATGTAAAAATTGTGCGCAAGGTACAGGTCGCAATTTTCAAGATAATTTGATGAAATTTGGTCCCAAGGACGAAGCCTATTGAAAATGAATAAAATCGGTCTATTATTTTGCCTAGTTCCCATACAACTGTACCCCCCGGGTACAATGATTTGGCCTCATTTGACTTTATCCCCCATACAAACTTCCTTCAGAAAATGAAATTTACATATAATCATTAAACTTTGAAATTCTACATAAATAACTTTGAAGAATTAGACGTAAATTCCTCTACTAACATTTACAAGGGTAGGCCCATATTTCCCCTATTCCCCTTTGAACCCATCAAAAAGAAATAAAAATATTCTGGAATAAAGTTAAAAAATAAATCTAATGGCTAATTTTTTTTAATAATTCCCTTTTTTAACATACTGACTGGTGCATTGTCGGCTATGACCGACTATACATTCTTATTTGTTTTCTTTGTTGTAATTGACCACATTTTCTGCAATCTTATACTATAAACTCCTCAAACAGACAAATAATCTGTAACACTTATCATTTTGTAAAATATATTTAATTATATCGTTCTTGTCCTCTTAAACAAGTAATTGTTTTAATTTATTTTTCTGTTTTTATTTTTATACACACAAAAACCAACTTTCTTGTCAGTGTCACTGAAATGTGCCCCTTAATGTAATTATTTACCGGATTTTTTTACATAAAATACAAGTTCGTATATTTTCAACGAATGTATGTTAGGGTGTGTAAGTAAAATTGCCCAGCAGTTCCGTTTGACCGTAACTACTGCTCTAGATTACAAAGGAAACAGTAAAGTGACGACTGTCTTCACTCTTGCTTACAAAAATTCCATTCGTAACAAAATACGCATTAGAGCCAATCAAATTAATTTCAAAATCATTGACTCTTTGTCGAACCGCTGCAGCGGTGACATACAAAAGTTAAAATCTGTGGCAAAAATGAAAAAGTACATATCTCAGGATATGTACTCACATTTTTGAAATCTTCGTATTTAACTCTATACTGTGTCAATTTTTTATAAATATTGGATCAAAAATTTTGAAAATAGGTATATTTTAAATGTATTTTACAATAGTATTGTATTAGTATTTCAAAAACTTTAAAAGGTTCTCCTTGAAGGTGCCACTTTACCACAGAAATGTTTGTACATATACTGGGTTGAAGAGACAGTAATATCTCTGAAATAATTTATTAAGAAAACCTCAATATCCTTCAAATATACAATCGAAAAAATAATGGGAGAAATATCAATTTTATCTTTGCGTTTGTACTACATTGAAACCTTGGTAGATCCCCAAAATGGAGTTCCTGAAGTCGGGATATGTTCGCAAATGAATACAAACAAAAAAGTATTATAAACTTAAACAATATATGACCAAATAGTACGAAAACATAACAACAACTATATAATACACACATATGTATATATGTATCAGTGTAAATGTAAATTTATTTACTTACACTTAAACAATGGTGTTAATTTCAATAACACTTGTTGTTGTTTCTTTTTTTAGCATGTCGCTCTTTCTGATGTTTCCGCTTCTTTTGGTCGGTAACATTTTTGCTCATGTTGTTTTTGTCATTGTTCAATCCATTCATATTATTGTCAATGACAGTCTTGATGTTGTTGCTGTTATTGTTGTCACTGCTGCTGTTGAGTTGACAGGATTATTGATGGGCTTTTGTAAAAGTATACGTATGTATACATTGACCGACCATGTGTTCAGTAATGCATGTTTGGGGTCACAATTCATGAAAAGCAAAAGCATGTTTGTAAAAGAATAGAAACTTAATTAAGTGAAATCATTAAAAATATAAAATTAAAGAGGCCGAGGTAATATATAAAGTATATAGAGTTGCAAGTATCAAATCAAAGGTAATATATAAAGAATATAGAGTTGCAAGTATCAAATTTCAAGATAAATAAATAAGAGAATGTAGTAGGACGCGAACGACCATATATTGCAGCAATTTGATTTTGTTCTTATAATAAATTTAAACGAATTTGGAAAATTGCGACTTTAGCGGGGGCATGTTACCTCGGCGAAACCTCCGCCTTGGTGTTATTGTAATCATGGGGTATAAAGAGGCGGCAATTACCTCCAGTCTAACTGGGACTGAAAAATTGGTTACAGTCTATGCAAGGCTTTGTCCTTGCATAGATTTCCAGAGGTCAGACCATAGCACCGCATAATCTGGTACTACGGGTGGCCAGTTGTCCGCAGGACTATGTCCTGGCTGCTCAGTTGGTTGAGGTTCCTCCGGGATCTACGTAGTGGCTGTGGTTTAAACACAAATTCGCGTTTAAAAGACTGATGCATGATAATAGTCAATATTTCGGAATAAGTTCGGTGCAGTTGCCGAAAACAACAGATACCCCGCAGTTGAGTGACTGAGGGACTAAGCGTCGCAAATGTGTTGGTATTAATTGTATATGGTACGGGATGACTGTAAGGTTCGGCGGGCGTTAGTTTTTCTCTTATGAATGTGTCGTATGAATAAAATGTGTGCTGGGTTGAATGATGATTGATGAAAGGTATCATATACATATGATACCATTGAATTTTCCTTCCTTGTCCAGATATGTTCAAAGTATATTCTGTTCCTATCAGAATTACCACAGTGTGTCTCTGTGAGGTAAGAGCAATGTCCACGATTAATTGATGATCGTACTTCGATCTACCGGTTACATCTCTAGGTGTTGTTGCCGAATCAACAGAGGCTATCCAATGGTCAAGAGATTACATAGCTCGAATCCAGCAAAGTACTTGTGCAAGGACCGGTCAGAACCAATGTACCAAAATTGCCACCTGCGTTCTTCATTAAAGAACAAAAGAGCGATGGTAGACCGTTCTCAAGTGGAGAAAAAAACCACTGTGAACTGGCCACTGGCCGTCAAGGCAGGTGCTCACGTTAAAATTCTCGATACAGAGACAGAATGAAAAAGTTATTCTAAGACGACCGGTATAATTTAAGGCCACAAACGAATAATACCCTATACCCTATAGTAGATTAAAATTTTTTCATTAATTTCGAATTTATTTTCTAGTATAATGTTTTCTTTTATTAAATCTGTTTAAAATCTTTGAAAATAATTATTTGATAAAAAAGAGAATTCATTTATTTTAATTGCTGTACGTTTATACACAGATAAATACATACTTTTAGCCTTTTATATAAATTCGTATATGCGGTTATAACTTAAGTCCTGAGATTTTAATTTACAATGTGTTAAACTTGTTCTTTTTAATTTGCTAGTGTTTCTTCGCGTAATTGAATAATTTGGTAAAATTTACAGCTGAATATTGGAATATTGGGGAAGGGTCAGTTTAAAGATTCTGAAAAGCGACTAAAGACCTAGAAATATTGACGGAGAATATTCATTCACCACATGATATGAGGAAGCAACTTTTATTTAACTACAATCAGAATCTAAGAAAAGCTGAGTAGGCGTAAGATCCAAACAAAATACATATTTTCCTATGATTGAGTAGTTTTCACTTTAAAATCCTTACAAGGAATATTTGAGCTAAGAAAAATACATACTATAAATAGAATAAGAAATATAAAATTTCTCATTAACATTTTATTGAATATCAATCATTTGGTTTGGTATCAAGATTGATTGATGTTTAATATTTTTATTATATAATGTATTATTTTAATAGATTTCTCATGTCCTTTAAAATTATAAATAAATTCTATAAATAAAAGTTTTTTGTAAGGAGCAACAATATGTTTTACTACAAAGCTTAGTACCAATCAAAAACTAGATAATGAATAGTATTCGTATATTAAAATACTTTTCAATGACTACATTCTAATTATAGAGATGTACTTTTATAATGCCTAATTAATAATATGTCATATTGTTAATTATTCCTTAAGAAGATATAGACGTTGTTGATTAACATTGACCCTATTTTTCTAATTTATTGTATTTTGTATGTTAAAATACTGACTTAAAATACTATTGTGTATGTAAATGTTAACATTTTAACCCCTTAGAAGCAATATTATTTTGCGTTGCAAACATCAGCACAAATCCAATATACCCTCCCCACTAAAGTGGTGTAGAGTATAATAATTAATTTAAACTAAATTTTGTGCATAAACAAAAAATTTAAAGCATACAGCGTATGAGTGTTATGATAATTCAATAATTTTTTATGTTAAGTATACGCACCTAATATAACATCCATATATATTGCTCCTAAACCCACCTTAAAGTGTACCAATCGGCTCTGAATCACTTTCTGCTACGATTGAGTTCTGTCCGTCCGTCTGTGTGTTCATGTAAAAGTTGTGCGCACGATATAAATCGCAATATTTATGATAATTTGATGAAATTTAGCACATACTCTTCCCTTTAAGGACAAACGATACTGAAAATAGTTGAAATCGGTCCTTTTTTCGAATTGTTCCCATACAACCGAGAACCTCCAAATAGATACTTTGAGCCCATAATTGTGTTAAATGTTATATTATGTCAATAAAAATCGACAAAACTTAGTTTAATATAAGCTAAAACGATACCCTACTCACATTTGAGTACTATTTTAGAAAATCTGTTTTTTTTTTGTCATTTTAACATAATGACTGATGTGGGATAGCAAGTGGTCGGCCAGTCTGTACTTTGCCTTTTATTAATTACATTATTTTTTCAAATCATTAAAAAGAAAAGGAAAATAACAAACGACAAATTATCTTTAATTTTAAAGAAATAGGGCACGTCATTGCTTTCCGATATGTAAGAAAATTATAGGCATGGAAGAGGGTCTTAGTTCTACTATGACAAACTGAATTTATAAAAGTGTTATACGACCAATTATAGCTTATGCTCCGGTAATCTGGTGACAGCTTTGGACAACAGTCACCATACATGCTGCTTGGGTATAAGTGGTGCCATGTGTACTAATTCAACTAAAGCTCTGGAAACGTTGCTAGATATTCCACACATTATAGGATACGTCATCAATGTATACTCTACCATAGGTAGGTTCACATCACAAACGTAGCAAGTCACTCGGGAGTAGTCGGCCACGAAAGGGCGAATATAATAATTAAAAAGGAAAAGGGGAGCTCGAGGCAGTTGATGTGATAAACGCAAGACCATTCGACACAACAAAAACCGATTTTAAAATTTAGTTGCTATGATTAGTGTATTATAAGCACGAAAGAACTGGTCGCTTGAAAACTATTTTAAAGTGCTTTCCCTCGTTTTAGAACTATTTCATTTAGATTAAACATTTTTCTTTACTGAATAAATAAAAAATCATCCGAAAACTTTAAAATTATCTCTTAAATAACATTCGTCTTTACATAAAGTTTAATGCGGTGATATGATATATAATCTTTCAGTCTATCCATAAATCTATTATAAATTCCAATTTATTTCAACAATAAAAACCCATAAACATTGATTTGGCTGCAGTAACATTATTTGTTTGTCCAATGTCAAAAATTCTACTCCCACTGAACTTAATTTAAAGCCGATTTGAAATTGTCAATGGTTCAAGTTTAATGGAAAATTTTACCTCAAAAGCATTTATTTTTAGGTTATTTTGAATTTCTCTTTCATTTCTATTCTGTCATTTATAGACATACAAGAAAAACATTATAAATAGACAACTAGCTGTAGGTATTTTTTTTTTAGAAAAGAAATCCCAATTTAAAAGTAACATCATCTTGTAAATTTATCTTTTATGCAAATGTCAGTGTATGTGTGTGTAGTAAATACAAAGATTAGAAACATAAATTTTTGTAATAGAAAAAATTTTTTAATAAAATTTGTCCCTTTCTCTCTTTGTGTGGGTGATGTATTTTTCAATATTTTATTTAAGGTACTTAAGTAAGTATCTACATTACATAGATTTTACATACATGTATCTATGTGGAATATGTATTTAATAGATCTTTTAGGCGAAAACCACATTTTCGTTGCAATATATCGAAATTTTTTTAATACTTTTAAACTTCAATTTACCATTTGCCATATTTATAAAATTCCCAATCTTAAGTTTTTGGTTTAATTTATCTCATAAATAAATTTATCTGTAATGTTAAAGTTTATCATAAATCACAAAATTCATGACCCAGTCATATGGTTTTAAACTTTGAAATATAATTTGACTTCAAGCTGAAACTATTGACCCATTAAAAATCTATCTTTTTTTTATAGCATCTATTATTACAAACATTATTCCACAGCATAACTGTAACTAGGCTACAGACCACAGTCATTGAAGCATTCATTTCTTTTCATAACTTGATTCTAAATATATTGACGTATATTTGTAGGTAGAAGAACTTTCACATAAACTTAAAATATTCAATGAAAGTATTGAAAAAATCATAAGAATTTCTCATTAATGCACAATGCCTTAGTATATGTGTGCAAATATCCTTTTTGTGTAAAGGACACAACTTGACCCAATATATAGACATTAAACTATAAATATTGTACAATATTCTATGGGCCAGTAAAACGTACTAACTGTGTGTACAACAGCATGAAAAAATTTATGTTTATATTATCATTAAAAATGGCATAAAAATGAATGTTTGAGAAATATTCGGAGTAAAAGTAGTAAAAAAATGTCTTTATCTTTAACATACATCGCTAAATGTGTCTCATAAATTTTATTGTACTTTTTCGTACACTAAAATGTAATTTAAAGATTCTACTTTATTAATTAAGTGATAACGCACGATTTCCACAAAAATGTAGTGTCACGTATTTCGGTTTAAAATATTAAAAAATAAAATTGCCTGTTTAGTATGACTTAATTTAAGGAAACGAAATTCGAAGTGTTTGCAAAAGCCGCTTTTTTCTACATCCAATGAATAATTAAACAAGTAACAGTGTTATATTCGGCCATGCCGAATCTTATATACCCACCATCAAATCATTCATGTTTATGTAGAATTTTACTGATGTACTCACATTTTTGGGTCAGTAATAAGTCTTAAAGTCATTTTCAGAAGGGGACCTTGGTAAGGTCAATTATAAATCCATTTTCATTAAATTTATGAAAATGATTTTAAGTATTTCCTATAAAACTTTTTTATGTCGAATTTTATTGCTTTATATATATGTTATGAGCAGATATGAGCATAAATTTAAGTTCTCATTAAACATGTTTGTGTTGAATTTCACCGCTATTGATACATCTCTTAGTGATAAAGTTATTTTCTGAAGCGGGCATTATAATAGGGATAGGAGAAAACGTGAACCAATATTCTTACTTTCATTAAGGATCGATCCTTATAAAATTTGATAGGGAGATTTTGGCTCGCACGAAACTTGA